>NW_004567134.1:12474339-12556532 GCF_000260355.1 Condylura cristata | reverse complement strand
AGGCATGGCTCAGGGCATACCAGCCGGGGGGCCTGGGGACCCCATTCCCCTGGACCACAGGCATGGCCCTGCAAATGACCCAGGATGCCCTCATCCAGGATGCAGGAGGTGATCACAGCAGCCAAATCCTGCACCACCTAGTTCCCCCATCCTTCCAGTCCTCACTCCACCCCAGGAGTGTTCCATTCTAGCACTTTCTTGCCTTGAGCCCTGAGTTTTGGCTTGCTTCCCAGGCAGATGGCCTCCACAGTTCTTCAGCTTGCCAACCCATGCCTGAGCGTCCCTGAGGGCCCAGGCTCAGCACCGGGAAGTGTGTCCAGAACGCAGAGGCAAGACTGTCCTCTCTCCCGGTGCTACGCCAGCCCGTCCGAACCGCACAGCCCATGGTGCCCATTCCCTGCCTACTCCGGGCCACCTGCCTGCGGGCACCTCTAGGGCAGGCCCTCATCCTGCACCGTCCCCGGGGCCTCTGTTTTCGAGGAGTGTAATATCCAGAAACAACAACAAAACTATAGATGTATACAACACATGCAAGTATGTATGAAATAAATGAATATGTGGAATAATTTGTTTTGGGGGATTATGAAGATATATGTAACTATTTTAGTTACATAACACATCTATTACGTGTAACATGCTATAGAGAAAACACACAGGATGACATGTGAGAGAGGCCCGGGGAGGGAGGAGGTCTGGCTTTGCAGTGAGCTGCTCGGGAGCCTCTGCAGAGGCCACGCCTGAGCTGAGACCTGCTGCAAAGAAGTTATGTGAAGGTCCAGAGGAGGATGGAAACCAGGGAAGTGACAGGAGCAAAGGCCACCCTGGAAGCGGCCTGATGAGCCTGAGAAATAAATAAAGAAGCAGGAAGTCACCCAGGAATTTAGGCAAAGGAAGAAGCTGATCTCTTCCTAAAAGGTCACACCCACCACGACAGGGGCAGATCTCTGCACCCACAGTTTATAAATCAGGAACACAGAAGAGGCTCGAAGAAGCATTTGTGAAATGAGTAAGCATCCCTAAGAGCCACCGTCATGGAGAAGAGGGGAAACCGCGCTAATGCTTCTAGAAGCCAAGGCGTGTTCAGAAAACCCGCCGTCAGAAATTGTTACGGTAATTTCAGCGCCAGCCTCCCGCATCCCGGCCTGCAGGGAGGGGGTGGGGGCACTCGTTTCTCCCTGGATAAAGACAGCGCGCTGGCACTGGGCACAGGCCGGGGCCCTTCCTGGAGAGTCATAATACTCAAGTGTTTGTTTAAAGATCATTAACTACCTAACCAAGGGGTCAGGGGCAGAGAAAGTGAGAAGCACAGTGTCAAAAGCCACAGCCAAGATCAATCAAAAAGAAACATAAAACACTCTGAAATGGCCCGTAAGGTAACAGGAAACTAAGATGTTCAGGAATGCACCTCAGAGTAACGGAATAGCCCTAACCCGGGGCGTGTCCCAGAGAGCTAGGACCCACATCGCAGCTCTGCCCCCCGGCCCCGGCCCCCCGCTGTCTCCCCCTCGGGCCAGCTCTCTAACACGCTGCGGGGCCTGTCTTCCACGCCATGACTTTCGAACCTTCGGTCATGGCTGTTGAGGACAGGAAGAGTCTGTGGTCAGCTACGATTCTATGAAAGTCAATCCCTGGACAAGTAAAACTGCTGGGGGGAGGTACCCCTCTGCTTGCCTGGCTCCTGGAGCCCTGAGCCCCCCAAGAGCCCACGTCCTCCCAGGCCTTGGGAACAGCCCATGGGAACACGAATAACTCCTCACAGATGGTCGTCCTGAGTGTCGCTGGCTTTGCTGGTGGGTTCCCACCCCTTGGGACGCCTTCCCCCTGCCCACTCGCCACAGACCCGGCGACTCCCCTGTATTTGCTGACTTAAGTCGGAACAGAATAGACACCCGTGGCCCCTCACCCACCCAGCAGCTAAAGTGCTACCAACGGCTGTCCTGGCACTGCCTTCCACGCCCAACCCGTGGAAGTGGCCGCCCCTGGGCGTGGCGTCTCTCACAGCTGGCGAGGGCAGCCCCAGGGGAGGGCGGCCGGGGCCGGGCGCCCCTGGCGTCCCCGCTCCTTTCCATCAGGCCTGACCCCTCGCAGGCTGGCTTCAAAGCATGTTCTCTTTTCAACGGGGCTCATGTTCTTAGCACGGAAATAATAAAGAATGCCTTAAGAGGGCACCGTGAAGAGCAGAAAGACAAATAACTGTGCGAATCAAGATTTTAGGGGCCCAGACAGGAAATTGTGAAACAGATAAAGACGGGGACAGGGCGGCACGGCGCTGCGCCGACTGGCCAGCGAGCCGGGCGCCCACTCCACCAAGACCCACGCAGGAGCACAGCGCTCCCGGGCGTGGGGGCAGATGGCGTCCCCCACGCAGGGAGGGGAAGGGGCCTTCCTCGCAGCCATTTATTCTCTGGCCACCTCTGGGAGACCGTCCAGCATCAAGCGCTCGCGCCCCGCGTTCACCGCCGGCCGTGCTGAGGGCTGAGGCGCTGTAGCTCGCCCGCGACGCCGGGGTGAAGCCACTCCCCAACACGGGCTCGGGAATGCGAGGGCAGCACGCAGCCAGCGGAGACACCGACTGATGGGTCACCAATCGCACGACGAGGGCGGCACTCGGGAGGGCGGCTGGGAGGACGCTGCTGGGGGCCAGGGCTGAGGCCGGGATGGCGCAGGGAGGGAGCCACCCACGGGCTCTGGCAGAGGGAGGCGCAGGCCAGGCCTGAGGCCCCAGGGGCAACGAGGTGGCCGGTTGGAGGGGCTGGCAGGGGCGGGCTGGCCGGCCAGGAGACAGTGGCCGGCCACCTCCACCACGTGAGGGGCAACAGAAAGCCCTTGGAGAGGTGGTCAGGCGGAGCAGAATGGCGCCCTCCAGCTCAGGGTGGGCGGGCGACGGCAAGTCAGGGGAGGGAGGCCAGCTCAGAGCGTGGGGCATGTGGAGACGGACTGGGTATGGGGTGAGGGGCCACGGCACCCGCAGGTTTCCTGCGTGAGGGGCCACGTGGGGCTGAGGTGGAAAAGGGCAGCGGGGAGCTTGGGCACAGCCGTGTGCCGGTCGCGGGAGAGGCGGCCCATGAGCGAGGGGGAGCTCTGGAGGGGTCAGGGCTGCAGTGCGCTGTGAGCTGGGAGAAGTCCCCCCCCTGCGCTGTGCCCCACCCTGGGTGCCGCTGGGCAGCCCTGGCCGACGACACCCCAAACCCGTCCCCCTCAGTCTTGTCCCCGAGGGAAACGGCAAGTCCGCAGTGGCAGGTGCTTGTGGCCACGCACGGGGGTGCTCGCGCCCACGCCGCCTCACCCGACCTAGAGGCTTGGCCTTCAAACGGGCCGGCACCCAGCCGTTCCCCTGCCGCCACTGCCGCCCCGGGCCCAGGCCCCCCGGCTTTTGTGCAGGACGCTAGAGTTCCCGACGGCTTCCGTGAAAGCGAGTGCCCCAAGTGGGACCCAAGGCCCCGAGCCGGCCCCTGCACTCTGACTTCTCTGCGGTGAGTCCTGCACCCCCCACTCCCACCTCTTCAGTCACAGGGCCTCTGGCTTCTCTCTGCCTAAGCACACCCCTACCTCTGGGCTTGCACTGGCCGGGGCTGGGATACCCCCCAGACAGGCGGGCTGCTTCCTCATTCCCTTCATGTCTCTGCTCAAGCAGCTCTTTATCGAGCCCTTCCCCCGCCATAGGAACTGGGAACACCATGCCCCCTGCTTCTGTCTCCTCCCACTTCTTGCACAGCACCAGCCCCCCACTCCTCCCACGGCCGCCACACACACACCGGAGTGTGACCTCCGCAGAGACAAGGGGCCTGCTCTTATTTTTGTGCCCAGCGGTCAACACGCATGCGTGGAGGGAGCCACGGCGGCGCACAGCGCTGTCCCTGCCCCGGGTTCCGGTCCAGAGCGGGACCCACACGTCCACAGAGGCCCGCGGAGACACACACCCACACAGGCCGTGGGGGCAGGCCTGGCCCTGGTCAGCTGGGCGACTGGAGGTTCAGACACTCCCCAGGGCGAGCCGGGAAAAGCAGCCGAGGGCCACAGGTCTCCTCGGCGGGGGGTGCAGTTAGAACGGCGGCCAGAAGAGTGGGCGGCAGAGCAGGGGGTGCTGCTGCCGGGCAAGTGGGTGGGATGGGCAGGCCCTGTGCGTGGGACCCACCGGGGAGCCCTTCCCTGGGCCCCGCCCCCGGGGGGGGGCTGGCCGCTGCGTGTCCTCCTCCTGTCCTCCCAGCTCTCCGGCACCCGTACTTCAGAAGGGAGGGCTGGACCCAGGGCGGAGGGCGGTTGGAATACATCAAGCCAGCAAACAATTTTTAAAACTCGAGTTCATGCTTGCTAAGCAGTTTGGCCCTTCTGATTCACAAAGAAGGTTTACCATCAGCTGGGTCAGTTATTCTTCATAAAAACCCTACGAGGCAGGTCAATATTTTTACATTCAATTTTATGGATGAAGAAACAGAGGTTTTGATGTCTCCAAGGTCACAAAGCAAATAGGCTGCGGCTTGGGACAATAACCGCTGGGCCGGCAGGCAGGTCCGGCATTCCACGGCCTGGTCTCCTGACCAGCTGAGCAGAAACTGTGTGGGCTGCCCGGGGCGGGGGGCCAAGCAGCCCCGCCCGCCAGGCTCGGGGTCAGAAAGGCAGGGGCTGTGGGGCGTGGAAGATGATAATGTAGGGGTGCAGAAGGTGGCCCCAGGACGCAGCGGCGGAGCCTTCGTGGGAGTGTCTGGAGGCAGCAGAGTCCGGCAGCAGCCCGCGCCCTCCAGCTCCGGGCCGCTGAGGTCAGCAGCCACCGCTGCCGCCAGGCCCACAGGCTCCCGCCGACTGCTCGGCGGCCCTGGTCCCGTCTAGCCACCCCCGGTCTCTGGCTTTGGTGCCTCCAGCACGGGAGACGCTGGGCAGGACGACACGCTGATCCGCTCCTGCCCGGTGCGCGCCCTGGCCCTCCGAGGCTTGCCCCCGCTCCCCAGCATCTGACCGTCCTGCTGGGGCTGCGCCTTCCGGGGAGACTCGAGGTGGATCCCAGACTCACCCCCCCCCCCAACACTCCCAGCACCTGGAACCTGCTCGTCACAGAAGCCCACTTTCTTCCCTAAGACCGTGTCGGATAAGCAGATCTACTGTACCACGGCAGGCCGGGGAGACACACCCCCACAGGGACCCTCCCTCGCGAGCCGGGGTGCGGCGTGGACGGGCAGCGTCTGGGGTCCCTGTGGCGGCCTCCAGACCCACAGACACTGGAGAGAGGCAACGCCCTGTGGCGAGCAGCCCTGCGTGTGCAGAGATGTTTGTGATCACGGTGCTGGCCGTAATGAGACTGGACTTCTCTTATCCATTTTCGTTCCATTAATGAGCCTGGAAGCTCCTGGCTGTGCCAAAGGCGGGGGTCAGGGCCTTGCAACTTCATCATTACTTAATAAAATGTAAATCGGAGAGGAAAAGAAACACACAAGGTTTGACACTAATAAGCTTACAACAGGATCAGTTACTTCAATTCAAAGAGATTCAGACCGGAGGGCAAAAAAATGAAATAAGCTTTTAAAGAGCAGTCTAGGTTTGGCTCCATCAGACCTAACCAATTTTGTTTAATAAGGTTTCAATTTGGCTGCTCTCAATTCTCGCTCTTCTTCAAGCTAGGCCAGGGACAGATAAGATAACCCCTGCCCTCCACATCCCCAGCCCAAAGCCTTAACTGCGCCTCACACAGAAAGCGCAGCTGGGGACGCTGCACAGGGAGAGCCGCGTGGGCCTGGGGTCGCCGGCAGGAACACGGGCTCGGCCCACCCACTCATTCCGCAGAAACGAAACCATTCTGCACTCTGCCCGGTACCCACATCTGCATCACCACGGAGACGTCGCTCCTGCTACACTCCGGTCCTCGCGTCCAGTGGACGACCCCGAGTCCCTGACCCCTCGGGCCCCCACAGCGGCCGCTCCCCTGCATCTCTGCCTGCCCCCCTCCCGGCCCGCGGTCGGTCACGCCCACGCACGGTGACAGGCTCGCCGGCTGACACAGGCGGCACAAGCCACCGGCGCGCCCCACCACTCGCCTCCTTCCTTGAGTGCTAGCTTAGGGGCATCTGTTCACACAGAGACCGTGCGCTGCCCAGGGACATTCTGGTCTGCGCGGATGAACCAGGCGAGACGGGTCTCGTGCCACCCCGTGCCCAGGGGTGGGCTGTCCGCCCCTGTCGCCGCGATCCTGCTCTGCCACACTGGCGCAATGAAACGCCCCGAAGGCGCCTTCCCCAGAACGGGTACCCGTGTTGCACGACCATGTGGGCGGCTCCTTCCCGCGTGAGGGTCCACCTTCCCTGTGTGCCCTGACTGTGGGCGCGGGTCTTGCTAGCTTTGCTCTTATTAGCGACCCTGCGGTGACTGTTCTGTGGTCCCGTGTGCCTCGACGCAATGCGGGGTTTCCCTAGGGCAGGAATCTGGACGGGAAACCGTGGTGCGGGGGACCCACGGTCAGTAGGTCTCTGGCGAGCCGCGGACGCCCCACCAGCAGCCTGAGTGACGGCTGCGCTCACATCCTGGCCGCACTGGCTGCAGTCACTGCTCGGGCCGGCTGGCCAGGCGTGCTGCCCCACTGCCGTCTTTGATTTTCCTCCGGGACCAGGAGGGCCCCCGAGCCCTGCTGCTTCAAGTTCACCCCAGAGACAAAGTGGGGAGAGCTCCCCATCTGCCGTGCGCACTGCTGGGCCCCCAGGATTCCTGGGCCTGCTCCTGAGCCCGCAGCTCTTTTGGAAGGGGTGAAGCATGGAGGAGGAGGGAGGGAGGGGGTGGAGGAATCTGCACGGCCCCTCCCCCACCCTGGCTCGCCTCCTGGGCTCCCTGCCCTCTGGGCACCAGTGCCAGGAAATGCGGGCCTGGCAGCACTTGAGAGGCTTCTCCTCCCACCTGGGCCTCTCTCCGGGGAGTCATGCCGGCTGACCAGTGGTGGGATCTGTTCTGTGCAAAAATTCCACTGGGGCCTCCACAAAAGAGCAATTGTCCCCTGGGGAGGGAGGGAAGGGAGCCAGGGGGACCTTCCACTCAGGGACAACTGCTGAGCGCCGAGAAATGTCCCCTCTGAAAAACAAAAGTGGGTCTGCGGAACCACCTGCTCCCCGAGACCCGGTTCCAAGGTCAGACACGGGGCCGCCACCCCCACCCCACCCTGGCCCCCCCGTGACCAGGCCCCAGGCGCCGGGATAGGCTCTCACTCAGCGGGGTCGGCTGCCCAGGGCCCACAGTGCCTTACCTCCTGCGGGCCTCTCCCATCGCCCCTGGCCTTTGCCCCAGAGCAGCTCAGGGCACCTGCCGGGCCCCCAGCACCCAGCTGCCCTCGGCGCAGTCACGTGCCACGTGTGCAAGGCGGGGCTGCACGTTTGGCCCTGTGAGGCTCCTGTGCCAGGTGGACACTGCCCACGGGCGGCTGGGGTTCTTTGGCTCACCACTGTTCCCTGCCACACGGTGGGCGCCGTGGAGGAAGGCCCCTGGCCTGCTCAGTGGCCTCGCGGGCAGACTCGGGTTATTAACCTCCTAGCCGCCGCAGCGGTGAGAACCGTAAAAGTGACAAGGGGCCTGCCAGGAAGCCTTAGGCTCCACCCCCAGCCACCCTCCGCGTTTGTCATCCCATAAAACTTTAAATTGAATTACACCAATGTCTGATTCTTCTGTTTTCCATACCACTGAGGCTTTAATTGCTTTTAACGACATCCCTGGGCTTTGGGGGGGGGGGCAAGAAACCCCTGGGGAGCAAGCCAAGGGAGGCAGCCCTGCTGTGCAGCTCAGGAGAGCACCCGTGGGGAGAACTGCACCCCCACCTGTGCTCTGGGCCTGCACAGAGGACCCGCAGGGCCTGGGGCCCCAAAGGGGGAGGTCTGAGTGCACAGAAAGATGCTCACAGTTTTGAGGCTCCCCCTTTCTTCAGTCGCTCGTCGGAGCCACATGACTCCCTTCGTGACTCCCCACCTCCCCCTCGTCCCGGCTCCTCCACAGGCACACCGGCCTTTTGCTCTAGTCCAAGTTTAGGGGAAAAGTTTGTAGTATTTGCCAGCCCCAGTTTCTTCACCAGTAAAATGTGATTAACAGATCCTAGAACACAGGATGTGAAGATGTGCCCGGCAGCTGTTAGAGCGCCGGGCACTTTGCGGACATGATGGTGCCCAGCCCCCCTGCGCGCCACACCTTGGCTCTGCCTCGTCCTCACCCTTTGCATCCCCGTAGAGCCCAGAGGCTGGGAAATTCTGGAGTCTGCTTCCCCTGCAGCCAGCTTTTTCCTGGTCACCCCTAGAGGGAAGCCCACGTTTCTGCCGGCCACTGGCAGAAAACAGCTGTGAGACGGGATAAGCAATCAAATACATGACGCTCTTTCATCAGCATGGAAAAGTGCTTTCTCTATAATACTGGACAAGTAATCAAGGTGTGAGCGTACATTTCATTTTATTATTTTTTTAGATTTATTTATGTTTATGCATACAGAACTGCGTACAGGCCAGAGGTGCAGGGGTGGTGACCTCTTCACCAGAGACAGAGCGGGGAGCAGAACAGGCCGACTGACGAAGTTCACTGCTGAGGGGAGCAGCGGGTGGGTCGGGAGAGGTCTGCCGCTCCATGTGGGTCACCTCCGGGGCCGGGAATCGAACTCGCACCCAACCTGCTGCTAGCTTCACAGTGCTGCGCTTTAACCCGCTGCGCCACCAGGGAGGGCCCGAGTGTTTTACATGCATGGTTAAGTATATGAAGTAAGACTCCAGGCCTTGGGATTTTTAGAGTGCTTCTTCACATCTCGTACACATTTCTACAGTAATCATGCACTTTAACTGTTACTTATTCCGAGTGTATTTTGGATCCACAGAGGAGGGTCTGGGAAAGCCGGACCATCCCACCAGTGTGGCGACGTGGGCGGCGCCAACACCCTCCCCAAGCCCACGGCCCACGTGTGGCAAGTGCCCATGGCCTGCCGCGCCGTGCTTGCCCACCTCCCTGTCCTCACCACCTTGACAGGTGAGGAAAGAGCCCAGCTGCTCGCTGGAAAACGGCGACTTGGAGGCGAGCTCTGAGTGCCTCCAGCACCCGCCATGGCGACACAAGGCCCGGCCCCGCACCCGGGGAGAGGGAGAGCGTGGGCAGAGGCAGCCTGGTGTCACCAGCAGGGCTCAGCTCGCTGGCTTCTCGCGTCTCCAGGAGGGAAAACCCTAAGCGGACGCCCAGGAAAGCCCGGGCGGCCGGCGGAACAGAGGGAGCCCGCCTCCGGGAGACCTCGCCTGCCATGAGGGCTCCGTCTGACCGGCCTCCCTCTCGTCCTGTCATGAAGCTGCCTTTTTTTTTTTTTTTAAAGATTTATTTATGCATACAGAACTGGGGTACAGGCCAGAGGTGCAGGGCCGGCGAGAGGCTTCACCAGAGACAGAGTGGGGAGCACAACAGGCAGATCGACGACAAAGTACACTGCTGAGGGGAGCAGCAGGTGGGTCAGGAGAGGTCTGCCGCGCCATGTGGGTCACCTCCGGGGCAGGTGGGAATCGAACTCATGCGGAAGTGGCTTTAGATTGTCAGTGCTGTGCTTTAACCCGCTGCGCCACCAGGGAGGGCCGAAGCTGCCTTTTGAAAAATCAGAGTAAGGGCTGCTAAGGAAGAGGCGGCCGTGTGTCTGCGAGTCTGCAGACCTAACAGGCAGGGCGCTCTGTGCCAGAGTGCCTCCTTGTCCCCCTATTTTCCTGTATCTGCATTTTCCAAATGTATCTTTAGTCTTTGTATTAGGATAAAGAAAACACCTTTGAAAGCAAATCGAAAATGTGTCCACGTGAAACTCAAGCACGTCACCGGGGCGGGGTGGCGGGGGCGGAATTCCACCCACAGTAATGGGGTGCCTACAAGGTGCCAGGCCACTCAGGGCACTGGACCTACAGTGACACGCCGAGGCCATGCAGGGCTGGGGAAGCACACGCGCACTCCTTAGAGACCTCACACTGAGAGCTCAGAAATCCTGGAAGACCCCTTGGTGTGTTCCTGCTCCTGAGGCAGAGAGCAGTGCAGGAAATATGGAAACTCTCTGAAGTCCCAAGTTTTAGCCTTCAAGATTCACGGGAAAGTTTGCATTCTATGCCATAGTAGAACGACACTCATTATGCTATAAAACTGAGGCTGGAAACTAACTGCCCTTGTGCAAACGGATGCTTCAGGGGGCTGATCTGTTGGCAGGCCTGGGCATCCAGGCTCGGGATGGATGCGGTGGCATTTACGCCACCCCCAGACCCTGGCCCTTAGGGAGGCGCTCCTATTCAGACACACACATGCCATCTGGCCCTCATCTTTTGCTCTGCTGAAGGAACACCAGGCTGCCCCAACCCGGGCCGGCCCTACTGAGGGGACCGGCTGGCACCCACCAGGACGACCACTTCCATAGTGTTGGCCCCAGGGTCTGGTTTCAAAATAGGAGCTAGGCCAAGATGCGTGGGGGAACAGCAGAAAATGGCATCTGAGACATGCTATGTCTTACATTCTGCACAAGCAAGGTCAAAGGTCCTTGCCTCTCAGGTCTCGGCACCAGGCCAAACACCAAGTCCCCCAGTTACCACCCTCACTTCACCACTGCCAGCAGAGCGCAGCCAGCAAAACAGCCGAGCTCAGCCAGGCACAGGGCAGCCCCTTCCATCTGCTGTGTCTGGCCCTTGAGAAGCAGCCCAGAGCAGGGGCCCTGGAGCCCAGCGAGCAGAGCGGGCGGCTTCTGCCCACGTCTTCCATTTCCATATGCAAGAGATATCTCCAAGGTCCAGGCAACACTTAGGGCTGACCATTTCCCAGCTACCTGGAGAGATTTGGCCAATGTGAACTACCCCTGATGGTATGACGACCCACATTTATGCCTTTTACCTGGAACTGACAGAAGCTCTTTCCAAAAAGCTGTCATGAATTTAAAAATCTCAACTCAGACATATTTTCCCAGAAAGTAGATTGGGACAGCAACATTAACTATCACTTGAAAAGTTTAGGAGTGTTAAGATGAATGAAAATTACTGTAAACACATGTGACAAGAACGTCAAACAAGAAAATATCAAGGAAACAAGCCATCCCAGGGAGAGCAAAAAGCAGCCACAGCGGGGTGGGTCAGGGGGCATCTGGCCATTTGACACCCCACTGACAGCGCCCCCCCCACCCCCCGTTAGCCGGTGGCCAGAATGTCTGCCGAGGGAGAGCCATTTGCCATGGTGGCAGCAGTGCTGAAGGGTCTGTCGCCTGAAGCTGGGGAGTGGCCCACTGTGGAAGGGGGGGACCCTGCATTTCCCCTGCCTCCCACCTCTCCTCAGTCAGCTGAAGCCCCACCGGCCCTAGGCAGCCTACCCAGACTGCCAGGGCCTCGCGTCATCCAAGTCCCCACCACGGCGAACACTCAGTGACAAGTACTGGAAGCCACAGAGTCCACCAAGCTTGCGTACATCAGCTTACTCAATCTGCACAAGCCCCGAGGAGGTACGGTCCTATTGTGACCCACCTTGCACAGCTCAAGCTGGGGCTGAGTGGGGCTGGGGCGTGCCTGAGGTCACCCAGGCCATGGTGCAAGCCCAGCCATCCCCACCTGCAGAAGAGCCGCTCTCATTTTGCAGCCTTCACCCCGACGGGGGTCTGGTACTTCACGGTGCTAACTGCTGCTAACTGAATGTGCGGCTGAGGGCACGTGGCCAAGCCTCTACATAACACAGTGATCATAAAGCAGGATTTGGAGTCAGACTTCTTGGGTTCAAATCCTGCCTATTACCCATGCAACCCCGGGCAAGTGATTTCACCGCCATGTTTCTCCTCACAAGGAAAACACACCTACCTCGCTGGGCAGCTGTGAGCAGTACACCGGGACAATCCACATGAAGCAGCCAGGTCGGCGTAGTGAAAAGCAGAAATTCTCCCCCAATTAGTGATCAGCACTATTACCATTAATATCTCCTCACTGGGGAATGGAGCGGAGCGGCCCAACTCCGCCTGGTTTACTGTGACAATTAAGGAAGACACAGGTGCCTGGATGCCCAGCGTGGTTCCTGGCACAGAGATGGGCTCTGTCCAGCGTCCTCAAAGCCTACAGACCTGGCTCACAGGCTTTTCATTTACCTAAAATGGTAAATATTTTAGGTTCTGCAGGCCAGAGTGTCGCCATCACAACTACTCAACCTTGCCGCTGCAGCCACAAAAACACCTGTTTACACAAACAGGTGGTAGAGGCTGTGGGCCTGCCATGGTCAGCAGACTCTGGAGAACTGAACAGCCACACACACTTGGGCAGCCACGCTGCCCGGGCACCAGAGTTGGCGCTCTGCGGAGCAGCTCGCCAGTGAGCAGACCAGCGACGTGGGCATTCATGGGGCGGCCATTTTCTGAACACCTACTGTTTTCCGGGCCCACAAGACATGGTCCTCGCAGGGAAGGGGTGAGGGGTACAGTGTGGGGACACAGTCACGTCAACGGTGCAGGTGCAGGCCCAGTCTCCTCATCTGTAACCCGGATGTAAGAGTAACACCACCACTTGCAGAGGGAGCGGAAAGAGCAGGGGAGTCCTTGGTGGGGTGGCAGAGTGATTATTATTCTTCCCCTTCTCCTAGGAAGCAGGAGGAGGGGGCAATCCACTTGAGATGACTTTCAGAAGCTGAAGGGCATAAGCTTTGTGCAAAATCTGTTTGGGGTAGAACGGGTAACACACAGGCCAATGTGAGTCATGTTATATCGCAAATCAAAATCGGCCTATGAATATACATAATCCCCAAGGTAATTCTCCCAATCTCACCCGGTAATGGAGCCACCCTCGCTCACTGAGGCATGAATATTTACCGTCCTCTGGCTTTACTGCTCTCGATCTGGGTTCAATTTTGCAAATTAAAATGAGGGCTGTGTGGATAGAGAGATTACAGGAGAGCCTCCCGAAGCCTGCTGTCCCCGGTGAGGGAGCCGGGCAGCGTGAGCCAGCTCCTGCTCGCCAGCCTAGTGCTTCTGCCTGCAGGGTCAGGAGCAACAGAAAATGGGACCTGGGGTCACGGGAGGGGGTGTGGCGGGAGTGAAGGGCCAGTAGACAGCCCTCAGGGTGGGCGTAAGGATGGCATTTAACACAGAACGTCCCACGTGGGACAGGTGTGGAAATACCCGGCTGTCTTTCTGATGGCTCATGGGGGTGCAAGAAGCCAAAAGAGCCGGGACTCGACAGTCAGACCTGGGCTCACAGCCTGTCCAGGACTTGAACACGGGGCGTCATTTCACTTCTCTAGGCCTCAGCTTCACCTACAAAGTAGCGACAGAAATGGTCTGTCTTCGTGGTCAATGTGAGAACCAGGGAGAGGTATGCTTACGGCTGGGCCCACAGCACAGACTCAGCAGGGACAAGTCACCCATTGCTTGTGTCCCTGGGACCAGCCGGCACGCCTGCCAGGAGGGAGTGGCCATGGGGCCGCACTGCAGGCTCCTGGGAAGTGGCTTGGCCGGCATAATGGCGTCCGGGTGGCGAAGCTGACTTACAGAACGGGAGCAGCACTCCCGAGGGCAGCTGTCTAGCTGGACCTACTAAGTGCCTGGGGTGAGGCCGAAGACCGCCCCAAGGCCCCAGCGTGTCCCAAGGTAGCAGAACAAGACATGGCCAGGCCTCTTCCTGTCCTGGGTGAGAAGGCAAGGAGAGAGGGGGCTTGAGGGCTGAGTGCTATGACTCCGAGCTCAGGGCGGCTGCTGGCTGCTGCGAACTCTGGACATCTGTCTGCCCACCACAAGGCCTGGTTCCCTAGAAACCAAAAGCCAGAGAGAAAGAGCCACTTAATCTGCTTCAGCTAACCTCGGGGCTCAAAAAAAAAAAAAAAAAAAAACCAACTGGAACCAAATCTGTGTGAAATCCAGTCCAAGAAACCTTTCAAAGGTCCACACTACCGCTGCATGAGCACCTATCATGTTTCAGGTACCAGCCGAGGTCATTCCTAGGCCCGGCCTTGACCCCCAGCAGGCCAAGGGGGAGGGAGCCCGGGGACTGCCACGGCCAGAGATGCCACGCCAGCAGCGGGCCAAGGAGACAAAGGTGAAGCAGAAGGAGCCTGCCGGGTTGACACACAGGGCAACTGACCCCTGTGCGCTCGTGGCATGGGCTGTCCCAGGGAGGCTCAAGGAAGGAACCACAGCTGTCAGCTGGGGAGGAAACGAGAGGAAATCCAGAGGGGAAGGGGGTACTTGCGCTGAGCCCTGAGGATGGGGAGAGGGCCACTCCGGCAGGAGACGGGCAAAGGCCCAGGACCGGGGAGGACGCTCACGGGTCTGAGGTGGTGAGCAGAGAGGACGCACCCTGCGGCCAGGCTGGATGGAGCAGTGCAGAGCCCCCGCGGGCAGGCCAGGGTGCTGGAGCTGTCCGGCAGGACAAGGCCACCAGACGGGGTCACGAGTAAAGAAATCAAAGTCAGAAAGACCCACGGTGGCCCCCTGGGAGAAGGGCTGATGGGAAACGAGGCCAAGGGAGGCTGCGGGACGGGAGGCCGTGGGGGGCCCTGCCCTGCTCACCAACTGCAGCCAGAGTCCGCAACTGTGCCTGACACGGCACGCACAAATAAAGCTGAGGGGACGGAAAGGAGACGACAGGAGCCCGGACGAGAGAGGCCACAAGTCGGGGGGCCGCCAGTGCATGTGGCCACGGAGTGTCCGCGGCGGAAGAGCCCGACGTGGCGGGCTCGGCCAGCGGCAGCTGCGACCCGGGCAGGCCGGCCACGCGCCCTCGCCAGCCGCGCACCCGGGCGGCGGCTGCCGGGCTGTAAGCTCTGAGCCCAAAGGGTTACTCACTGCGCTCGGAAAACGCTAACCCCAGCCTGACTAAACGTCTTCTATTTTTCTTTCTGCTTTCTTTAAGACCCCAGATGTGTTCTTGCACATCAAAAGAGAGCAACTTATAAAGTTAAACTAAATCAAGGGCTTTTGTTCTGAGGCATCGTTGCTGAACTAATTATTCCTGTATGTTGCTTAATGAAATAGTGGTGCCATATATTAAACCAGCTAACAGGATGAGCACATGAGTTACAAGGAAGGTCGGGGCTGGGATTATAAATTTAACTTTTTCTTAAGAAGAGATGAAACAAACCACTCAACTCCCCGCTGTCGTGTGTCATGGGAGGGAAAATGATGGCACCGAGCGGAGCTGAGGGAGGGCCGTGCCCCGGTTCACGGACGCCGGCGGCCCCGGGCGGGCGGCGGGCGGAGGGCCCCAGCCTCCTGGCTCCCGGCCCGGCTCCTCTGCACCCAGCTCTGGGCTGGCTCAGCGCTCGCTCCTCACCCCTACGCCCCCTCAGCCCCCTGACCTCCAGGCCCACGTGACACTGCGCCAGGAGTCAGGCAGAGGCTAACGCCCTGCGCGGAGACGCCACCGGCCACTCCCACGGGCAGAGAGCCCGAGCCGCCAGCCCAGCGCAAGGGAGCGCGAGCCTGCCTCCCAGGAGGCACGATGCAAAGACGGAGAGGTGTGGATTCGCCGCCCGTTAAGTAAAACTACTGCGTCACACACGGTGCCACAAGGAAACGCCTCCTGCTTTTTTACTCCCGAGTGCGTAAACGAGCGTGTGCACCTGTACACGCGTGCGCATGTGCGGGCGGCCTCGGGTGCATCAGAAGCCGGAAGGCAGAGAGAGCTCATGGCGTTGGTTCTTCCTGGGAGGTAGAGTGTTAGGGAACTTCACCTTTCAACTTTAGGGGACAGTGTATTTAAATTTTTCACAAGCACACATGCCTACTGTCAGTGACTAATGCAAGAAATATCATTCTCCAGAACAATTAATCTACAAGCCAGTAACAGGATCCCTGTGCCAGAGACCAGAGAACCAGAGACCAGAGTGAAGCTCAGAAGGATTTTACCTGCCAAGGCGATGCCTGAGGAGTCCTGATGAAAAGTGCTTGGTGTGTCACGTGCACAATTAAATTGAATTTAGAAAATGGTAAGAAAATTCTTAACATAAAAATATTATACAGCCGTGACAATTAACCAAAAGCTTACAAAGAAGACATAAATAGTAGTGCATTCTGTTATAATGCTATTATATAATAGAATTATCTATTATCCACTACATAATAGTAGTGAAATAGTAGTGCTAAAATACATCAAAAATAATGTCATGACATTAAGTAAAAATTGAATGCAGTGATCTCTATGCAAATAGGTACCATACAATCACAGGAAAGTGAATTACAAGAAACTCATGAAAAAGTGATGATTTCTTGTCCTTCTTCTTTTCTGTATTTTCACCGTGACGTATGTGTGGCCTTTATAATCTTTTTTAAGGCTGTCAACTGTGAACAGGAAAAGGCTCCAGCCACCCTGGCAAGGGAGGAGAAGCTGGGCCCGTGGGGAGGAGGGGGCCCACTGGCTGGTTGGGGGAGACTTGAGGGTCCCTGACAAGCCTGCAGACTCCTAGGAGCAGTCTCACCCTTCACAGCCCTGAAGGCACCGCGGGCCAAGAAGGACTTCTGACCAACGCCAGTCGGCCTCCGCGCACGGAGCCAAGAGCAGCCCCCAGCTCTCCTCCCTCACCGGGGGGCCCGTCTGCCTCTGCGGTGTGCCAGGGCAGAGGGTGAGGCAGCCTGGGCCGGACCCTGGGCTCCGCTCTGCCAGCTACTACTTATCACCTGTGCAGCCCTGAGCAAGGGCTTCTGTTTCCAGAAGATGACCCGGATGAAGAGTCCCTACTCCCCTCACGTGGTCACCCTCGCAGCAAAGCTGGGACGAGGAAGCAAGGTACAGACGGGGAGCAGCAGCTATGGGGGAGTCCTCAACGTGACCGAGCCCACACAGCCAAGAAATGAGGGCCCCAAGATCTCACCCAGGAGTTGGCTGGGTCCAAAGCTAACGCTCGCCCCACACCTGCCGCCTTCGAGGGGAGCTCTCTCCACAGAGGGGCAGAAGTCTCTAGTCATACACAGCAGCACAAAGAAACCGGCCTTTTCCGAAAAGATACTCCCAGCTACGTGGCTGGGAGGAAGGCAGAGAACAATGTAAGGGCGTCCCCCACCCGCAGACCTGGCCCCCCAGCCACGCTGGCACTCGAGGTGCCGGGAGACGAAGCCTCATGCAGACCCGCCTGTGTCTTTGAGAAGCAGGCCGGGATCGGGGTGAGGGAGCGCTACGAGGGTGGTGGCCCTCCTGTCTCTCAACTGCTCCTCATTAGCTGGAACATTCCACTTTCCAACATCCGAGGACGCCTCTGTCCGTCCCTGCGGGCGAGGGCGGACCGTTCTGAACACTGGCATGTTCCTGGCGGGTGCTCACCAGACAAAGGCTCCCGATCGGGCAGGCCGGCGACGCAGAGGCAGCGGGTCCCGCGGGCGCGGTGTGTGGAGTTAGTTGGCCAGCAGGTAGCTGGGGTCACACTCCAGAGGAGAGGGCCTGGCCGGAGAAGGAGCTCCAGGCCCGAGCTCCTGAAAGAGGTCAGGGGGCGTGGGGGCAGTGGAGAGGAGAAGCCCATGAGAAGCCCAGGGGTGACGTGGCTGTAACAGCGCCCACTTCACAGGTCAGTCCAGGGTCAAGTCAGAAAGCAGAGGCAGAAAATGCTAATCAGCCCTGTATCCGCTTCCTAAAGTTCTGTTCTCAGAATCTTCTGGACACAGGTCTCCTGCCTGCCACCACCCATCTGCTTCTGTACCCCTCCTGTGAATTCCTGGAAGGCCAGCGGGCAGTGAGGGGAGCTAACGGTGCCAGGCGCTGTGCTGTACTGGGGCATCGTGATGGATTGTTGGGGGCCTTCACGTTAGAAGCAGAGTCAAGCAGGGGGAACCCGGCTCTGATGCGCACCCTGGCCCAACTCCAGTTTGGTACAGATAGCCCAAGAGGAGAAAATGCTCGAACCGGATTTGGAGGGATCGCCCGTGGTGTTTCAGACGGTCATGGCTGGAAAGGGTGTCGTACGCCAAGCGCAAGCAACACCCTCACGTGCCCCTGGGCCCTCCCGTGACCAGTGCCTTCTCAGAGTCACCCTGGAGGAGATGGAGGCGCAGAAAGGTAACAGCCGGGCCCAAGGTCGCAGCACCAGAGCCCGGCAGAGGCGTGGCGCTGCGCCAGGGGTCAAACCTCACTCCAGGGGCGGGCTGGGCCGCCAGCCGAGGCCTGGGGTGTCCCGGACCACGAGGGCACTGCAGGGGCCAGAACATGAGCGCTCCCGTCCCTGACCACCTCGCCGTGCAGTTACACGTAACCCTGAAAGCTGTGGCAGGAGAGCGCATTACGCTTCCCAGGTGCTAAACACGGCCCACGGGCCACTTTTGAAAGCTGCAGGAAGATCAAATTTCTGTAAAAATAACTCCATTTTGAATGAATGAAGGGCCCATGTAATTAGAGGGAATCTCATGGCTAATCCTTTTCTAAAATGCATTTCCATCCTCTCTCAGGGCTTTGGTCTAAAGCCACATTTAATGTTTCAGATTCCCTTAGAGGACTATCTTCTCATTCTGGATAACCTCTGGGACTTACTTTCCGATTAGCTCATATTGTTGTGTCGTTCGCTTCCTTTCCTAGACACCTTTTTTAAAAAAGAAAACTGAAAAGCCTTACGGAGTGGGCTTCCCCCATGAGGGGCTCTAGCAGAAGGCCTCCCACCCCCGCCAGGTGGGACCCGCTGACCGCCAAGCCGGCCCGAGCCCCAGGGCCCACTCCAGCCCAGCCCTCCGGGGGCGAGCACACCAGGTCAGGTCGTGCGGACAGTTCCGAGGGCCACTGCTCCTGTTCTAGCGGGAAGCAGGCGGAGGCCGCGGAGAACAGCACGGGCGTGAAGCGGCTCCTCCCTCCCCGTGTGTCCCGGTCTGGGGCAGGCGATCTCCAGCCTGGAGACAAGGCAGCACTTCTGTGCTCTCAGAGAAGGCGGCAGCACCCCGGCCGTCGGGCTCCGGGGCAGCAGGGTGCAGGCAAGGCCGCCCGGCCGCGCAGAGGTCAGCAGGGTGCAGGCGAGGCCCTCTCAGGGGCTCTCGGGGCGTCAAACTAGAAGGTGCGACAGTCAAAGCCCGTGGCACTGCGTCCCGCCAGGGCCCCGGGCCAGCCGGTGTCCCCCACGCAGGCGGGAGGCACCAGAGCTGAGGATGGCAGGAAATGGTTCCACATGGCCCTTCCTTCCAGGGGAAAAGCACACAGGCAGCCCTGCGACTTCCCCCAGCTTTAATTAAATACACAACTCTGGCGGGTCCCAATTTCCTAACCTTGCCAACAGGCTCATCGTATACCAGCCACAGGAATGTTCTCAAGGGCGCCTCAGATGGCCTGAAACCCGTGGCCAGCGGGGATCCAGATAACAGGGAGACGCCTGCTTTCTTCCTGGAAAGCGCAGCCAGTGATGCCTCTGCGCGGCGGCTTCACGAAGCCCCACTGTTGAGACAACTGCTCCTTTGTGAGGCCTTTCAGCTTCCTTCTCGGATGTGTCTGTTATAAGTGGGCCGATGGATGTGAAAGCTAGGCAAAGATGGCATCTGAATGAAATCCCAGAACGCGGCACTCAGCATGTTAGGCCAGGCCAGGCCGGTGAACGAGGGCCAGCGGGGGAGCCCTTCTGCTCTCCGGGTCTAGACAGCGGGACTCCAGCAGCTCTGCCCCCGCCTCCTGGCTCTCAGCAGATGCTGGCTGGTCAACACCCCGTCCTTGGGCCATCAATCTCCGTGTTTTCCAACGCTGGCCATGATCCCCCAATATCTGATTTGAACGTTCACATCCCAAATCACAATGGTTTGTGGCGAGAACCAGGGGTCTCTTGGCAGCTAAAGATTCAGGTTTAAACCCTGGTCTGTCATTTACTGTGCTTGATCCTGCGCAAGCTGCTTCTCTGAGGCTCTGTCCCGGTATGGGAAGGTGCCTACACCTGCCGGAGCAGCGAGTCTGTTCACTGGGTGTGCATGTCGCCTGGTGGGCCCAGCTCTCCCCACCTGTGAGTGCTGACCCCTGTCCTCTAGGAAGGCTGGCTTTTGGCCTTGAGGCTGCCATCACCCTGCCTCCGCCACTCTTCTAACCGCCCTGCTGTAGGAGCGAGCCCCAGCCTCCCCGCTCTGGCCTGCCGGGTGCTCCTTCCTGTAAGCACGCAGAGCTCGACGCGCCAAAGCCCCGCTGACCACTGTGCCTTTGCTAACTGCGCAGTCTACACCTCCCCGGGCCTCAGCCCTCCTGCCCCGGACGGTCCTGATGCTTGAACAAACTCACGCCCAGACACGATCGCCCGCCCTCCAAGCCTCACCTTCGCCATTACTGGCAGTTCCACCAAACTCCATCTTCGACCTTCCCCCCACCGCCGCTTTACCTAGGCTCCCTGCTCCCCAGCTCCTGATAGTTTCTCACACAGCCCCAGAACCAGGTCTCTTCCAGCCACATGCCAGGGCCACCTAAACACAGGCAAAAAGCTGCCCAGCATCCTCCCACGACGAGGCCACGCTCCACCCTCAGAGGATGTCTGGGCAGAAATGAGTGAATGTGTGAATGTGCACTTCCACGGGCAGCCCGCCTGGCCCCCGGCCACCGTCCAGTGACTCCAGTGTGAGCTGAAACACAGAGCTTTCCAGCTCAAAAGAACAGACGCACTGGCAGAAGGGCAAAGCTAGGACACAGGACACTGATGCTACCGACGCTGACGCCCAAGCGTCCAGCAGTTTTGCAGCACTGCCTTCACCTTTCTGTCTGCAGTGAAGGGCTAAGAATAGCAGCTCTGGAAGGTTCTTTTGGAGGTGAGTCTGTAGAGAGTCTAGTCCAGCACACAGCATGTAGTAGGTGCTCAATAAAAGCCGACTACTCCCAACTCGCGCCTCGTCCCCCAGGCACACGCAGCCCAGAGCAAGGCTGGCCCTGGGGAGGGCTGGGGCACAGCCGTGGCTCTCCCCAGGGGGGCGCCTGCCCTCCCAGGCAGCGTCACGCCGAGCGCACATCCGCCGCCTCCTGAGAGCAGCTGCGAGCCTGGCTGAGACCTGAGCTCACGGCTGAGAGCGTCCCTTCCCCAGCGCACTTATCATGTATATTATTATTCTATTACGGCGTATCATTATGTTACAGCGTATGTAGCATGTGCGTGCCACACATGCTAAGTTCTACTCCTTCACCACGAGGCTCAACTGGCCAGACAGACCACTGGTGAGCTGGGATGGCACAATGTCCAGGCTCCGAATTCAGGACTGAAGAGAAAGTGCCAACCGGTAAGATAAAGTCCCTGCTGCAAAGCGAGCACAACTGAAACCAGCTTCTCTGGCCCCTGAAATGGATGCGCACGGGCCTAAGTCTGCAAATATCCTCTCTGCTTACAGAGGGGACTCGGCGGTCGCCATGTCCATGCAGATGAAAGAGGTGGGGCAGACCAGTCGCCTGCTCGGTGTGAGGACAGGGCTCTGAAGCCCAGTGGTTCCATCTAAGTTCACCTCCGTCTGTCCTTTTTGCAAATGGAGCTATTCACCCAGCAGCACTTGCCAGTGCTGACGGGACTCAGGCCCCGGAGGAAGAGAGAGAGTGGACGCAGGCGATGCTCACAGGCTCTCGAGAGGCCTCCCAGGTGCCACACGGGCTGCGGGAAGCTTCCACGAGCTTCCCACTCCAGCGGGCCCCGAGTCCCTCCTCGCTGACAGTCTATGACATTATCCATGACGAGGAGAGGACTGAGGAAGCCCCTCTCTGCCATCTCCCCTACCCATGTCCCCACCCTCTCCACGTACAGCACTGTGGCCTTGGCCCCAGGAAACGTGGACTCGGAATTAGGTGTCATTTTTCTCCAAGTCTCTGGCTCCATCTGCTGTCTCTGAGTGTCACAGGATTGAGGCTGGAAAGTGTCCAGAGGGTGCCTGGGAGCCTGGAGCAGGGGCTGGGGAGGGCTGGGGCAGGGGCAAGGAAGGCCCTGCGTGTGGCCAGGCCCCCAGCAGCAAAGCGGTCCTCAGTCTCAGAGGAAGGGCGGGGGAGGAGGACTCTGGCGAGGAGACTGTTTGCTTGACCCTTGAGCCCACTGCAGTCTGGTTTCAATTAAGTACAAAAATGAGCCTAGTTACTAGGTTACCCTACTTGCCACAACTCGTCTTAAAAACTAGAAATCATTTCACACAAGGTGACCTGGGGCTTCATCCATGGCGCTACAGCGACTGTAGGCACTAAATGCAAAGAATACGGATTTGGGAATTAGAATGCCCTGAGCTGAGCTCGAACCCTGGGCAGTTGTTCAGCCTGGGAAAAGTCACCATTCTAGACTTACTTTTCTCACCTGTCAAAGGGGATAAGAAAAAGCACCTTGAAAGGATAGTATTATGTAAAGTAGGGAGGTGAAGTAGGTAGAGAGAATAGCAGAAGCCTTGTCCTATTAAAACTCTCTGTGGTGAAATAAAAAACTACATATTTTATAGGTGGGGAACCTGAGGTTTAAAAAGCTTTGCAGGACTCTAAACCTTCGTTTTGGTTTTATAAAAGGCCACTATGTATTGTAAATAAGCATCACAACTAAAACAAAATGACTCTGAAAGGTTAAAAGCAACGGGAGATAAAGATGACCACACGAACAGAAAGAAAGCCAGATTGCCAAATTTAAATCTAAGGAGCCTAAATTCTAGGCAGAGAAGGTTAAGTGAGTCAAAGGGGCCACTAGTGATTAATGAAGTCCTAATTCACAATGAGGATATGAGTCATAAATATTCACATACCAAAAAGCAGAGTAACAAAGTACATAAAGTATAAATTACAGTAAAGAAAACAAAAATAAAAACTAACCAGTTCACCCCCATGGGCTTCTGACAGAGTAAGCTGAAGAACGAGTGATCAGCTCACACCAAGGCCCACAGTTAAGTGATGTGTAGGGATGTGTATGTGTGCCTCAAACTTTATATCCTCATAACAGAGTGAGTCTTTTTAAGAGCCCCTGGAACACTTACAGAATCATATATTAGGCCATGAAGAAAAATTCAATAAACTCCAAATAGTTGACATGATACAGGCCACATTCTCCCTACCTCGGGGCAATAAAAACTCTAAATGCATAACAAAACTAATAGGAAAAAAACCCAACTTGGAAATGAAGACGATTTTCTCATTAAACAACTCCAGAGAACATAAAACGGAAGTTACAGGATATCTAGAAAGTAACAGTAAAATAGATGGTGGGACCCAACGATGCAGTCGACATTCCCAACTCCACGTACACACAGCTGCAAAAGATCAATATATTTAGCTCCTAAGTCAGAAAGCTCGAAAAGCACAAAATTAACCCGATGGAAGAAAATACACAGCAAAGATAAAAGGACAAATTATTCAATTAGAGAAGAGAAAATAACAGTCGACAGGTAAATGAGAAATTGAGTTCTTAAAAAATGGCAGAGCACAGAACACAACATCAGAAACAAAAACAGGAAGTGAACGTACACTGAAAACATGAAGAAGGGTTTATTTTGCAAAACTCAATGCAAACAAACTTGGAAATATAACTTGTAGAGATAATATTCTAGGGAAATTTTACTAAAATTGTTCCTAGGAGATTCGAAAATCAAAACTATGACTACAAAGGGAAAAATCAGTTATCAAAGTGCCACCCTCCCCAAAGTGTCAAATTCAGATGATTGCAGAGACAAATTCCTTCAATCATCTGAGGAACAGATAAGCGAACTGTTTCCAAAGAGTGAAGAAGGAAAGCTTGCAAATTCTTTCTGTGAAGCCTGTAGATAGATAACACAAACCTGACCTGGTAAAAACAGTCAACCAGACACTTCAATTACAAATATTAATGTAAACATCTTAACTAAAATATCTGCCAATGTAACTCAGTAATACATTAACAGAACAATATACTCTCATTAAGGAGGATCCACATAGGAATGTAATCCTAGAAAATGTATTAATAGAAAACAGTATAGTAACAGGTCAAAAGGCAAAACCATAAATCATCCCAAAATATGCCATAAAGTGTTTTGACAAAATTCAACAAATCTTGACTAAAAAAAACAACACACACAGAATAATGGATATCGTGAGAAAAACAGATATGAGACCGAAGGCTAGCCTCTTGCTTAAGGATGGAACATTCGCCTCATTCTCTTCAAAATCACTAACAAAAAGGCCGCCTGCCATTCAGCACCGCCCCAGAACAATTAAGCAATGTAATAAGACAAGAGGAGGAAATTGAAGGTCTAAATATTGAAAGGGAAGAGTAGGAATTATTGGTACTTACAAAGGATACAATTATATATCCAGAAAACTCAAGAAAATTAATGGGAAAAAAATAAGACAAACAATACTAACGTCTGTTTCAGCAAAGTGGCGGGTTATAGCATTAATATTAAAAAATCAACAGCTTTTCTACACAAAGACAAATTAAAAATTACAATGATAGAAATGATCCCACTGATAACAGCAACCAAAAAGATGAAATGCCTTGGTAAAACCTGAAGAAATATGCAGGATCCAATTGAAGAAAACTCAAAAACTAAAGTCAACGGAGACACACCGTGTTCTCAGACAGGAAGGCAAGAGATGATAAGATGTGAACGCTCATTGTATTCATCTATATTCAACTCGGTTCCAATTAGAATTTCAAAAATTACTTTGACAATTGAAAAAAGTGATATTAAAAGTTCACCTGAAAAAATAAACATGCAGCAATAGCTACAAAGAGACTAAAAAAAAAAAAAAAAAGACCAAAGGCAGCAGAGGTGGGGGATGCAGGGACCAGGTGAGCCAGCTGGACACATACTGCCACGGAGCCCTGACAGTCAGAGAGAAAAGGGGAGAAGCGGCTGGCACCGGGGGAAACCAGGGAGCCGATCGATGAAACAACAACTCCCTGAAAGACTCTGAGATGCTTTTCAGAGATTGATAAATGCAGGTGCTATTATTTCAAGTCAGGGGTAAAGGAGGGGGGTTACCAGCAACAGCACTGGTCCTGCTAGTAACTGATGGGGAGAAATAAAGTCAGATGCTGCCTTTCGCCTTGGTATCGGGATGAAATCAAAGATTAAATGCAAACAGATGAAACCAAAAATGTTCCAGAAGAAAGCATGGGCGAATTTACAAGCATGGGTGAATTTATAATTGTGGAGGCCACTCTAAACAGGACAGAAAACACAGAAGTCAGGAAACACGGGCAAATCTGACTACATCAATATGGAAAACAAATAAATAAGCCAGGTCAAAAGACTTAAGGGGGGGCAGGAAGGGCAGTCATTACTGACATAGGCCTAATTCCCTCATTTCACAGCGTATACATTAATTGACAAGAAAGAGCCCAGTGCAAGAGCAGGCAATGACTATAAACAAGTAATTTATTGACAGTGAAACACAAATGGCTGATAAACATGGGTAAAGATAACCTCATTCATAAATTAAAGAAAGGCAAGTTGAGGAGCAGGGAGACACCTTGACAGGTCAGGTGAAATGGCTCATAATACTTCACGTGGGCAGAAGTCCGGGACAGCTCACGCACTTGACACCACCTTTGCGAAGGGAAGTCACAAGATCCTCATTAAAACTGTAAAAGCGTCTTGTATGCATAGAAATAAATAACTAAATAGATCTTTAAAAAACTAAAACAAAACACCGTAAAAGCAGGGCCACTAACCGGCCACCGGCCACTGGCCCCAGGACACGCCCTGCACCGGTTTCCCCACGTACACACCCACGCGGGTTCAGTAAGAGATTCAGAATAGCGTTCCTGTGGCAGCCATCATTCGCAATTTTTTCAAAAGGCTGTCGCCAGGGCTGGTTAAATGAAATATGGTGCATCCATGCAACAGGATAAGTATGAAACATCTAAAAGCGAAACAGACATCATATCCACGCTGGCAAATGTCTCTAAGGTTACATAAATAAAAAGCACGCGTGTCTGCTCAGTGGAAGTTTCAGAAGTGTGCGTGCGTTTGCATGTATGTCTACACCACAGCTGGGGCACACGCACGTGAAACAAGTGTTTTCTGGGAAGAACTTAGAGAAATTGCTACCAGGGTGACAGGAGGGGTCTAGATGGAGGCGAGGCGGAGGGGTTTGAACCTTCAGCTAGTCACTTCTGCAGTGCTTGAAAGTTCTGACCATGTTTATAACGGGCCGTACAGAAAAATCAAAGATGAACGAGGAACAAAATACTGGGCCACTTTCTGCTCTCTTTTACTTTCAAAACCAGTAAATACTTAAAAAAAAAATTATTTCTGCATACAGAACTGGGATATAAGTCAGAGGTTCAGGGGCAGTAAGAGGCTTCACCAGAGACAGAGCAGGGAGCAGAACAGGCAGATCGACGAAGCACACTGCTGAGGGGAGCAGTGGGCAGGTCAGGAGAGGTCTGCCGTGCCATGTGGGTCACCTCCGGGGCCGGGGATCGAACTGGCACTGAAGTGGCTGCAGCCGGCTCTCAGTGCTGCGTCCTAACCCATTGCATCACCAGGGAGGGCCCAGTAAATGCTTTTTAGGTATTAGAAGCCAGCCCTCACTTTCACTATTATTTTAGCACTTCTTATTCTTTTAATTACATGACCGTGGGGGTGGGCACAGGGCATCTCGTCCCTTCCCACTCCTGTATGACAGTGGCTACTGGGTTTACTCCTCTAAGCCGGTTACTGCTACCCGAACACTAACGTCACCAGTGATAACACAAGTTAGATGTTACGAAAATAACACCTTTGTGCCACAAAAGAAAGCGCCACGTGGCCCTGCGTGTACCTTTCTGGCCACCCCGCCCCCTCGCCTTTGGGCCAGGATGATGAATGTGGTGCCGAGACAGTTATCATTGCAACCAACCCACTAGGAAATGGAGGGAAATGATTTAATTTTGACAACTAAATGAGGTTTGACAAATGGCTTAACTAACACTCCAACCAACTTGCTCTGATAAAAATCAGGCGGTTTTCCACTTCGATGAAAAAAACTCATCTTTGCTCTGTTACATAAGTGTCAGTGGCCACCAGGCCCGCCAGGCCCGGCCCACCTTCCCCGCGGGACCCCCAGGCTCCACGGCTGCCACCCGGAGCTCTCTGTCCACCCACTCCCCGCGAAACGACCGAGCATCTGTGATCCCTCTGGGCACCGCGCTCCTCTCCCCGCCTGCCTGTCAGGAGTGGCGCCACGGCGGAAGGAGAGAAACATCTGCTGAGAGGGAAAAGCAGGACAGGGAGAGAAGGGAAGGGGCCCAGGGAGGACACTGGGCCGGAGGGTGAACAGGAGAAGGGAGGAGCCCCAGTTCACAGAGTGGAGGTCCAACCCCTGCCGCCCGGGACCGGAGAGCTGGGAGCAGCGGGCACACCTGAGGCTCTGTGCGATGCAGGTGACGCTGCTCCCCCGGGTAGTAACTTCCCACCCCACGGGTGCTCCAAAGTCCCTTTCAAAGTATGGCCTGGGATGGGCCACAGCAAGGTCACGTCAGCCTGAAACAGGGGGGCTGCCCGCCACTCCCGCTGCACCCTGCTTGGGGCACGCGGCCCCGCTGCCACCTGAGCACAGGAAGTGGGGTTTCTCAGTTTGTGGGGCTGGTTTGGAAGAACAAAGCTCAGAACGTCCATTGGTCCCTATTCAGTCATAATGATCAAATGCAAAAAATCAGCTTAAATAGCCAGTAAGGAAATACTTTCCGGTCTGTGCAGTGCTCCCTGTTCTCAGGCAGGATGAGGGATCTCACCATGTGTTAACAGGGAAAAAAACATCAGCGCATGGAATTTTCAAATGAGCAGACTCCTTGGGAAACGGTATGAAAATGGCTTTTGCTTTTCATACAGCGTTGGGGTTATTTCCTCAGAGCAGGGGCCTCTCACGTGGGCGGCTGGACACGGGCACTGCCGAGGGCACACTGCTGTGATTCCCCAGCTCCTGCCACTTATTTGCTGGCAGAAACTTTAGATCTGGACCAGCCCTAATATCCTTCTACTTCCTTTCCTGTAAGACAGGACCCCTCAGCTCCTCCCTGAGGACCGTATGGCCTGGAGGTCCTCTTGGGCTATCTGGGTGGGCTCAGTCTCCGAAGGGGTCCTCACACAGGGGAAAGGAGGCAGGAGTGGCAGAACCAGAGAGACAGCACCCGAGGACCAGCACTGCCCGTGTGTGGATGAAGGGAGAGGCGACTGGCCCAGGAACGAGGGCAGCTGAGAGAGGCGCAGAAAGGGATCCCCACCAGCGCCCCGGGGGGGCCCGGCCCTGCAGACGTCTTGATTTTAGCCCAGGGTTCTGACCTCAAGAACTGTAAGAGGATAAATTGGTGCTGTTTGAAGCTACTAGATTAGTGGTACCATAAACGCAGTGGTAATTTGTTACAGCAGCAATAGGAAACGAACGTAATTGCCATTAATAACATCGGTCATTTCATTAGGTTTTACCAGGATTCCAGGCTATCAAGATCCGGGACTGACCTTCCCACGAACAGTGCTCGAGCCAAATATAGATGAAAAGAAGAAAAGTTAAGGTGGGCAGTTTGGGGACAGGGAGAAAGGCACCCGGGGAAGCGGCCAGACCGCTGGCCACCAGCTTGAGCACACCCAGACTTGGGGAGACAACACTGAGCTGGGGTCTGATCCCTTGGAGAGCATCACCCAGGGAAGATCTCCCCGAAGCCGCAGAGAGCCGTGGGGCTCAGGAGCTGTGAAAGGACAGAGCCACAGCCTGGCTCCAGGAACCACAGGGCCCTGGACGCACCCCAGAGCACAGAAGGCCCCGCTACTTTCTTTTCCAATTTAGTCCTCACAGCGAGTTTCGCAGAGGAAGGGAGGACGTGGTGATCTGGGTGTCCGTCGTGACGACTGGAGAGGGAAGCACATGGGAATGAAGCGCCCGAGCACAGTGAGCCAGCAGCCAGGGCCGGGGCTGAGCCCAGGCTGTGCCCTTGGCTTCCCGGGGCCCCAAGTCCAGGGGTGCCGAGTGCTCGTGGTCACTCCAACACACAGCTGCGAACACGCCCGCCATGCCAGGTGGGCACGAGGGAGCAAAGCTGCTGAGCCGGCACGTGCCTCCGCTACCCAAAGGGAGTGGGCAGTTTCTAGAATCCGCTGCAAGCAGCTCGGCCCAACACCGCTCTGAACTGGAGACGCCCACGGCCTGCAAGGGGGTGCCTGTGATGCCCCACAGCCCCCGCCCTCGGGCCCTCTGACCTCTGTGGTACACAGCCTCGAGAAGTCGGGGGGGCGGGGTGAGGCCAGGAGCTGAGGGACTCTGGTGTGGGGCGAAGTTGCGACAGCACCCAATCTGAACCCAGTATCCAGGAATGTGGTGGAGCTGGCTGGAAAAGATCTCATTTCATACCTTTATCGGTGTGTGTTTCCATGCTAACGTATTTAATTTTTCAATTGTTAGACAGCGTGGGAGACTCCGAGGGAAAGGGGCTCTCAAAATGAGCCAGGATCTGGGACTGTGGAGTGACCCCAACCCCCCCAGGCCATCCGAGGCTCAGAATGTGGCAGGGAGCCTGGCACACGTGATCGCTGGGGCAGAGCCACGATCACATCCCTTCTCCCAGCTCGAACCGCTTCCCTCCCTAAGGCAGCCTCATCCACCTGAAGTTCAAGGACTCTTTAATCTCTTCCGTGAGCAGAATAGAGCTTAATCCAAAGACAAGAGTGTAGGCACCGGTAGCCAGAAAGTAGCTCCATGACAATTGCATGTACCCTCAAATCTTCCTCCTGAAAGTTAACAGCAAGCCTGAAGATGATCCGGACCTCTGCACTGGCCTCCCAACTTCCACCTCAGGGAGCCCTCCCTGGGGCCCAGGGCTCCCTGGGTACTTCCACAGCGCATCTCCCGAGCCCCTCCAAGGTGGCACGTCCTATTCTTCCACTCTGCTCTCCGAGCACAGAGCCCAGTGCCAAGCTGCTAACTCGCCAGGGGTCACCACCACCTGGGGTACCACGTTGCTTGCTTGCTCTGTAACAGAAAACTCTGCAGGAGCAGGTCGAGGGAGAGCCTCTCACCTGGGTGATGCAGAGCATGGGGTGCAGCTCTGGAGATGGGAAGCCCGACCCCTGTCCCCCTGGGGCCGTTCCAGCCAACACACACTTCCAGAGTGCTGCTACCAGCCAGACCCTCATGGGGCCACAGGGACCAGGAGATGCCACAGCCAGCTAACAGCAGGCTCTGTGCCTGAGGCACACAGAGGGGCAGAGAGTGTGGGTGGAGGGGGCAGGAGGGGAAGGAAGGAGGGGTTTCCCGAAGTGCCAGCCTCGCTTCCTGCTTCCCCGCTCCCTCAGAGGAGCACAGGTCCTGCCACCCACTGGAGGCAACGGCTGAGAAAACGGAGAACTCTGGCCCCTATGGCAGTGGAGGACGCCCTTGAACGCTGGACCTTGGGGAGGGAAAGAGGAGACAGGAAGGCTGACCGGCGGCAGGACGAGGTGAAGGGCACTTTCTCATGTGGGCTGCCCCGCATGGTCAGCTCAGCCTCCTTCCCACCTTGGCTCCAGCCCCGGCTCCTGGGTGAACTACACCTGCTAAGGCTGCAGCTTCGGGGGTTTCTGGTGTCAGCGCATCCCAGAATGCCCCACCGGGCCTTAGAGCGACGAGGTGTGCTCTGACTCCCCCAGAGAACGTGGCACTGCGTGCTCCGCCAGGGCCTCGTGCCCCCACAGCCGCCAGGCTAGCCCAGCCCCGGGACTAGCGCCAACCTCACCTCACACTGTCTGGCCTCCCTCCTCCTCTGGAGGACGCTCTTGGAGGAAGGAGGAAACCGTGTTCCCAGCCCAGCAACGCCAACTCTGCTTGGGCCATCCTGCTCCCTCCCGGGGTTGTGGGGACACTGGGCAGGAGAATGGCTGGTGGGAGAACTGCCTTTGTCCCCACCACCTCACCGGGACCCTGATATCCACAGGCAGAGCCGGTCCCAATGCGTCTCATCAGGGGTGCTGGGCACATGGGGCGGGGGAAGCTGGCTCAGTGGCGAGCACTCCACTGGGTAAGGCCGTGACTTGGAAGGGAAGCGGGCTGGGGTCCGCTCCCAAGCTTGGGTGCTTCTCCGCCTTCCCACCCCAATCCCAGCCCCAGGGAAGATTAGGAAAAAAGAGCAGTACTGTAGGAAGGCCATGTTATGCAGTTTGGAATTGTTTATTTTGTAAACAAACCAATGGCAATAAATTATGCTGAACTTTTAATAAGATGCACATCATATTAGGTCTGTATTTGTGCCAAAAGGGGAAAAAAAAAAAAAAAGGTAGGGGGAAGTAGAGAGAAAGAAAAATGCCTTGAAGTAAAGATCACAAAAGGGGTTTCCTGTTATGAGATACGGATGCATTTCCTTGACCAAAAACAGACTGATCAAAATGCCAAATCAAAAATTACGAAAACTACAAACAGGTGACAGAATTGAACTTGCTTCCTTTGCTGCCCAGCGCCCAGGAGGCAGCCTGGGAGGCCGCCCCCGCCCCTGTAGGTGGCCAGCACCTCACCATCGCCAAAGGTGGTCACCTCGCTCCTGCCGGTACTGAGGAGCCAGCATCTGGGGCGCCCGGGACCGGTGATGGGTTTCTGAACAGCTCCCTTCCGTCCCACTGGAGTCTGGACACACTAACGAAACAGCCCCCGCGTGATCGCACCCCACGTGGGACCAGGACATGCGCTGCGGCCAGCAGTCGCCCGCGCGGCCGCAGCTGGCACCAGCTGCTCCGGCGGGCGTCGGCGGCCCTCCCTCCTGGCACACCTTGGGCCTGGAGGCACACGAGAGGCCGGTGCTTGGTCCAAGTGGTAGCAGCGCACACGGGAGGGACGTCTGTTTCTGGTTTTGTTTTATGACGATCTTGACTCACACAGAAAGGTCAACTATCTGCGAAAAGTTGCTGCTATTGCATTCTTCTGGGGTTTTGCCTGTTCCTCGCTTTTCCACTCAGTGACCTCTTATTCGCCCCTTTCTTGTCGGAGGGTTCCACGTCTCCAAGGACGCCAACAGCCCTTCCTCAGGGCCTTTCCCGGCGCGTGCTCCAGGCACGCGTGTTGCACCAACCCCGGTGGCGAGCTCGACCACAGAGCCCGTGTCTGGCCCGGACTGTCCGGCGCCCGTCTGGCCCCTGCACCCGGCTCGGGGCCCGCTCGGCACCAGGCGCCCGCCCCACCGGCGAAGCGGCCTGCAGCGCCTGGAGGAGCACCGACGTCACATTTTGTAAAGTTCACGTGTGACAGGCTGAACTCACCTTCCCCTCGGTTCCCCTGCCTAGACAAGCTTTCAGGAAGGCACAGGGAGAACTCCAGGCCCCTTGGGGTCACAGACTCCCTTCGGGGCCATCCTTGGGGTGGGAGGGAGAGAACGCGCTCCTGCCTGGGACGGGGAGGCATGGTGTGCACTAAGCCTCTTGGGACACGCCCCGGGGGCCGCTCCAAGCCCCACCCCTGCGCAGGCTGTCTGCAGGCACTTTGGCTCTGAGGCGGCCTCTCCTCGGGGACCCAGGGTCAAGGGCATGGCCACAGCAGGGAGCAGCCTTGTCCTGAGTCTGCTGACTGTCCTAGGCTCTCTGAGCTCCACGACTTCCCCAAACACCTACCGTTTACCCAACAAACGTATTTACACACCCTCATTTAATCCTCTCAGTAAGTGAGGGCAGGTTTTCCAACCACCAGGTCAGAAAGTTAACTGAGGCTCAGAAAGGCGAAGCCCCTGCCCGGGGTCACGAGCCCAAAGCCACAGAGAGGCGCCTTCTCAGGCCTTCTGACCGGGGGGCAGTGCTGGCGAGGAAGGCTGAAATGGCGACGGCAGACACAGCCGCCCACAGGCACAGAACCAGAGAAGGGAGGAGAAGGGTCCTCCAGGTGCCAATAGCGCCCTGTTCTAAGGCCACGACCCTGCCGTCCCCGCCCCCACATCGCCAGAGTCCTGTATGGCCCTAAAGCAACATCAACAAAGTTCAGAGAATTGAAGCTATAAAAAGTTTGTTCTCTGACCACAATGGAATGAAAGCATAAGTCAACAACAAAACGTTAACTGAAAAATCCCCAAATGTTTGCAAATGAAGCAACACATCTATAAATGATTCATGAGTCAAATAAAGAACTATAATAACATTTTTGGGATAGTTTTAACCAAATGATAACCAAAACATTGACATATCACTGGGATAAAGCTAACGAGGCTAAAGCAGAGCTCATAGGAACACGCAAAGAGCCAGAATGTCTGTCAGGGAAAAGAGAGACTGATAACTGAGGGCCGAAGCTTTTATCTCAAAGCGCTAGTTAGGGAACGGCAGAAGCAGCGTGAAGAAGGCAGAACAGGAAATGATAAAGAGGAGAAATCAATAAAATGGAAGCAAATGAGCAGTAGAGAAATCAACAAACCAAGAATTGGCTGTTTAAGACATTATTAGAATTCATGCACACTAGCAGAACTAATAAAGAAAAAAAGAATGGAAAAAGACACACAAATTATCAATAAAATATTGTGCTTAAATGAATGGTTGAAGAAAATAAAAAGGCTTATTAGAAAAAAAAAACACAAATTGCCATTATCAGAGATAGAATGGAGACATCACTGCAGGTTTTAAAATCAAGGATAATAAGATAGGATTAATTTTATGCCAATAAATAGGTTAGTTCCTTGTAAAAACATTGAACATATATAAGAATAACCAAAAATCTGAGTGGTCGCATATACTCTATATCCATAATTAAATTCATAACTACAAGTCATCTTATAAAGAAAATTATAAGCTCTTAATAACTTCACTGGCAAATTATTTCCCCTTTTAAGCAAAAAATAATAACCATTTTACACAAATTCTTGCAGAAAAAATTTTAATGTAGAGACCTCAATATTTTTTATGAGACCAGCCAAAATAATGTTGATATTAAAGTATACCAAGGACATTAGATAAAAGAACAGTTATGGAGCCATATGTCTCATGCGCACGGACACACGAAAACTTAAATGTGAGCAAAGCAAACTGAGGACCCTATTAAGAGCGTAACGGTCACCGTCCAGGGTTCACTTGAGGGATGCAAGGAAGGCTGGACATGGAAAGCCAATGAGCATAAGCTACCACAGAAACAGGCTGAGGTGGAAGACGTGACTGGCACAAAAGAAGCAGAAAGGGCGTTTTACAAAATCTAACACTCATTTTTGGCTAAAAAAGCAAACTTCCAGCAAGCAGGGAGAAATAATCACAATAAACGTCAGCGGACAAAGGACAAACGTGGAATTCCTACAGTGAGCTGCAGCCTGAGTGAGAACGCCCCTAGGACGCCGCCCCGACCCCGGAGGGCGCCGCGGGCCGTGCCTGCGCCGGGGCAGGCCTCAGGCTGCGGGCATGTTTCCGCTGAGACGTCCCGTGTGACAAGTCCTCGAATATATATTGGAAAAACTGGGCGTTTTCACACAAAAATGCAGATTTCTATCTTCTCTTTAAAAGTGGCAATGCCAACTCCGCATCCCCACCCGTCCGGGCAGCGGCTGTGGCACGAAGCGCCACTCTCAGCAGCACAGAGGCCGAGATCCAGCCCTGGGGCCCACGCCCCGGAAAGGTGCGCAGGGACTGGGGGCGGGGCGGGGGGCAGCACCAGGCCCTAGTGGGGGGGGCGGCCCCACAGAGGCCGCTGGGGCGCCAAGAGGCCCCGGGGCACTGCTGAGCCGGCTCCCGCTGGCTGGCTGTGACCTGAGCTCGCCTGTGCCAGTCGGCAGGAAGCTGCCCGAACCCCTGTCCCCCACCCCCAGCTCCTCCTCCTCCACACGGAGCAGGCCTCTGGGCAGCGCTCCCAGGCAGCCCCCAGCAGCGCGGTGCCTGCCACTGTCCCCTCAGGAAGGCTCGCTACGGCCCCATCCCCTCCTGAGCCTCAGGCGAGAAGGGTCACCCCAGCAGGGTGAAGGGGGCGTGCCGCCATTTCATCTGCCAGATCAGCTCTCGGTTCCCACCTCAAAGTGTCTGTGTGAACAGCACCCTTGCTGTTGCTGGAAGGGTCCCTGTTGCAGACCAGGGGCTCAAGAATCTGTGGGTGACCACAGTCCACACCCCGGGAAATGGAAGCACAGTCTGGCCAGCCGCACAGGCATACCGAGGCCGAACAGCAGGTGGGGGCTCAGCTGACTCGTCGCTGTAGGAGCAGGTCATGGGGAAGTGCCAGGGAGGCAGGAGTTGCCGCGGCCCCGCCAGGCCGCACACGGACGGAGCCCGCGTCCGGAGTCATGGACGCCCAGGCACCGGTCGCTGTGCACACAGGCGCAGGGCCTCGAGGGGGCACCGGGGGAAGGCTCACCCTCACTGCAGACGCGGCTCTCACCCCGCCAGTCGCTGGCACTTTGATGCCCCAGTGAAAGGAACCGGCTTCCTGGGGGAAATGGCTGATGCCCGGCCTGGCAGAGGGCTGCGCCAAGGTGACCTCAGAACACCTTGAACTGTCACAAAGGAAGGATGCGCCCCACATCCAGAGGCCAGGGACACATCAGGGGGATGCAGGAGCCAGGCTGAAACCGCTCCCAGAGCCACGGCTGGGACGAGAGCGCGGTGAGACATCGCAGCACTGGAGTCAACCAGTGCTGAAAGCACACCCCGTCCTCAGTGACAGGACCTGAGTAGGGAAATGGGGGAACAGAAGACCCTCTCGTAAAGCCCCCCAGGAGGTGACGCTTAGCCCCCCCAAATCAAGACACACCTCTGCCCTCAAGGTGCATGACGTGGAGACAGACCCCAACCACACCACCAGTGCGTGCAGGGTCTTCAGGGAAGACGAGACGCGACTGTCCATCAGGAGACGGACGGCCCCACACGGGTGGCCGAGTCACGTGGCGGAGCCCCGGGCCTGCCACGTCCCGGCCCTGCGGGTGCACCTCGGCACAGGCAGACCCAGGGCGCAAGGGTGAGTGAGAAGAGCAGCTCGGAGGAGGAGGGTCACTGGGGCACCGCTGACACACAGCCTTAAACACAGAGAGCGATGCTACGTATTCCTGGTGAATGCAAACAGATGTAGGAGAAGTATTTATATCAAATTCCAGAGGAGAAAAAAAATAAAGTTAGCAAACTCATGGGTTCACGGCTATTATCAAGTTCCCTTTTTAAATAAATTTTTTAAATGGTAAAGTGAGTTGGCTGGAAGGGAACAGCGTGAAGTCCACGCAGCACAGGAAACACGCCCCAGGCCCCACGGATGGGGACCCCCATGCCTGTGGCTGGACAGACTGCTGGGGGCGCCAGGGGCTCCGGGCTGGTGCCCACATGGCTGCTGGGGAAGGGAGCTGGCTGCAGAGGGGGCGGCGGTGAGCGCTCGGTGGGAGAGGATGGCACCAAGTGCAGAAGGTGGGCACGGGACTCAGGCGGGGGAGGGAGCGGCAGCGCCCGAGGCCTGGCCGGCCACTCCCTGCCAGCTCACTGTCCGGTCCTCCGCTGGCCCCGCTGAGCCTCAGCCCAGCCTTCCGGGCTCCAGCAGACGCCCGCAGCGTCCAGCCTTCAGGGACAGCTCCGCGCTCTCCACTCACGGGTTTCACAGCGCCGAGCCCCACACCAGGGCAGCCTCACCCCCACCACGAGTCTCCCCCATCCTCAGAGCCAACACCCATCTGGTGCATGAGCCAGATAGCGGGGAGCCGCTCACCAGCCCTCCGTCTTCCTCTTCTGCCGCGTCCAACGTGTCGGGATTCCTTGGGTAGCCCCTGGACCCAGCCCGCTGTTGCTCCCAAGACCCCCAACACCAGCCATCACGCCCTCTCACCTGGACCCACCTGGGCCCCTCAAGTAGGCCTCCCAGCCAGGGTGGGTGCCCCCTTCTGCTCCCACACCTCTGGTGTGCCCCTGGCTATTGGGGTACAGGAGTGGGTGGGGGCCTTCCCTTCAGGAGCCCCTCAGGAGCGCAGGGGCCCAGCCCGCTTCCGCGAGGCGCGCAGGGCTGGGAGAAGGGGCGCCGGCAGCTGCTCAGGCCGGGGCGCTCCCTGCACAGGCCCATTGGGTAGTGAGTTCACAGAGGAGCCAACAGACCACGCGCTCCCCCAGCTCCAGTCCTTTAATATCAACCGGTGGGTCATCGGAACGAGCTGAGTCGTCAAGAAAACATGAAGTTGTGTGCAGCGATCTGGGAAGAACTGAGGAGTTCGAGGAAAGCGGGGCATATAAACACATTTTACAAAGATTCCTAAACTCTGATAAGACGTAATTACCCCTAGCTACACAGGCAGCTTCTACTGACTGAGCAGTGTGGCGTCTACACCGAGGGGCAGGAGCAGGCGACACGGTGCAGACCACGAGACTCGGTGGCCGGCCACCTGTGTGTCACCGGAGCCGTCCCTGGACGGTGTCGACAAATGGCGTCTATGCTTCTCTCCAGCGGGCGGGACCGGAGCGCCTGTCTACACCCTTCAGTCACGCTGACTGCTCCATAAGCACTTTCTGCACATCTGAAGTAGATGCTAAGAACGGAGCACCCCTCCTGCTTGGAGTGGGGGGAGGATGAGTTTCCCACCACTCGCGCTCCGTGGGGCCTTCCCCGGCCTGAGACAGAAGGTCTTGCAGGCGGCACCACTTGGCTGTCACAGGCCCGGGGCACCAGCTCTGGCGAGGGGCAATGGGGCTCCGTGTGCCCTCCAGCCAGGTCCCTGATGGTGGCCCCCAAGTCCTGGGTGCCCCACTTGGGTGTGGGGTCTGAAGGGCTGAACATCAGCTGAGGGAATGTGGCCCAGGCGCAGCCCAGGGCTCCACCAGAGCCTGCCTGAGGGCAAAGCGCGGGCCGGAGCTGATCAGGGGACGCAAGGAGACGCGCCACCAGCCCCGCAACCAGCTCGGTGGCGTCAGAGCAGGAACACCTGACCCGCCGGCATTCAGGAAAGCTCGTGCATGCCCTTCATAGCTTACGCTCAAGAGTGAGCTCTGCGGCCAGCAATCACACCGACAAGCTAACTGTGCACACCTCGGGGTAGAGAGCCCCTCGCAGGGAGACCCCAAGCTGCCAACCTAGCATCGAAAGGAGGGTGACCTTAACCACCATCCCTCTCTGTGCCCCCCAGGTACAAAGAGGTCCCAAGGAGGGGTGCAGAGCTTTCTAAGCAGCAACCCCCTCCCCCACAGCAGGCCCAGAGGAGAGAGAGGCATTTTCAGAGGTTCACTGCAGGTCTTCTGGCAGGCAGCACCCAACTGCATCCTCAAGAAGTGGTGGCTCAGACCGGAACCGGGCATGTGGGGACACTCTGCCCCCTCCCCCTTTGCAGACTGTAGACAGCCTGCTGCTTCCCAAAGGCGGCGCCCGCACCCGGCAGGGAGGCTGACAGGGCTCTGGGGGGTGGGGAGACCGCAGGAAGCCCAGGTCCGCAGACACCTCGGCAGAGTCAAGGCCCCACTCAAGCCAACTGACCCCTAGGCTCCATCACTGCCACAGACTGCCTCTCCCGAGAGGTGAGCCCCGGCTCCCGCCCCCGCCGACCTCGACCACCGCTAGCACCCAGAAGATAAAAGCCTCAGGCCACAAAGCCCCTGGGGAAAGGAGGTGCTGGGTGCACGCAGGGCCGCGTGGGCTCCAGGCCTGGCCTGGCCTCCGCAAGCCCTGCGTGTGCACGTGTGCGCGTGCCCTGGCAGGAGGCGAGCGCGTGTCAGCGTGCGGGTCTGCTTCCAATTGCGCTGGAACAATTCTACCTGATAAACAAAAACAGATCCAAAATAACCTTTGGCAAGCAGCATATTTTTAAAAGAAAGAGAAGGTCCGAATGAACTGGCAGGAGTAATGCTTAAGCAAACAAACTCGGTCAGGCCAAACATCCAGGGTGCACATCAAAAAGCCCCTCAAAGGGCTCCCTGTGAACCGAGCCGGCGCGGGAGGGAGGCTGCAGCGACGTTCTCCTGGCCGGGACCCGGACGGCCACCCACTTCCTCGCCCTGGTCGCTGGCATTCCAGGTGGGTCACAGGAGCAAACCGCCAGCGGGGCCAGGAGGCCAGCGCTCTGCTCACAGCGGGAGGCGCTGCCCCTTCCGGCCCCTCCGGCCAGTCCCCTGCTCCAGACCACCCCCTCAGCTGGGCGTGTGTGCAGGGGCCAGGTGACGCGGGCGCGCGGCCCGTGCTGTGGGAGTCCAGAGCCCCCCTCGGTGAGATGGCCGAATTCCCGGGGCATTTCCTGTCAGAAACCCATCGAGGCCCGGAGCCAAGAAAGAACCAGGTCTGCAACGCGCCTGCCCCAGACCCCACCACTGACTCAATCCGACTGATGCTTCCCACCCCGCCACGGACTGCGAGACGCCGAGGACCACAGGCCGAGTCTCTGGCGACGGCCCACGGCAAGCAGGAAGGCACAGAGCCCAGGAGCCGCGCCCAGGGGGGAGCACGGAGGCCTCCTGCTGGCCTCCCTACCTTCCCGTGAATGCAGGTTCACAAGCTGGCCCACCACGAGGTCAGGGGCGAGGGGCTCCCGGGGAAGGGCCCAGGCTGCTGAGCCACCAGCTCTGGCCTTCCCAGTCCCGTTCGGAAGACAGACCCAACCCACACACTGCTCTCCACCAAGGTGTCTCCACAGCGAACATGCTCGCAAAACTTCAGGGCCAAACCCCTCCACTGCCTGGCTTCCTGAGGTTCCAAAAACTCCAAAGGGGTCGGCCGCTCCACTCTCCCAGCCTCTTGCCCCAACATACACAGCTGGCACCAGCCCACAGTGCACATCTGCAGAGCACCGCTCTGAGCGGAACTCAGCTGGACTCGCCGCCTCACCCCAAACCCTCCCTCAAAGCCCTACGATTTCAACTAAGACGGAGGATGACCCAGGAGGTCTGCAGAGCCGTAGGCCAGCAGGGCAGGGTCATTCCCGGGACCCCCACAGCTGCAGCAGAAACCTGGGAACCCGGGCCTCGAGTGGGGGGCTGGCTCCATGATGTTAAGAGCAGTTGCAGGCTCACAGAAGGGCCCAAGGCCAGGTGGAGGGCACGCGCTCTGCCTCACATCCGTGAGCCTGGACAAGTGGCTGCACCTCTCTGGCCTTGGCTCCTCCTCACCCACTAGGTCGGGGTGCAAATGCATGTTGAGCTGGTGGGAAGCGAGAGAACAGCACCTGCTGTGGTACCTGTGAGCGGGCGGGTTGCGGGGCGGACGCTCATCTGTGCCGGGCTGAGGTAGGTGGGGAGAAGCAGGCGGGGCCTGCCTTCTGGAAAGTCATCGGAGTGGTGGCCGCCTGTGCCAGAGGGACAGCAGAATGTGCACGTCCTGCCAAGGGGCAGGAGGCCACCAGACAGCAGAGAGAAAGGTCACTAGCAAGACCTCTGGCGCAGCGAGGGGAGGGGAGTCTGGAGAGAGACGAGTGAGGAAGACAAGAAGCACCTGGAAGCCTGAGAGAAGGAGTGAAGCGGCGGGTCAGGGGAGGAGGCAGGGGGCCGCCACCTGCGGGGCCGGGGCGCAGGGACCGGGGTGCGGTGGGGGCTGCAGGAGCCCAGGCCAAGGGCAGGCTGCCGGGGGTGGGGGGTGCGGGACCCCAGGTGGGCAGGTGACCGAGGGTCAGGGGGCGGGAGCAGGGGCCGCGGCAGCCCTCTGGGGAGGAGGTGCCCTCCCCGCCCCCCGGACACAGAGCCAGGCCGTGCCAGGCTCCCAGGCCAGGCCTCCCCGGCAGACAGGCTTCCCAGGGTCCAAACAGAGCGAGGGCACGAGGGAGGTGAGAGAAGCGGGAAGCGCAGAACAAAAGTTGCTCTTTCTCTGGCTCTTTGTATTTCTTCTTTCATAAAAGCCACACAAGAAACAGATGAATACAAGCTCCTTGTAAAAGATTTGAACACCAATTACATAGACTGAAACATAAAAGCTCTCTTTCAGGCCCCTAAATTCCACTTTCCCTCATTCCCCCAAGATGTAACCACTATTCACAGTTTGCTGTGTCTCCTCTCAGATCTCCTTGGATGCATTTATATATAAACATTATGTACATATGTGGACAGTTTTCCTGTATAAATGGGACCAAGTCATACACACTGCTCAGAGATGTGCTTTTGCGTCGAACAATACGTGTATCCTATTTTTTCGCAAAATATCTACGAAAGGACCAGCCCCGACTGGAATCTGCCGGTGGAGCTTCCTCCCGCCACCAGCCCCGGCCCCAGCGCCTGCCTGCGGCTGCTCACGGCACCACCGCCTCCCTCCGTGGGCTGCCCACGGATGTGCACAGCCCACATCGATGCTTCCAGGCGACCAGACCCCCACTGACAGCAGGGTCGCCGAGGCAGGCAGTGGCCCCCAGCAGAAGGCCAGCCCTGCTGGCTCCCGCTAACCCTGCAGCCCTGGCAGGCCACCTCTGACCTCAGGGCCACCTCCTTCCTGCGAAGGTGCCCAGGCCACCGCTCCCCTCTGACCTCAGGGCCACCTCCTTCCTGCGAAGGTGCCCCGCCCACACTCAGCCAAGTCAGGGTCCCACAGAAGGGGTGCTGCATGCAGGAAAGGCCCCCCCCAGGCCGCGGGCCAGTCAGAGTCCAGGTCGGGGCCGGGCAGCTCAGTGGGGCCGCCAGTTCTCAGCCAGGGACATTCAGAATGTCCGGAGGCTTTTGGTCACAGCTGGGAGCGTGGGCCGCTGCCGTGGAGTCTGGAACAGCCGGGGGCGTCCCGGCATCTTACCACGCTCAGAAAAGAGAATCAGGGGGCCCAAACGTCCACATCCAGGGGGCTGGGGGCAGGCGAGGCCTCCTGGCGGCCAGCACCCGAAGGGTTAAGAGGCCCACTGCCCAGGCCGCCTTCCTGCCCGCCCGCCCGCCTGCCGGCAAGGACTGCATTAAGCCGGCCAGGAGATGGGCCCTGCCGTATGGTTCGCATTAGCGGCGCTCTGCTTGGCAACGTTCCCTCTGGCGGGCTGCCTCCCCTCCCTGCCCCGACCACTCTCCGCCCCAACTCAAAAGAAAATACCAGGATCCACATATAAAACCCGCGCACTCCCCTCCTGTCTCTTACCCCGTCCTGAATAAAACAAGCTCTTAAACTCCTGACCTTCCGCCCAGTCACCCGTTTGTTTCGCTGCGCGTGGAGGCTGGGGACACGGCGCTGCCCTCCCCAGCCGGACGCGGCACAGACCGCACTGGCACCGGGGCCTGCCGCCGGCCGCTCCACCCGGGCTGGCCTGGGGTGTCTGCAAGCTTGACGAAGGCCAAGGCCCCCAGAAACAGCCTCCCCTCTATCCCAGGAACGCTCCGCAGACCCTCCTCTCTCAGAACTGGAAGGCGCCGGAGCCCAGGGCAGGAGGAAGGCTGCTGCACCAGAAGTAAAACCTTGGAAGAAAGAGCTGAAGCTTGCTTTTTGGTGTTTCTTATCTTTCCTTGCCAGAGGCCCCGGCTGCAGAGGTTGGATATGCCAACAGCCCACAACCCTCGCCTTACCCCAAACTTCCCCAGGCTTCACCTGCGTATCAGCGGTCCTCCTAGACCTCCTCTTCCATCGGATGTCCCCCAGCCCCTCAGGCCTATTAAAGCCCACCCATGCACCCCACTCTGCCCCCACTGTCCGCCAGACCTTCGCCGACGCCGCTTCCCGTAATGGCTCCACCACTCAGCCCACTACTCAGCCAGAGCTCAAGTCACCGGGGCCGACTTCCTCGCCAGCCTCCCCGTATCTGTCCTCCCCACCAAGTCTGGTTAACCCTCTTCTTAAGTACCCCCAAGCCCCTGGGTTGACCATATCAACCTGCCCGGGCCTCTGCAAGCTCCTGACAGTGTCCCAGAAAGGCCGGCTGGCGCCCCTGGAATCCGCTCTCTGTGCCACCTGCCCGCTCAGCAGACAAGTGCAGGTGCACTCGCCCTTCCGAGCTGCCTGCTCTGTCCAGAAACGAGCATATCCAGAGGCCAGCACCTTTGGCCCTCGTGTGGTCTGCGCCCACCCATCTCCACAGCACCTCGATTTTCTGGGCTCCCGCCAAAAGGCCTTTCTTTCAGACTCAAATTCACTGCGCTGTGTGCCACCATTAGGCCTCGGCGCTCCTGCTCCCTCTGCCTGGAGCCCTGTCGGCTCGCGCCCCTGCTCCTCTTCTCCCAGATAAGGCCTCCTCCTTCGGATCCCAGAGGCCCGCTCTGAACCTCCGCTGACGTCAGTCCCCTGCCAGCTGCTGCCAGAGAAAGCTGCCCTGTCCCCAGATGGCCCGACCTCAGGCGTCACCATCCCTGCGCCCATGTGCAGGGGAGGTGGGTGCCGGCGGCGGACGGCAGGCACAGCCCCGCGGAGCCGGGTCATCCCAGCAACCCCACCACCCCCCGCCCCGTCTGCAGCTTCACACGCGGGTCACCAGCAGCCAGCCGAGGCGGCGGCGTTGTGCTGTCGGCAGGGCAGGGCAGGGCCGCAGCTGCACCACAGACAGGGCCGCTCACCCAGGCCGGCCAGGCCTGCAATGCCCTTGCCCTGAATCATCTCATTTCAATACTTTTGCAAAGAAAAAACCTTTGAATGACTGGAATTTATTTTTAAATAAGAACATGTTATAAAAAAGGATTTTAGCAAAACTTCAAACAAAAGCAGGCAAGTGCCTTTATTTTAATAAGACATCTCACTTGCCCTTTCCTGGGGATTGAAGCCTGTGAACAATTAAAGCAATGTTTATGGTATTTTTATTATTGTTTTATTTCTTAAAAGAAGGAATTATAAATATTCTGTTTAAGTGGTGTATCGGCTTTATGTGCACTCAGAGAATGCTCAACTTTCCTTTAACAAGAAAAATAAAAACAAAGGGGTCACATGGAGCCCCAGAAAGATGCCAGGCAGCAGGGGGACTCCCCACAGATGCTCCCCATGGGCTCCAGGCTGGCCTGCGGGGCTCGCTCCGCGCTCAGAGTCGAACCCAGACCCTCAGCGTGGTCGCCAAGGCCCCGGTGCCTCCTACAGGGCCTGTGTCGAGCTCACTCCCATGTGGGTCCCCATCGTGGCCAAACTTGCCTTTGGGCCACCAAGATCCCGCCTGTACCAGCTCCTTAGCTTCCCTGACTCAAGAAGCCCTCATCTCCTTGTCTTGATCACGTCACTGCAAGATACATCAAGCCAGGTCACTTATCTGCTGCTGTCCTTGAGGGTACAAGTAATTCTGCCAGGACAGAAATGTGACCTGCCTGCTCGCCCTCGCTCCCTCTGACCTGGCCTGGCCCCAAGCACACAGTGGGTGCTCAATGATGGGTGCTGAGTGCACCCGCCACCTCAGAAATTCTGACTCCCCCTACTTCCCACCGTGACCCCCTCAGCTGAAGCTCAGGAGACAACACAAGGCCGCGCGGCAAATCAAGGCCCTGAACCCGTCTGTCCAAGTCCAGAGCCCAAACCCTAACTGCCGACAAGGTGAAAGCCCTGGGGGGCCAGTACAGACACTCACTCCCCGGCTCCTGCTGAGACCGGGGACCTGGTGTGGGCCCAGGAATTCTTAATGCACAGCCCAGGTGATTCTGACCAAGCCGCCTTCATCCCCAACTGAGCGTAAGCAACAGTGGGCTGGGCGCCTCCAGGCCCCGATTCCACCGGGGGTTTTATTCCAGCCTGTGGGCAAGGCGCAGGGACCAAGCTGGGAACTGAGCCCAGTGGGTGTGGCGGGCCGAGGGGGGATAAGAGCAGCGGGGCAGGGCACCAGCGCTCACAGCGGCTGGGCAAGAGGGAGTAAAGGTGGACTCAGTGGTGAGCACCGGCACCCCTGCGGCTCCTGGGGCGCAGCACTGGCCACCTACAGGCTGAGGGGTGTCCTGTGCGCCCCACAGAACCCACAGGTCCAGACTCCAGCTGAGGCCTCCTCTCCCACACTTGGCCTCAGAGCATCCTCCCGACTGCCCAGAGCCCAGACTTCCGGTGGTCTTTCACCGAAACCACCTGCCCACCGCACCCCTGCCCAGACTCTGGCAATGACCTCTGACAGACCAGGCGCTATGTCCCTGGCATCGCCACAGGCTCTTCCTTCTACACGGGACGCCTGGCCAAGCTCTCTGGCCTCCTTTGAGACGTGGTTTCAATACCCCATCTGGGGAGCAGGGTGGGGGCCACCCTGGAAGCTATTCCTACCTAGCACCTTTCCCACATGAGTAGCCTGCTCCCCACCCTACACCCCAGCTCCTCAGGCTTCCAGGGGCACCTGGGCGCTCCCGTTTCAGCGCCTGACCCTGCACGAGGCGCAGGGGCTGTCGGCAGGGCTGGCTTCACGCGTGTGCAACCAGAATGTGCCTCCAGGGCAGCATGGCAGCAGCGGGCGAAGACCAAAGCCCCGTCTGAGAGCCAGGTGGCACACAGGCTCACGCTGGGCACAGCCAGGCACCGTCCACTGCAGCTGACCGAGCATTTTCTGCAGCAAGACTGCTTCCAGCCGGTGCGCTGACCCTGGCTGGGCTCCACTTCCGGGCAGAGGAGTCCCCCGGGGCCCGCCAGCACACGTTTTCCACTCCCCGCCAAGACACGCACATCTGACTGGCTGCTGCACCCCAGAGGGCTGTGGCACCGGCATCTCGGCAAGCTGGCCGTCATCTGCACCCCACTGCCAGGCCACGGCTGGGTGCCTCTCAGGGAGCCCCCCTGACTTCCGCGGGGTGAGCGGCCCTGAGCGGCCCGCTGCTGGGGAGCCGGTCCTGGCGCCCCTGCGAAGGCAGCACAGCGAGGAGTGACCTGCCCAAGGTCACACAGCTGGGACCCAGACCCTGGCTCCTGAGCACACAGCAGACAGCTCCCGGGCACGAGCCAGGCTGTGCCAAGCGCCCATCAGCCTGCTTGTCAATCAAATCGCTATCGCTTCCCAGAAACAACAAATGAATGTCACTCAGGGAGTTTTGATTTGTCAGAGCGGTTTCCAACCTGGGGTGCCAAGGCTTCGCTGTGGGTCCCGTGGAGCTACCTGAGGTCGGCGTGCCCCCCACAACCCCACCAGGCCTCCTCAGCGTCTGCTCCCCACACAGCCCAGCGGACAGCGCCACAGGGAGGGTGCGGGGAGGCCACCGAAGGCCAGCTCCTTGTGGTGGTGACGACAGCTGACGCTTGCTGTGGGGAACCCAGGCAGGTGGGAGACTGTCACCCCTTAACCCGCTCGCCGACTCTCTGACGAAGGCCATGCTATTGCCTCACTTGGCAGACGACGGAGCAAAGCGCAGAGAGGCTAAATAATTTGCTTAGAGTGAGAGCTGCCATGGGGTGCCAACCTGGCAGAGCCTCTGGGAGCCCAATCTCCACCCCCGTGGCCGTGAGGGGCAGGGGCACCTGCACTCCGCTCCGGGTGGGTCCTGAGAGGGCCACACAGCTTCACTAGCAGCTCCTGCCTGCAGCCAGCTGCCAGGGCAGTACACGCACCCGGAGCAGGACTTCTTTGTGGTCTCAGGCACTAGGGTCCCGAAGGGCAGGGCACACTGGTAGCTGCAGGCCAACCTGGGCCCATATGGCCTCGACCCTCACTGAGCAATGAGAACGGGGTACAAACGCATACCAGACACGAGCCAGTGAGCTGACAGCTTTGCAGAAGGGACACATCGGGGGCAGGACTAAGCTGGGTGGGGTTGTCCAGTCACTTCGGGCTGCCACCCTTTCCTCAGAGGATGCCCACCCTCCGTCTGGGAGAGCCAGGATCCCCTCTCTGCAAAGGACAGTGTGAAACGTTGAGGCCTCTCGGGATCGAAGGCAGACCCGCTGTCATGAGCTCAGGCCGCTCTTGCACAAGGCAGCCATGCCCCTGCCTGGACCTGCTTGGTCCTCAGGGTGTCCTGGGACTTCCAGCCTCGAGAACAAGGCCCGTCGCACCACGAAGGGAACAGGCAGAGCGAAAGGGCAGCTCTGAAACCAGCTGCAGGGGCTTCCAGTCTAGCTCACCCCCCAGTGAGGGCATTTGATGTGAGCGGGACATAGGTAAGGACTCAGGGGCCTCCTCATGCCCCCCCCGGGGTGGGTGGGCTAAGCACACACTATAGACTCTGGCGGCCACTGTGAATGCCTGGTCCTCTATTGAATCCCACGGGACAAAGGTGCGTCTGGAGCAGCATCCTGCAGCCTGCGAGACCTTCAGGATGCTGGACACACGTGTGTGACCGCAGCACCTGCAGCGAGAAACCCTGCCCTGCTCCTGCCTGCTCCGGGGCCCGCCTCCATCCTCTCCTGTTGCCAGTCCTGTCTCTGCCAGGCCTCGCGAGGGAGACAGCAGGATATTACTGTTGTGGATGTGACTCAGGCCCCCAAGGCAGAAGGTGAGGCAAAGGGCAAGGCTGCAGAGCCACCGTGTGAGGGAGGGGGTCCAGGGCACCCAAGCTCTGGCCACCCCACAGAGTCACTGCGAGGAGGAAGGACCCAGGTGGTTCGTGAGCTTGGTCGGGAAGACGCAATCCCCACGGGCAGGCCCTACTGCAAGCGCGTCGCCGAATGGCCTTGTGTCCTCAGGGCTAACCCCAGCCCACAGGCTCCTGGCGGAGGAGCAACCACCCCTGCCGGTGGTGGGAGCGGCCAAGCTCTGCCCTTCTGGGCCCAGGACCGGCCTCCCAGCGAGGACCAGGAGCACCGTGGCGGACACCTCCAGGGTGGCCGGCCAGCACTGTCCTGCATTTCCCACAGCTAGTGCCTCAACCTTCTCAGGGAACCACTGCTCCCCGCCCACCCCCCACCACCCCCTGCCACCCCAGCTCCAGCTAGGCCTTGTCCTGGCCACGGGGATGAGCGCCCCTGGCCCAGCCAAGGAGATGCCTCTCACGACTGTGCTCATGAGTCCAGGAGCAAGAGTGTCCTTGTCGTTTGTCCTGAGCAGCAGATGAGCCTGACGGCCCAGCACGGAGACCAGGCGTCTCCACACACTGAGTCCGGGGCGGGCTCACCGCTCCCTAGGGCTGGGCTCTGCTTCCAAGCCGGCGCCCCGTCTCAGGCCTCTGCTCACCTCCCCGCGGGCGGCTCACCCTCCAGCTGGGCGTCTCACCAGTAGAGTCCCGGCTGCAGGCTTTTGGGCCAAGAAAGTGGAGTCTCCCCGGGTGCCTCAGTCTCACCTCGAACTTGTGATTAGCCCCCAGGGGCTGAGGCAGAAGTAAAAGTGACGCTGCCCAGTAACATTCAAGGCCTTTGTCCTTTGTGGAGATTTTATTAGGAGGAAAATAAATCTCAACAAACATGCTAACGAATCAGAACTTTTCTCTAAGCGTCTCAGTAACTAATAGACCTCCAGACCTAGCTACACCACTTCCCCACACCTATCCAGGGCTGGGAGGTGCATTTCCATGCCCATAACTCTCTAGCAGCCCTGAAAGACTGTGTCTGACCCCATGGACGGCCTGCTGTGCCTGTGGGGCTCACAGCGGAGGCCTCGCTCCAGGTGGCAAGCCTGTGCTCCTCTTAGGGGCCTCACAGCCATCGTCCCTGGGCGGCACCAGCTCAGTCGTCCAGAGGCCCTGGACACAGCCTGGCACGCGGGGGGCTGAGCCAGGGAAAGAGAAAGCCTGGGGAACCGGCCTGTGGCCCCAGAGCTGGGCAAGGTCCTTGGAACTCCCGGCCCACTTGGCTCGTCTCACAGTCTGCGCTCTGGCAGTTTCTGATGTTACCACCTGATCTCCAGTCGCTGGAAACAGCACCGGCTGAGGTCCCAAGAGCCAGTCTTACCAGAGGGATGTTCCAGGCCGAGGATGAGAGAGCCGACAGGCCCAAGAGGAGCTGGAGCTGGCGTTTAAAACACCCTGGGTCTACATGGAATTTGGCTTTCCCCTTCACCCTCTACACCCCAACATATCCTTGCTCGGCTAATGGGCCCCAGCTGGGAACGGACGTGGGCAGCAGAAACAGGGGCCAGGGTCTGGCAGCCCCGGCCAGGAGGGGAATGTGACTGTTTATTTGGAGTGGCTGTGCCCCGCCTCTGAGGGAGTTCAAGCGGTCAGACGTGTCCAAGTCCATTAGAGAATTCTGACAGGGGTGTCGCTGGGCTTGGGGAGAGGCCATCTAGCGTAAAGGCCCTGCTTGCGACGTCCCCAGTGCCCAGTAGGCACCAGCCACCAATTACGGCTTAGTGGAGGGCGGAGGTGAGGGGAGGTCAGGAGTTTCTGAACGCGCTTTCCTATGCTCTGCGGCCTGAGGGACCATAGGCTGGCGACAAAGCTGCTCGAGAGGCTGGCGGGTGCTGCCCCAGGGGCAGAGGAAATGCCACACTCCTAAGACTTCCTTGCGGGTCCAGGAGCAGCAGGTACCGTGACAGAGCCTGGTCTTTGCAGCCGCCCAACAAGCCCAAATGCTGGCCCTGCTGTCCAGTGCAGTAACAGCCCAGCCCCGGCTTCTCACCTGTCAGGCGGGAATCGCAGGAAGAGAGGAATGAACAGGCGGGCCGTCGGGGTGACAGTTTTGGGTCCGTCGCTAACCCGCGAGGTCTTTCAGTGTTCACAGGCACTCAGTCACCCCCGGGGGTGAGCTCTGGCCTTAAATCCTCAAAGAAAGCTCAGAGGAGTCAAGGGACCTGCCCAAGATCACAAAGGACCTACAGGACTCAGTCCTTTGCATCCAAAATCCGTCTTAGTCTCCTAAGGCTGCCATGACTAATGACCACAAATTGGTAGCTTAGAACAACAGTTACTTGTTCTCGCACAGTCCGTGGCTAAAGGTCCAAAATCAGCATGTTAGTGGGGTTAGTTCCCGCTGGTGTCTCTGAGAGCGCTCCGCCCAGATCTCTCTCCTGGAGGCTGTGGGTGACCACGTGCTCCCTGGGGTAAGGCTGCACATCCATCGTCACCTGCCCTTTATTCTCCCTGAGTGTCTGTGTCCCTGGACCCTTGTCACTGGATACAGAGGCCCCCCCTCACCCCCATCCAGGAGGGACCATCCTGAGCTCTGTACTTTACATCTGCAAAGGTCCTTGTGCCAAAGAAGCCATGTTCTGAGGCTCTGGATGCCACGCCTCTTGTCACCACAATTCACCCCACCACCACCCCCCTGATGCCCATGAAAAAATACACTCAGCCCTCTCACGGCAGCAAGTGAAGTGCCCAGTCTCATCAAGTCTCATCAGCTCAGAAAGGCCCAGACCTCATCACCCATTAGGCTGAGGTGCTGCTCTGAGGCTGGTCCATCCTCGGCCTGCGAAACTAGAACACAAGCCACCTGCTTTCCACATACAGACCGAGGACGCGGACCCCCTGCCCAAAGGGAGAAATGGGGAGCAACATGGCGGTCCCTGCTCCCAAGCAAGTTTGAAATCCCGCAGAGCCAAGACCACTCTGGGTGTCTGGGCCTGAGAACCACTGGGTGTCTGGGCCTGGCAGCTCACGCCCCGCTGGGCCCCAGAGCTCCCCCGGCCCCACCTCCGGGCTGGCTCTGGCCTCTGCCTTTGTGACCAGCTCTGCCCTTGGAGGCCCTTTGCTTGGAGGACAACGCGCGTTGGCTGCGAGGCGCTGCTCAGCCCTCTTCCTGGATGCCTCAGAAACTGGGGTTTCCCCTCCGTCTCTTCAGTGCAGGCTGACAGTAATCCCGCTGACAGAGCATCCTCAAAGCCAGTGGGTCTCTCAGGTGTGGCAAGGGGACCTGTCATCAAAAGGAGCCTTCTCCGCGGGTCCTTTCCGGACAAGCCGGGCCCACGAGGCAAGCCCTGTTTCTTCAGCACGCGCTGTGTGGCCTCGCTCGCCACCTCCCCTGAGAGCCTGTTTCTCTGCCTGAACGTCCTAGCCCGGGCATCCCCTGTGAACGTGCCACGCGGCGCCCCCATTCATTCCTCTCCTCCCTTCGCCGGGCACACCCCCAGTCACGTGCCTGGGCCAGACTCACAGCGCAGCGCGCCAGGCGTGGAAGCCAGAAGGTCGCCAGCGAGCGGGCGGCCGAGCAGGGTGGGAACAGCCGGGGAAGCGGGAGCAGGGTGACGGCTGTGTCGAGCACCTGCCGAGTCCCAGACCCACAGGTCCTGACCAGCAAGTTCCATCTCTAGAAAGGCAGAAGGAGCGAGGCAGCCCACGGAGCCCGCTGCTGCTCGCTCACTCCTGCCCGCTCACCGGGCGACCTCCGCTCCCCTCCCCCAAGCCCAGCTCTAGCCCGGCAGCGACGCCATCCCGCCATCCCGCCACGCCTCAGTGAGCACCTTCCGAGGCTGGGGGCGCCAATTCGAGGCCTACACCCCACACAGTCCTCTCCTGACACCCCCTTCCTGCCCCCAGCTGCTCTCCCAGGCTGCAGGCACGTCCTTTCCCAGGGCCAAAGGAATGCTGGACCAGGGTGGTCCCCAGGGGTCTGCCTGAGGGGCAGAGGGGACGGAAAGAAGCCTAGCATTTGATTCACGCTTTGCTCAGCTAAGAATTAGCACGCAGGCACTACTATAATCTTAATTTTGTTAAATATAGGTTTAGTTTATTTTCATAATTTTGCTCTTTATTTTCTTAAGCTTTGCACTTTGGGGCCCTGGCACAACGTGGATTTAAGTAGCCTTCCAGATGGTCTTCGGAGGAGGTCCTCCACCAGCCAGGGAAGGGGAGCCCAGCCCAGTGTCGAAGGGAGACCCAAAGACTAGGAAGGGCGGGCCCTGCCGCTGCTCCAGGGAGCCCGGGGCGCTGCCCGGCCAGCCTCGGGTCCATAGCAGAAGCCTGGCTGGACCTCCCTGGTCAGGAGACGCTCCCCTGGACGCCCGGCCCCACGGGAGGAAGCGGCAGTCACTCCACCATGAAGTGAGCGTGAGCGTGAGCATGAGGAGCCGGCAACCTGCGGTTTCCTTTACCTGGAGAGACCAGTCATCCTCCCACGCCAGGAGCTGCCTAGGCAGGAGTGGCCGACACAAGGGACAGGTGCCAGTAGTGGCCCCTCGCCTCCCCTGTTCTAGCATCACAGCCACCAATCCTGTCATCGACGCTGCCATCGTCACCCCTGCTGCTATATGACGGTGGCTTTTATGTACCCGCTTGTCTGGGCCATGGCACCCAGCTACTTGGTAAAACGTCATTCTGGAGGTTTCTGTGAAGGGGCCTGGGGATGAGATTAACATGTATGTGGGTGGACCTGCAGTAAAGCAGGTGAGCCTTTGCGTGGGGGACTTAGCAATCAGATGAAAGCCTGAACAGAAAAAGACTGAGCTCCCTGAAGGAGGGGAGAGCGAGGGAGGGAATTCTGTCATTCTGGGCCTCTCTGTACACACGTACACACACACCCCCCACACACTCTGGTCTCTCTGTACACCCTTGCTCCCCCAGAAACACACACCACACCCCCCCACTTAGCCTGCTTCTTGGGGGACCCTGGCTGATGCACCCAATGGGCCGGACAGTCTCTGAGGCCGACCCCACACAGACCTGCGGGAACACCCCTGCTGAGCACTGCCCTTGGCCCCGGGCAGTACCTGCCGGGCAGCTTGGCCCAGGGCAGCACACAGACCACAGCCCTGACTCCAGGGCTCTCTCAGGCCCCGAGGGCCATCCAGGCCCCAGAGCTCCCAGTAGGGCCTTCCCAGTTCAAGCAAACCCTTGTTCCCACAGTTCGCCCCCCGGAGGGAAGGGTGGGCAGAAAGGCTGGATGCTTCTCGCGCTTATTAAGGTGGCAAGGAAGGTCGGCTAAAGAAGGGCACCGCGCCTCTTTCCACTCAGAGCCAGAGCAGCAGCAACCAGAGGTGGGGGTGACAGGGAGGCATCCGCGGCCCCCCTTCTCGCCAGTCACCAGGGGTTAACATGGCACCTTCCAGGGGGCGCGACAGCATGAGTCTCACGGGGACACCGGCCAGGTTACACGACTCTCAGGACACCAGGCTCCCACTGCCTTAATGTGAAATGCTTTGCCTAAGGTGGTTAAGCAAAGGTCCCCGCAACAATCCACGGACCCTGGCCCCCCAACAATCCCACGGACCCGGCCCCCCATGCCGGAGCGTGCAAAGGGCAGCTCACACGCAGCGCAGCGCCTGCCGAGCACGGGGTCCTGAGCCCCTGCCTCCCGGCCCGCCTGTGAGGACATCTGCTCAGGGCCCCGCAGCACACCGCGCCTCCAGCACACGGCGCCGAGAAGAGCGTCAGGGCAGTGGCGGTTCTGGAACCCAGGCAGGCAGCAGAGAGGACGGAGCGGGGCGGCAGCCCCAGAGGCAAAGCCCCAACCCCTCTCTTGCCGCAAAAGAGGGACCAAAGGGAGGGCAAGGTGAGACTGACCTTGAGGGCAGGGATCTCCACACTGTCGCCGAGGCCGATGGAGCCCGAGAGGATGGTCCCCGTCATCACAGTGCCCTGCCCTTTGATGGAGAAACAGTGGTCCACGGACATGAGGAACGGCCCCGAGGGGTCCCTTGCTGGGATGTCGATCTGGGATGTCAGGAGCTGGAAGAGAGGTGCTGGTGCCACACCTGGCAGGGGAGGGGCCGAGAGCAGGTGGCGGGGACGGATGGGTGCCCGGCAAGCTGGCCGCACACACACAAGCTGGTCCTCCTCTCAGCGTGAAGGGAAAGGGCACCTGGCGGCGCCGCCTCTGGCTTCTCTCAGTGGGATCAACGTGCCCCTCTCCGATAGGAGCTTGGGCCCTGGGTCCCTCCCCCCGCCATGGCGGCACAGGCAGCCTGCTGAGGGCACTGACACCCTTGGCCACATCCTCCCTGGGCCTGTAGGCTTGAGAGCCGTCACCCTCCGGCCTCTTGGTACACCGGGCATTTCACCAGCCAGCTCCACGGTACCCGCCTCCCGGGCACAGGCCGCTGGGAAGCCTTTTTCGCCCTTCTGTGCGCTGTCACCTCCGCCCATCACCGCAGTTAGCACACCAGGGTGGGGGTCTGTTCTCCCCTCTGCGGGCTGGGGGTGCGTCCAGTGTCCCCAGCAGCTGGCCTGTGCCCCAGAGGAGGACCAGTGAATGGAGGGAAAGCAAGGAGGTGGGGAGGGCGTCGGCGGAGGGCATCTGGTCCAGGGCTGGCAGCTGTTTCTTCAGGCCGCAGGCCACTCTCCAAGCCCGGGGCAGAGACGGGACCGGCTGCCCAAGGGCAGTGGTGCTCTCCAGTCAGTGCTTCCGCTTCCCCTCGGCAACTCTTCCCCGGCCTTGGCCCGGAGCAGCCTTCTCCGCAGGCCACCTATGTGCTGGGGCTGTCGGGGCTGACTCCCAACAAACAAATGGAAACAAAGGCTCGAGGGTTCCTTTCATTTTGCTACTTTCTGACTCTGTCAGGGAATAGGCTGTCAAAGAAGTATTTGATGGTGAATGTTCCAAACTCTTGTGATAACAATTCTTTTGGAAAATGACTAGAGATTTGAACAGGCTTGGCTTCTTAAAGGAATATACAAACATCTTTCACAGCAGCATTTTTGTGGGTTTTGATTTAGAAAAAACAATTGCCTCAGGCTTCCAGGCCAGTGCTCCCTGGAGCTGGTGAAGAAAAAAAAGAAAAAGGAAAAAAAAACAAAAAAACCCACGTTTCACACAGAAAGCGTGTGTCCTGCTAAGTGAGCAAGACCAGAGCTGCCAATCATAAACACGGCAGGCACAGGCCACCTTCCCTCGGCTCTTCAGGTCCAGGTGCAGGCGGACCCAGGGCCATGCCCAACAGCCACCCTGGGGCTGTACTCTGGTCCACCACGTACTCACTGGGCTCATTGTGGGGCCTTGGGCAAGTCACTTAACTTCTCTGGTCTCAGACTCTTGCTTGGTAAAAAGGGAGTGAACAATTTTAAACCTCCCAGGGTCCCTGTGACGGATTGTGGCCATACAGCAAAGAACCTGGCGGTGTCTGGCAGCCAACATCATGACGGTGGCATGGTGGTCTGGCACTGTTCTCAGGTTGGACTGTATTTACTACCTGCACGCCAGCACCACCAGGTAAGTGTTTGACAAGCGAAAGGAAAGAGAGAGGCTTACAGGGCATGGACACTCTGCAGGGCCGTGACTGGGTAGTGGCGGCTGTAATTCTATTTTGGGTTAAGTTTCTCGCAGGGTGGCGAGGAAGCTGTGCTGAGGAGCCTGGGGAAGAAGGGTAAAGGGACCCCCGCAGGGTCCTTTTGCTGGGGCTGTGTCCCTTTCTTTCTCTTGGGCCTAGCAAGACACAAAGGGGCCTGGCTTGGCAGGGACGGGGCCGGGGCCAACCTGGAGTCACACTGACAGTACCTCAATGAGCTCTGAGATGCCCTGGGGCGCTTCTGTTTCCGGGGCCTCGGGTCCCCCGGGCTTGGCTGCCACAGGTATAATGGGCGCACCTCGGAACCTGGAAGGAAAAAACAGGTGCCATCACAGTTGCAGAACTTGTCAGCAAGGACAGAGCACATGGGTGGAGCACCTGGAAGCCCCCCCCCCACAGCTGTCTCACCCTCTGCACAGCACCCAGAAAGTGCCACGGCCCTCCACTTGGCAGAGGAGGGAGAGAAGCCCCAAAGGGAAAGGCCGTGAATTGAACACAGAATTCAGAAGGGGCTTCTGGGTCTTCACCTCCACTTTCAGAGTCCTCCCTGAGGAGGCAGCAGTGAACCCTGAGTCCAGGCCTCTCAATAAAAGTGTCCCTTGAAGATGACAGGTAAAGACACGCTGGGCTCCTGGAGATGCTGGAGACGGGTGACAAACGTGCCTGCTGGAGCCACCAGCACGTCCCCAGCGCCCCCCCCCCACGCCCCCAGGGAGCCCAACTCTCCAGGAAGAGACGCTCAACACGGTGTACATTTATGTTCTCCACTAAGAAGAACGGTCAAGAAAACATGGACAACCCGTCATCCCGTCACTGTGGGTACTTTCTTCCAACCTTGGTTTTCCCAGGCATTGCCCAAAGGATTGGTAGTTTTTCTTCAGATTTTGATGATGAGACACATCCGATTTCAGATCTCTCCAGTTTATTTACCATTATATCAAAAAGGACATTCTGCTGACTGACAGCCACAGCTACAGTAACTCACTTGGCTGAGCGAAGCGTACAGTCCAGACACACGCCTCGAGCCCTCACACCATGGTGGAGTTGTTATCTTCAGTTAGGACACGAGGCTTAGAGTGGCTAATTCACTTGCTCCAAGTCACTGCTGATAAGTCCCGGGTTCTAATCTAGAACCTCTGACCAAGACCGGCGGCCGATGTCTTACACTCCCACTTCCCCAGGCCTCCACTGCATAATTGTATGACCCCAAATTTACATGTTCATATCCTCAATGTTACTTGTTTAGAATATTTCAAAATTTTCTATTATAAATTTTACTATAATAAACACATGGATGGACATCACTTCTTTTATTTTTTGCCTTGGCTTTGGAATGAATGCACAGGGCATAAAATCTAAGCCTATCTCAACTGAGAGTTCAATCACATAGCAGAGTAAAGACATCCAAGGCCTCTCTCCTCCAAAACCTGCCAGGGGAGGCTTGGGAAAGTTCTGACATGTTCCTGGGAACCTAGAAGGCTGCATCAGGCACACTGCAAAAATGATCAGAATCAACTTTTTAGAAATTGAAAACATGCAGCAATCTGTGAAATATTTACTCACCAAAACATGGTGGCAAGCATAATGGAGCTTCACGGCACTTTCACTTGCCCTCTGTTCACCCACCCTTCTGCAGCTCTGCAGTGGCCTCACGGGCCGGCGTCCGCAGAGTGGAACCCAGCAGGCTGGACAGCCAGAGGCCCTTTCCCAGAGAATTGTCACTGTTTTTCCTATCTGGTCGCTCCCTGGAAGACCCTTCGCAAGGTCGTCTTTATGTGAGCTGCTTTGGATCTTGTCCAGTGCAAACAGTCTTCCTCAGGGGCATTTGTCAAAAATAATGACAGGCAGTCGTTTAACACCATGGTTGCCTGAGGCAGAGGATCATGGTTTTGGCAAACAACAGGCTGACCAAGAAACATAGAAGGAAAACCTGCCAGGGGAGGCTTGGGAAAGTTCTGACATGTTCCTGGGAACCTAGAAGGCTGCATCAGGCACAGGACACTTGGGCAGGCCCAAGATACTGCACAGAGTCAAGAAAGACCAGAGAAGGCCCTAAGCACTCACCTCTGGCTGACCTTCAGGTTCAATGCAAACAGGAAGCGAAGGCTCGGGCAGAGCTGTGCCCGAGCACTGACAGTTTGCCCAACACACACAGGCTCTTGGCCACGCGGAGGAGACTTATTAGTTCCGGGCATTTCCTTAAGGAAATCTCTGTCTACTCATCAGCTGACTAGCAAGCTAACTGACTTCAGTGGTCACACATGACTTTACAGACAGAACTAGTTCACAAAAGTCACTTAACAAACAATACCAACAAACTATGGGAGTGTGGGGAAGAGGATAATCTGATTTCCAGAACTGCCACATTATAGTGCTGAACGTGTCCAGCTTTTAGCAAAAATCCACAATGTATGCAAACAACGAAGAGTATGACCCTTACACAAGGGGGGGGGGAGTAATGGGAGTTAATAAAAAACTACTCCTGAGGATGTCCACTCAGGTCAGTTATTTTACAAATGTTCAAAGAAATCAAGGAAACCGTCTTTATAGAACCAAAGAGAAGAATGAAAATATCTCACTAAGTAGAGAAAATCTAGAGTTAGACATTATTTTTTAAATGAACAGACTAGAAATAAAGTTGAAAATATAATAACTGAAATGAAAAATCCACTGCAGGAGTTTGATATCACTGTGAGCAGACAGAAAAATCAACCAACTTGAAGATGGGTCAACCGAGATTATTCAGTCTGAGGACATCAAAGGAAAATAAACACAACCTTAGAGATGTGTGAGACACCATCCAGGTTAACATACAGGTAATGAGAATTCCGACAAGAAAAAGACTATCGGAACGAATTTCCAAAGCTCCCTCAATTTGATGAAAAGTGTTACTCTGTTCATTTAGGGAGTTCAACAAACTCTAGGTAAAATGCAGCCACAGAAATGCACACCCTCACACAACTTAATCTAACTGTGCACGGCCAAAGACAGAGAGGGATCTTGAAAGGAGGAGAAAAGTGACGTCTATTAAGGCACCTCAACAAGATTAACAGAAACCGAAGCAGCCAGGAGCTAACACAATTATGTATTCAAAGTGCTGAAAGTAAAAAGAAAGAGTCAACCAAGAATTCTATAGCCAATGAAAAATACGCTTAAAAAAGAATTGTATTACCCAGCACTTACCCAGCATTTCCTCCAAGTATACACAAAACATAACTGAAATCAGGTCCACAAGTAAATACATGTGCGTGTATTTCACAGCCGCAATATTCAAGGCAACGAGGAAAAGGAAATAGCCCAATGCCCATGAATGTTAGGAGAGAAAGCTGGCTGCTTCTCTTGGGGGAAAGACGCTTTAGCTCGATCCCTCACCACAACTTTCAACCAACACCCAACTTCTCTTTCCATTCATATTTCAAAACGAACCCACGGGCTGAGGTCTGACTTCCTTAAGTCACTTCTCTTTCTTTCCCTTTCAAGGGACGTTCACCAAGCATCTCCCCCACGCAGACTCTGTCAAGGTTGCAGGCACAGGGCTGCAGTCTAGCAACAGGAGCCAAGGCAGAGACTGAGGGCAGCAGGTGTGGGGTGGGGCGGGGTGGGGCGGAGAGGAGCAGGGCGCAATACCGTGGGGAGAGGAGGAGGGGCAGAGAAGGGAACGGCACCCTGCAGGGGAGTCCATGCTCTTCCCTCAGACCCTCCAGAGCCCTTTGTGACATCTGGCCCAGATGACCATCCGCCAGGCAGCCCCATGCCTGATGCCATGACCCTCCTTGCCCTTCGCCTCCCTGTGAGGCATGCTCCCTCAGGTCCCCCTGTGCTCCCCACAGTGCCCTGAGGTTGCCGCTCTCCCTTTCCCAGACCGCTGAGCTCCAGAAGCTCCCTACACCCTGACGGCCGTGCCCAGGTCCTCTGCAGACCATTCCCAAAGCTGCCTTTAGTCCAGACCCCTTTCCAGCACCATCCTCCCATCCCACCCCCTCATGTGTCCCAACCCTTGCCTGCCCCAATGAGGGGAGTTCTTCGCGACATTGGGTTATCACAGACCGCCTGGTCACAGCGTCTTCATTAGTCACTGCATCTGGGCCGTTTTTCTTCACTGATGTGGCTCCGATCCATCCCCTGATTTTTATGCTCAGCTAGCCCCACCCCAGGTCACTCATCACCCTACGCCACCCAACCTCTCTCCAGTGTGTGTGCGCTGTGCCGCAGCTGTGATGAGCACTGCTTCGAGGCACCTTCCCCCTCCACCCTTTCAGGGATGGAGCTGGCCTTCCACGCAGGTCCACGAGGTCCCCAGCCTCCCACACTAGCCCACCTCACCAACCCCCCCTGGAAATATGGGCAGAAAACTCAAGCCTCGCCAGCACCAGCTTCACCCCCGCTGCCACCCTCTCCTCCTTCCCTCTGCTTCTGCAAACCTAACCCGCAGGCCAGGGAACCTGAGGCAGGGCGCAAAAGACAGAAGCGGCCCGCACTCCTGCCGGGAAGGCCAAAGCACAGCAAGTGTCCTGCAGGGCTGGCTCCCACGCCAGAGGGGCTGCTTGTGGAGAAGGGCCCCGGGGCTGGATGGGCCTTAGAAGCAGGGGGTGCCTGGCCCTGAAGCACCTCACACCTGCCTAGTTGTCACTTGCTTCTAAAACCGATTCCAAATTCTGACTCCCCCTCCCCTTCCAGAAGCAAATTCTCCTCCTTCCGAAGCCCCATGCTGCCCTGAGGAAGCCAGTGAGCTCTAGTCTTTCATCGCAGGTGACCCCAGTGCTGTTCCTCAGTGGGCAGGGCTTTCCTTGTGCAGTGCCCAGCACACCCCTGCGGGTGGCCAGTTGGTCCTTGGGGGACAGGCCCTCAAGGAATTTTTTTTTTAAGGTGAATTGAAGTCACTCTGACAGGATCCACTGGCTGCCCGGTGTGACAGGACGACGTCGTTCACAGGGAGACTCCAAACGGGCCTGAGACTGACCACTCAGCAGTCAAGGCCAGAGCAGCCCAGACAGACAGGGTGTGGCCTCATGTCTGGACACCCAGAGGGGAGGGGGCTGGGGCTGGGGAGGCGGTAAGTGACTAGTGAGGAGAGGAGAGGTGAGGGAAGACTGGAACTCCGAGGAAGAGACAGAAAAGACAAGAAGCACAAGAGGAAAAAAAGGGGAGAAACCGGCCCCACGGAGCCTGCGCCTCCCACGGGCCAGAGCCCCCATGTTCCGAGCAGCCAAGGGGTCGCTGGGGGCCAGGGGGCCAGGGAGCAAGTGGCTGGGCTGGAGGATCCAGAGTCCAGCTCTCCCATTGGGGAGTAGAGTGAGAGGACGTCCACTCCTGTCTGAGGGAGGGAAGTCGGCCAGCCGTGAGGCCCGGATCCCGCCGGGCCAGACTTGTGCGTCGTCTCTGCGTATGCCCGTGGGCCTGAAGGCCCAGGGGGACGGAGAAGGCTTTAAGGGCGTGCTGAGAATTCCGCGATTAACCATAAAACTTTCGGAAATTCAATTATTTTTTTCCCCAAGCCCTTTTGGGCAATGTATTGTAACAAAACGTAAAGGCGTGTTGGCTGGGTGTCTGGCCCTTCCCCAGGACAAGAGAAGCTGGTCTTGCTGATTTTCTGAACACGCCACGTCGCACACGGGGGGAGCTTGGCTGCAGGCAGCAGCGGTCGACTCAGCAGCCCCAGGGTGAGGGGGACAAAAGGCCCCCCGCTCAGGTTTCAGATCGAGACTGGTGTCTGGGTTCTAGGAGCACACGGACCGGCCCTTAAGGAAAATCAGATGTCAGGAGGAGCCCTGAGCGCAGCCCCACAGCGAGGCCGGGCGGGGGGATGGATCTCGGGCTCCCATCACCCACTGTGTCCCGCCAGCCAGACCCAGACGTGCTGAACATGAACGGAGGCTGACCTTGGTCAGCACACATCTCAGATGTTAAAAGAAGAGCCACGAAAATACATATACAGCTAGATACACACACATACACCCATCGCTCATGTAAAGGACATAAACACATAGTTTTAGGTTTGGAATAAAATTCAAAATAGCCCAAGTCTATGATACCCTATTTTTCTCCAGTCAAGTCAAATGTAGGTTTAACCCTGGGGTTACAGTGAGGGTGGGACTTAGTGCATTTGGGAAATCCCTGGCAGGGCACCAAGCTCTCACTGGGCACCCCCACGCCCAGCTGTTACTGCTAAGCACCTACTCTGTGCCCGGCTCCCACTGCGCTCCCTGTTGCACACACTCTGAGGCTGAATTTATCAGCTCCCATTTCACAGAGGGCGAAAGGTCAGGACTGAGAGGTGAAGCCAGTGGCCCTAGACCACACTGCCAGGCAATCACAAGCAGCCAATCACTGGAGGTCTGGCACCCCACCCCAGCCCAGGGAGGAAAGCTGGGTCAGGGAGCACCGGGGCTCTCTGCAAGGGCCGAGGCTAAAACGGAAAGTAGAAAATGTTGAAAAAGCAAGAGTCTGGGAGAATGATGCATCAAGGACTCTGTCAGATGATAACATTTAGTAGAAAAATAAACAGAAAGGCCTAGAACATAGAACAGTGTCAACGCCGTGATAACAACTACCTCAAATTATGTACGTGTGGGAAAGACTGACAGGGATCCTGGGGGTGGGGGGAAGACTTTAATTTGATGCACTGGAAAGATTGTGGGTACATTTTTATCTTCTATCTTGATTTCTGTTAACATTGATAAATGCTTACGCAGGAGTAATTTTAAATGCTTTCACAGATAAAGAAATCACAAAGAAAAACAATCAGTTTGACTACATAAAAATTAGAGACTTCTGCATGTCACCATAAAAGCAACTAACATGGGAAGACAGGAGCGCTCAAGACTATTTGTAGCAAATCTGCTGGGCAAAGGGCTACTTAACAGCAAGGTCCTTACTAGTAAGAAACACTCCTAAAAATCAAAAGCAAAGCATTAAAATCACAAGAGATAGACATACAAACTAGCCGGGCATAATCACACACATTAGAGTGTAAATGGCTAATACCTTAAAGAAAAAGGTATACTTTTTCACCTATACTTTTAAAAGCACTTTTCTGGAACAAGAATGGTAAAATACCTTTCTAGCTTTCCAAATTTCAAATATACTTTTTAAACGTTTGCTGTGTTAAGTATGTTCGCAGTGCTTGCTGCTGACATCTGTGTAAAACAGTACAAATGTTTTTGGAAAAGAGGCTGGCAACGTCCAGGGGTTAGAAAGCGTACGTGCCCTTTAATCCAGTAAAGCCACATTTGGGAGTCTCTTACAAGGAAAAGCTGAAAACACACAGTTTAATGACAAGGTCTTCACCCAGGGTTATCTGTGTATAAGCAGGAAAATGTAAAGTAACCTAACAGGCAAACCAATGAGTGATGGTTACATCACTTGTTAAGCAATAAAAGCACACACAAAAAATGTACATACCGCACAACTACAGCTGACCCACCGATACTGGAGTTTGAAGTGTGCAGGTCCACTTATATATGGACATTTTAAAATAAATATTAATTGTTATGCCTGTAAAAAAACCCATGAATTTCTCTTTCACACTGTCTTTCATTCTCGAGGCCTTATATGAGTGACACTGTGTAACATCGACAGTACCTTGTATCCTATAAGACAATATTCATACAGGCACTGACAGATGGCTCATCTTGTAAACAGATGGCACAGGCCTACAGTATGGATAAATAATACTGTAAATGTATTTTCCCTTCCTATGACTATCTTAACAACCTTTTCTCTAGCTTACTTTACTATAAGGATACAGTATACAACATAGACAACTCACAAAATATTTGTGCATCAACTGTGTTATAGGTAGGGCTTTTGACCAACAGTGGACAATTAATAAAGATTAGAGAAGTCAAAATTATATATGGATTTTCAATTGCAAAAGGAGTTGAAACCCCCTACATCGTTAAAGGTCAACTGTATATACTTAAAAGGGAGGGGAGTGAATGTAGAGGAGTTGCAGGGTATAAGAAGAACACAGAAAATTCAGTTGTGTTTCTATATACCAGCCAAACAAATTTGAAAAGTAAGAAATCAGGGCCCTCCCTGGTGGCGCAGCGGGTTAAAGTGCAGCACTAAGAATCTAAAGCCACTTTCGCATGAGTTCGATCCCCGCCTGCCCCGGAGGTGACCACATGGCGCGGCTGACCTCTCCTGACCCGCCCGCTGCTCCCCTCAGCAATGCACTTCATCAGTCAGCCTGTTCTGCTCCACACTCTGTCTCTGGTGAATCCTCTCACCACCCCTGTACCTCTAGCCTGTACCCCATTTCTGTATGAATAAATAAATAAAATCTTTTTTTAAAAAAAAGTAAGAAATCAATTCCACTTATAATTGTGAGAGTATATACATTACATCTAATATTTATAGAATGAAATATTTCAGAAGAAATCAAACCGCTGAAGTAAAAGACTTACATACTCGAAACTACAAAATACTGATGAAAGAAATTAAAGAAGAGTTCAACAAATAGAAAGAGATACATGTTCATGGACTGGAAAACTTAATTCTGTCAAGATGTCCATATACCCAAAGCAACCTACTGAATCAATGTAATCTCTTAACAAAACTGCAACAACTGTTCTTGCAGAAATGGAAAAACAAGCATTCAAATTCATATGGATTTGCAAGGGGACCCAAACAGCCAACATAATGTTGAAAATGAAACATAAAGATGGAGTGTTCATATTTCATGACTTTGAAAGTTACCACAAAGGTACAGTAAACAAAGCAGTATGGCATTGACATAAGGACAGGCACACAGACCAATGGGACAGGAGAGCTCAGAAATAAACCATCACATACAGTCAACTGACTTTTGACAAATGTACAAGCAAAGACAGTCTTTTTAACAGACAATGCTGGAAAACTGGATATCCATATGCAAAAAAGAAAAACACTGGACCCTTAACTTGTACCATATGATGTAAAAATTAATTCAAAATGGACCCAAACTGAAACTTAAGATCTAACACTGTAAAATTCTTAGGGAAAAAAATCAAGGAAACCCTTAATGACATTGGATTTGGCAACAATTTCATGGATATGACACTAAAAGCACAGTCAACAAAAGAAAAAAATAAATTGAATTTCTCAAAATTAAAGACTCATGCATCAAAGGACACTATCAATTAAGTGAAATAACAGCCTATAGAATGGGAGAAAACATTTGTGAATCATAGATCTGACATGGGATTAATGTACAGAGTATATAAAGAACTCCTACAACTCAACAACAAAAACAACCAAATTTTAAAAATGGACAAAGGACTAGACCAGACAGTCCTTTAAAAAAAGCTACAAAAATGGCCAATAAGCACATGAAAGGATGCTCAACATCACTAGTCATTAGGGAGACGCAAGTCGAACCCACAATGAACTAGCATTTCATATGTATTAGGATAGCTTGAAAAAATAAGAAAAAAATGAAGACACCACTTCATATATGCTAACTAGGATAACTATTAAGTACATAAGTATGTATGTATATGTGTGTATATAAAAGAATAGTTAGTTGGCAATGGTGTGGAAAATCCTGACACATTGTTGATGGGAATTTAGGTGCAGGAAACGATCTGATGGTTCCTTGAAAAATTAAACACAGACCCACTACCACGTGACCCAGCAATTCTACTCCTAGGGATAAACCCCAGGAAATGACAGCAGGGATGTGAACAGCTATTTGTCCACCAAAGGTCACCACAGTGTTATTCGCAGTAGCCAAAAGGAGACAACCCAAGTATCATCAAGAAATGAATGAATGTTTTAAATGGCTAGCCAACACACAGTAGGATACTACTCAGCTAGGAACAGGCAAGAGACGCTGACACACGCTAGACATGAATTGCCTTGACAGCATCACGGTAAGTGGAACAGGCCAGATTCAAAGGCTGAACATTGTCCGAGCCCATTTATATCAGGCACCAGAGAAGCAGATTCCTAGAAAGGAAGCAGGACAGGGCCAGGGCTGAGAGAGGGTGAGATAAGGGAGCGCTGTTGGTAAACAAGAGATCACAAACACTCTGGGGACACACAACGGCACCCTGTTATGTACATGTACTTAGTGCCACGGAATCATACAATGACAAATGGCTAAAGGACTAAATATTATTTTATTATAATTTTTTTAATGTGGGGGGCACTATGAACATAATAAAAAGGAATGAAACAAACCAAAATATCAGCGGCTGCTATTTTGAAAGAAGAAATGTTTGGGTGGTCTTCTCTTGCCTCTAACCACTTCTCTCTATATTCCGAATTTTTTTTTTCAATTACTCTTTGTATGGAAAAAACATCATTTTATGTTTTTAACACTTTATAGATTTTGATAGGTACAGAGTTCACTGGAGTCTCTTCACGTCTGAAGGACCATTTTACAAAGGATTTACTCCAAAAGGGACCTTAAGAAAACAGTCCCTTAAAATGATTGCAAGAAGTCCTTCCCCGCATGGAGGGTAGTGTTCTCTTGCCAGGCCAGTCCCCTGGCTTGCCTCGGGCCCACTGGGTCCACACGGTCAGCCTTTTCTTTAACTGCTTCTCTCCCAGCCCCCTAGGCACTGAGCGAGGACAGAGAGGCTCCGGCAGGCCCCTTAGAAGGACAATTTCCTCGGCAAGTATTCTTACAGTCCATAACTTGACCTTCAATCAACAGATTGAAATAGGAATAGGGGCCCTCCCTGGTGGTGCAGCAGGTCAAGCACTACGTACGAAGCTAGCTGCAGCCACTTCAGTGCAAGTTCAACTCCAAGCCAGGGAGCGGCCCACAGGGCGCGGCAGAGCTCTCCTGACCCGCCGGCTGCTCCTCTCAGCAGTGGACTTCATCGATCTGCCTGTCCTATTTCCCACTCTGCCTCTGGTGAATCCTCTCACCACCCCTGCATCGCTGGCCTGTACCCCACTTCTGCATGCATACATAAACAAATCTTTTTAAAAAATAAATAGGAACAGTAATTTAAACATACAAGTAAGACTGCTCCTTAAATTGAACTAACCCAACCAGTTAACATCAATGTACCGTTAGCAGTACCTACGCTTTCCCAGAGGGTCCCTTTATATAGATACTGACATTGTACCGGGCTTTTATGCAGAAGTCCAAAGGACCTGTTCTCCCCTTTCTGACAAGTAAATAAAACGGCAGGGAGATCAAATAACTCACTAAAAAGAAGATATAATTTTTTATCTTCCTTTTTACAGTCTCATATCCACTTCCGTTGGGAATAACAAAGTCTGAATTCTTATGCAACACTTATCTAAATGTGTCGATTTTATCGGATTGATGAATTTTGCTAACAAAAGGCAGCGCTAGGAAATCTTTTATGACATATTTGGCCCATTCACAGGCCTGGAGCTTTAATTTAACCAACTTGAGAATTCTGAGGGAGAGCTGCAGGTGTTGGATCTGAAAAAAAAAAATCATAAATGGGAAGGCATATCAATCTTTATGACGGGGAAACAAAAACACTCTCTACTAGCTTGCCCTCCACAGGCAGGAGAAGGAGAGGTGGAAGGAGCAGGATATTGTCTGGGGCTGCATAGCAAAGAGGAAGCGTCGCTGTCTCCCAGTGACCGCTATTTAGTATTGATCAAAGGCACTGGCCCAGAGAGGAAGCGAGGAATTGATAAAACAATGAGGCTTGCCAGCGCTGTATGCCCAACAAGGGCACTTCTCATTTTCTAGACCACATCAAAATAAGTCATTCCCGAGGCCGCCCGAGCGGCCAGGTGGCCTCCGCGCCTCTCCCCGCCCAGTGCCACTGCCGCTTTCCTGCCCTGTGGATGACACCCGCACACTGCTGATGCTCCTGGTCAGCATCTCACCAGTCACCCTCCACCCTCTTAACTCAGAGCCTCGCGTCTCCACCCTCCTGGATCTTCGCCTCCAAGATAACCTCCTTCCCATAGTCGGCCACCTCTGGACGGAAATCCTCGTTCAGTCACTCTAACAACTCCCTACTTCTCATGAGACGAAACTTGAAACTCCTGGGCTTGAGATACTACAAAGGCCTGCGATCTGGCCTCTTGCAGCCTCCCCTCCAACGCAATATCCACCCACCCATCCACCCGCCCACCTACCCATCCATTCAGCCACCCATTCAGAGTGACCAGCTTCTGTGACAGAAGCATCCAGTCTCTCACCAAAACTCACTTCCCCCTTGCAATGACTGACCTGAGCTAAGCAGATGCTACAGAGACACACGTTTGGACTCTCTTGCACTGAGCCATGGCCAAGATGAACAGGCAGGACTGAGCCCTCACCAACAGCGCCCTGCCCCGCTTTGAGTGCACAGTCAAGGTGCTTTGAGTGCACCCTACACTGCAGGGGCAGCAGGAAGGCCATCTGGGTTTCTGAACAACATGCTGAGCGCCCCCTGCTCATGCCAGGTAATCGCCCAAAAAGCTTTCTCCACACTCTGTACTCTTCAGCCTCTGGCGATGTTACCTTAGCCTTTCCTTGGCTGCAAACAAGCGCGACGCACCGCGATCCCACCTTCTAGCACAGAGGCCAACCCCTGCCTGCCTGCCTCAAGCTCGTGGGTCAGAGGGCGCCCCCAATGCCTGTCATAAACATTCCTCTCGTAGATACCTACTTGGTGTTCTCAAGGGTCTTCTGCATTTTCTTGGTCATTTTATCAATCGCGGCCTGTCTCTTCCCTTCAGCTAAGAGGTCTGTTTTGTTCAGCACCACGACCAGCTTCTGGCAGGCGATCTGCCCAATCACCAGGCATTCTGCTGACTGGGTCTGCATTCCTTTGGTCACATCGATGACCAGCATCATCAGGTCAATGATCTGGGCCCCTGCGGGGAAAGAAGAGAAATTAAAAAGGGGAAAGATGAACCTGCAAAAAATTACTCCAATGCCTAGGTCAACAAAACTGACCAAATCTTTTGATTTGGTCAGCTGAAAGTGGGCAGAGTGGGCAGTGGACACACTGCCTGGCACCAGGCCACAGGTGAGGTACCTCAACCTAATGATACCACTGAAGCCTCACAACTGTCATGGGAAACAGCCTCATTGCCACATTGGAAATGAGGAAACTGAGGCCTACAGAAGACAGAGAGCTTGCTCACAGTGCAGGAACAGGTAACTCCAAACCTCAGCCTTCCTACCACACCAGCCCTGATGTTTTCATTCCACCTATCCGGGAAGAAAATGCCCAAGTGGGATAAAGCTCAGACCTGGCAAAGGCCGAGAGACGTGCAGAAAGGATGGCTCCTGCGGCCGCCTCACAGCGCGTGGGCTTAGTCCTAGCCCTCTCATTTCGCTGGGTTGTGTCTGCTCACTTCTCTTGTCCGGTCTGCTCAGGCTGGTGGGCTCCTGTTCTTTCTGGGGTTAGGGGCACCCAAGATTCAGCTACATTAATGCTGAGCACCATGCACCTGTGTGTGTGTGTGTGTGTGTGTGTGTGTGTGTGTGTGTGTGTGAGTGACACAGAGAGGCCTGAATGCGCAGCCACACCTGAGCTAAACAGCAGTGGGTGAATTAGAGAATTCAGTGCAGGTAAACTGAAGCAAGTCATACTCGAAGACTAACATTGGAGAAGTGACTGTCCCTTTTGACAGGGTTTAGAGGAAGTTCATCCCCCCAAAAAGATACGATACTGAGGGCACAAGAATATGCAAACATTTTCCCCATCGCCCCATGAGGGGTTTCAGGACCAAATCACAGTTGCAGAGGCAAGACTGTTCTCGGGGTCTCTCCTGAGCTGCCCCCCTAGGGGAGGACGAAGGCGAGGGGAAGGGCTTTCTCGTGGTCACACCACTTCGCCGCCACCACCTAGTGCTTCCGATGACGAAGGGCCACAGGGCGAGCTGGCACACAAGGTCACCGCCTCTGTGGGCTTCTGCCCACTCTCCTGAGAGGCGCCCGAGCCACACCAACCTCCTCCAGGAGAAACAGACGATGTCACTAGCCCTGCCCCCCCCTCCCAGCCATAAGCGAAGCTACCACTGGCACAGGCCATGCAGCCTGCTCTGCAGTCAGAGTGGACAGAGCCTGCGGGAGGAGCCCGGGAATCAGGGCCTGTGCGCCTTTCCTCAAAGACTGAGTTCTGGCACCAGGCCCAGTGGGCCCCCACTCCGTTGAACAAAACCTGGGCCCACTGAGTCACGGTTATTCTCCCCGCTGGTTGCTTAGGATTTTTCAAGAGAAGCTGGGTGGCGTTCTGCGGGTACACAGCAAACACATGCAGAGACGGGGTCTGCAAGCTGGTGCTTGTTCTCACCACACACCACTTGACCTGGCCTCCCAGTGGGGACCCAGCCCCTCTCCAGTCTCCCTCTGCACAGCCCCCTAACCACTCGCCACTGGGCACGAGGGTAACACACCCATGCTAATTGTTAACCAGTCACTGCCTTGCCCTGGCGCCTGCTCCTCTCTGACCAGAACTCTTGCTCAGATCTCCCTCCAGCCCAGTCTCCCTCCCCAGTCACTCTCCCTCCCCCCAGCTGAGAGCCCACACACAGGCCTGGGTCTTCCATCTGCACTCAGCAACCAGCTCGGGCACAGCTTAATCAATCTTTGCTGGAGTAAACAGTGTAAACAATAGCTCCCCACCTCCTCCACTTTATTAACCAAGAATCTGTTCCTTTTCTGAGACTCAATTTCCCACTGGCATATAAAACTACCCAGGGGTGCCCTGCCTCGGCCCGTGGCTGGAGGGAAAGAACTCGAGGAGTCCAAGTATCCAGCCCATTCACTTCTGATGCCCGCTGGGACCCTGGGTGTGGAAGTGACGCTGCACTGACACGCCCAGAGCCCAAGTGCAGCGGGACCCAAACAGCCGGAGCCCGTGGGGAGTTCCTCTGCGGCCTCACCAGCATCCCCAAGCCATCTTTGTTGCAGGGAGCACACAGCTCTGCCCCAAGAGGGCTGGGCTCCCGCACAGGCAGTGCAGTGCAGCCAACACCAGCACTTCTAAGGGGACCAGAGGTCACAGCGACTTGGCTGGCCCCACGGAGGAGGGCACGGCTGGCGGCCCAGGCTCAGCGCCAGACAGCGGCCTGCTCACTGGCAGCAGCTCTAAGTGACTCTCGATTCTTCACCAAACTTTTGATCAGGCGACAGGAAGTGGCTGGCCCGTCTTGTCCTTTTCAAAATGCCCAGTATTTCCACAGAATGAATCAAACAGTGCCCTCCCCATTCCCACGAAGCCCCTGTAGGAAGTCACTCTGAGACTGGCCGGGCAGAGCGAGCGAGTGGGTGGGAGACAAGGGAAACACTGGCTGCTCACAGACGACCCTCTATATTCTTCAGTCTATCAGAGCTTCTCATCTAGATGTACTGACTGCAAAGTCCTTTAAAGGTTTGCAGAATAATTATAACAGGGTTACAATTCTCAGTACCTTTAAATATCACAACTTCCAGTTCTGTAGATTATTTATCTTAATCATGCCAACACTAAAAAAGAAACGTGTCAGCATTTAACAAAGTATCAGTAATTCGTAAATAAAGTTTCATTTGTTTTCCTCTTGGAATTAAAGGGAAAATGTGTATTTAGAAAAAAGTTCCAACTGAAGAAACCAAACACAAACATTTACACATATTTCAGGAACTTCAAAATCAGATATTCATTTACATTTGATTTTTAATCAAAAGCTGTGGACATTGTAATACAATTAGATTCCAAATAAAGTTATTTTGAGTCGGTGGTTTATGAAGCGTCCACTACACAACGCGAGTGCACTGCTCTTAGCAACATAAGCGCGCGGCGGCAATTTACACCCTGCTGCCATTCCAGTCACTGGAAATACACTGAGTCTCTGCTTGCCTCGGTCCCAGCTGCCGGACTGCAGGGCAGACCTGGGGGCTAAGATGAGCAGGGGCCTCAGAGCAGAGCCCGGCGCAGACACGCTCGGCCACTCGGCGGCCGCGGCGTCCTCCCTCGCCGGCTCCTGCGGGGCCCGCGTGCAGCAGGGCCTTCTTCATCTCCTTTCCCCGCAACGCGGCTCTGCAGCATGGGTACCCCGACGGGAAAACAAAGGCTCAGGGCGGAGGCAGCCAAGGCACGGGCGAGGAGCAAGCAACTCGGGCCCCCCACGACAGCTCCCTGCAGCCCTGAGCAGCCAGCGCTGATGCCCAGGGCAAACACCTGTCGTGCACACGCGTGTGGGCTCACGTGCCAGCCCGTTGGGTGCTGCAGGACAGTGGGGTGGGTGCCGGAGAGGGCAGCTCGCTGGCGCCAGGGCAAGCGGAGGGCCAGCAGCCTGGCCACCCCAGGTCACCATCATTACTGCTGCTATTTTTGCTCCTGTATTCAAAGGAGTTGCTGCCTCCTCATTTAATGGCAAGAAACCCAGGGCGGTTCGGCCACGTTTTCCCAGGCCTTTTGGCCGGCCCCGGGGCGGGGCCTTGGCAGACGCCAATGCAGGCTCAGTCCTCACTGCCAGGAAGGGTCAGGACTTGGACCAGGCCATCTGCACCGAAGGGGAACTCACTCGTGTACACTGGCTTTGGGCATTTTGGTTTTCCTCCTTTTGCACGCTCTTCCTGAGCTCAGGTAACCCTGCCGTTTCCCTCTCAAATTCCTCCTGGTCTAGAAAAGTGCAGGCCTGTGCACCAGGCCTGTCTGTCCTACCTCCCTAGCAACTGGCAAAGAAGGGGCTTAAGAAAGAGAGTCATTTACAGGCAGGAGCCAAGGGTCACAAGTGGGAAGAAGAGCAGTGCTTAGGGGCAGTGGCCGGGCATTCAAATCACAGAGGTCCCGGATGTCCTCGTCCGTAGGTCAGATCTAAACCAAGATGCCCGGGGGAGACGGGCAGGAAGTCTCAGACAAGGCAGAGGGCGATCTGGGGCATGTGAGCAAGAAAATCCACGGAGGGGGCACACCCCTCAGCAAGAAGAATGCCACAGCCCGTCAGGAGGCCCATTCAAGTGCCAGGAACCAGGGCGGCAGAGGACGCGACGGCCCACAGAGCCAGCAGGCTAGGCCAGGAGCAAGCCGAGGTCCCGCCCCGCCCCGCCAGCTGTGTGGCTTCAGGCACACGCACCGCTGGGTCTCCCCGTGTCTGGAATCCTCTGTGAATGCTGGTGCCAGAGACAACACCTTGAGGTGCAGCACTTGGCAGCCACTAGGAGCTCACAGCTGTGGTTCTCGGTGCTGATGTCTGGATCCCCAAGTCCACACAGCAAGAGCTCAGAAAGCGACCGTCTCCTTCCCGATGGCTCTCATCTCTATGGAAGGTCCCTGCCCTCTGGAGGGGCAGGACAAGGAGGAAGCAGTGGGTAACAAGTACTAAAAACACCTCCCCAAATCCGCAGGATGGGTGAGCCCTCAGTCTGGAAGGCTGTGTCCACCGGTGGGCAAGAGCCCCCTACTGTTCTAACCCAGGCTGCAAAGGCGGGCTCCCTCATAAACATCCTACTGACTTCCGCCAGACTAGCCGACACCCCCCAGCAGGAGTCGCTGGCAGGGAGTGTGGGGCATCTCGCCTAGGTAGTCACGGCCCCCCACATTAACCACGGAACCCCAGCCTTTGGGCCGATGGTGCGCCACACCAGCTGGAACAGCAGAACCTCTGGGCACCCCAAACACTGCGGGCGTCAAGCAGGAGTGGCTGACTAGCGCCCGGCAGAACCAGTGTGCGCTCGACAGACAAGAAACCCAAAAGTAGCGACCCCAACCCAGAAGACAGGCGCAGAGACTGGAGCGGGACTGGTCCAAGCCCTGGCTCCCAGCTGCACACCACCGCTTGCAAATGCACAAGTACAGATGCAGCGGGCTCGACGGAGGGTCTGCTCAGAGGCACGGTGCCCCTGGGAACAGGAACATGCACTGCCTGCGCCTACAGGTGGAGAGAGGTCACCTACACATCCTTGCAATCTGGCAACCCCCACCTGCAGCCAACATGGCTGAGCAGCAGAGAACAGCCATGCAGTCCCAGTTTTACCCTGGTCCCCACAGCTCCCTACCGCCTCATACGCCGGTGTCTATGCTGCCAGCCTGCTTCCTAACAGGACTTTTGCTTGTCAGGCATAGCTCTCCCCCTCACCAAGAGGAGGAGGAGACACTCCCATTTTAATAAAGAGAAACCTGAGGTCTGGTCACACCGTAAACAGGAGGGGCAGAGCTAGAACCTGGGGCAGTCTGACTCCAGCATTTCTGCTTCTTCTGTTGCCAGCTGCCTCTTGGCCAGAGTTCTGCATTCCTGAGTCTCCTGGGAACCCTAGGGCATCCCACAGAGCAGGTGGGAAAGGCCCCAGGACAGACGGAAAGAGGAAGGGGAGCAGACAAGGTGCAAGGGCGGCCTGCCAGGGTCTGCGGGGACACCTCCAAGCCAGGCCCCGGCCTCGGGAGAGCGCGCCACCGGGCATTTATCACCCGCGAGAGCAGCCAGCGGAGAACAATGCGGGCGATGTTAGCAGTGGAGGAACAGCGAAGCAACAAAGACAGCCATGTAGAGACCAAGGGGAAAAATAAACAGCCACGGACAAGACAGCAGACAAACAGAGGGGCTGGAGCCCCGCCAAAAGGAAGAAAAGCCAAAAAACAATAAATGCTGGAGGCTTGTGCAAACACCCACAGCGTGGAGCGAGGAGGGGGCGAAGAGACGGCTGGGCTGCCGCCCGCCCGCGCCCGCAAACAGGGAGTCCACGCGCGGGCCGCGGGGCCACGTGAAGCTAGAGGCAAACCCGAATCTGTGGCTCACAGGGTCCACCTACAGGGATCCAAGTTCGAAAGATAAAATGATAAAACTTCTATAAAAGAACTGCAAGAAATTTCGGTTGAAAAAATTTAGAATCTTAAACGTGAAAAATACTTAGGTAAGACACAAAACCCAGAAGTCCATAAAAGAAAAAGGGAAAGACTGACCAACCCAACAACACGAAAGCAAACACTGCTGCCTGGAGAGGAGACGACCACGGCCAGAAGCGACCGCGAGAGACCCTTAAGTGCACGCCACCCACGAAGGCTGCTCCCCTTGATGTCCTGAGAACTTCTTCAGAGTGTTGCTGACAACAGTGGAACCACAGTGGACGCAGCCCCGGGGTTCGGAGAGCTCACACCCCACCCTGCGCTGCACCCCGACTCAGCAGGCTGCCAGCCCGGCCGTGCCCCAGAGAGCACAGTCCCTCCCTGAGAGACAGCGGGTGGAGCTTACCAGTCAGGGAGTAAGGCCAAAGCAACCCACAGTCACACATGAATTTAACATGGGGGAGGGGGGCCGGCGGGGGGAGGGGGGTTGACGAGAATCCTAAGGGGTGGAATAGAAGAAAGGATCAAGCAGCAGGACAAGAAGATTCAGGGATGACCGGAGGCGGGCGGGCTGCAGTTTGACACGGCCTCAGGATGGGTCTCCGTGAAAAGGAGAGAGCAGAGCCTGCCCTGGAGAGGAGCGCCTGGCACCCAGTGTGAGGGAGAGCATTCCAGGCAGCGCCAGAGCCGCAGCAAAGGCCCCATGGGGCCTGGGTGTCCAAAGACAGAAAGGAAATGGGCCCAAAAAGCAGGAACAGCTCAGACATCGAAGAGATGCCCTTCCTATAAGAAAAAGTAAGAAAAAATGAAATTACGCCGTGCTCCCGTTTTCCCTGTGGGCTGGCCATAATCAAACGCGACGACCATGTCAGTCCTCACCCTGCTGGGGCCGCCGATGCCAGAGGCTCACTCCTGGAGCTCTGCTTACCAGCCCGGTCACTTTCTCACTCAAGGTGAGGAAACTAGGGCACAGAACTAGAAAATGGAGACCAGCATTCCCTGCTGACCTAGAGGCTCCGGAGTCCAATCTCTTACCCAGGAGGTCACACTGTTCCTCAAGACATCTAAAAACATCCTTGTCACTGTGGGCGTGTTGGGATGCTGGCAAAACCTCCATGGAAGGCCTCTGGCGCAGCTGGAGAGCAAATGCACACACCCTGTGATCTGGCAACATCCCGCACGAGAGCAGACCGCGGGGCCATCAAGCGCCCATCAGGAGGTCAGCAGTTACCAACATGCTGGTATATTACACAGCTAGTAAAAAGCACAGAGTGGTTCTATGTTCACTGAGATGGATTCATGTCAAGAGTGCCATTTTTACAGCTTTTTGCCGGAGAAAGTACATGCTTACTCACCTGACTGTCCTTGGAATTTTTAAAGGAAATAAATCACAAATCCCTGGTGCATATATTACTGATTCAAAAATGACTTATTTTTCAAAGTGAAGCTTAATAGCACTTGAAAATCAGGATCACTTACCAAAAGAAGAGACTTTTTAAATTACTAAAAAGCTCAAAACACTGCTTATGAAATAGCCAGACTCCACTGCTGTATATGGAGCAGGAAGTGCTGAGAAGCGTTAAACTCGGGTCACAAAACAGAGACCCTCGCTTGAGATTCAGGATTTAAAGAGCCCCAAGGGGCGTAGGCAACACCCCTTTGCACCATGCCTGCACCCACCAGAACCATCTCAGACACAACCTCTGCTTCGGGAAGCTCCCCAGAGAGCCAGGACCAGAGCCTACAGGCCGAGACCCCCGAAGTTGAGGGCGAACCCCTTTGTTGTAAAGACATGCTGTGGCTGGCATTTGTCCTTCCGCTCACCAAGGCCACTGCAGGGACCACAGTCCTAAGCTGGCAGGGCCAGGCTTGCTGGGAGGGACCCCCCGGAAGACCGCCAAGACAATCAGAGGGAGGGCATTCGGCAACTTCCGTGCCACTGCGACTTTGCTGGGAGTTTGAAATCACTTCAAACATTTTAAATGAAAAAAAAAAAAAAGAAAGCGCATTAACATACTGAGCATCTAAGAAGGTACCAGGCACGTTATTTCACTTCACCTCACAAAAGCACAGGAAGGAGGAACCAGTTGTTATTCATCGCAGCCCCAGCCAACGGGCGGTCCGACAGGCCCCAGCCCGGAGTGTCGGCCAAGCCTACAGCGCCCTGAGAGCACCAGAGCCTGCCCCGCTGTGAGGCCCAGGGACGCGGAAGTTGAGGGGCTGCCCAGCTCAGAGGCTGGGGCCTGGCGTGCCAGTCGGATGGAAATACAGAGGGAGGCCGTGGGCAAGGTGGAGCACAGACCTGAAGGCGGGTGTGCACTGGGCGCGTGACTGGGCAGCTCGGGCTGGAGGATTTCGGTACATTCGAGCCCGGCTCCCAGGAGGGAGCGTGAATTAAACCACCTTTGTGCTCTGCAGCCCCAAGGTTATGCCTCTGTTATCTCCTTAAGTGTGCTTGAGTTCAGTCACTTTATGGAACTCCAGTGCACTTACTAAAAAGAACTTCACACGGTAACAAATGCCTCAAACATGCCGCAGTTAGCCATTGAGATAAATGACACGCCCTGAGGTGGTGAAGGTCATGTGCTAACTAGCCAGTGTGCTGACCGCTGGCGCTGGGGGGCCAGGCCTAGCCACACGCCTCTCAATCCCTTTGCTCCCTGACAGAACGGGAGGCCTGGCTGAGAGCTGGATCACCTTCAGCCGGCAGGGCAGCAGGAGTGGCCCGCCCGAGGCCCCAGCGCTGGCCACCAGCACCGGCCGCCCCGAGGACTCTCGGGTCAGCATCACCACATCCTCCTCCTCGGCAGAGGAGCAGCGGCGGGTCAGGCGTCCCAGGAGCTGCAGAGGTGTCCACGCTTCCTCGGGTCAAGGGCCAAGGGGCTGCCCCTCCCGTCCAGATGGGGGCAGGCTCTGCCGGGCCGTGGCCCCCCAAGGCGGGAGTTGTGCCTTTTGCTTCTTTAAGCTACTGTGTCACAGTCTATCTGGGGTAATCTTTTTAGCTGACTTTGCACAACAGAACGACTCCTGTTCAAGAGCAGTGAAAAGGAGCAGAAAATGGAATTTGAAATGTAGAAATAAAATAATTGCGGGCCATGAGCTATAATTTGATTTCATGCTTTACAAGGAAATGAAAGAAGGCTTCCTTAAAATGTACGGTTTCTGCTCTCTCTCCCGGCTCGGCCCCCTCCCCCCGTTTAACCATTTTAGGATTTCCTCTAGCACCGAAGAGAAAATAGGATTGTGGAAAATGTTCAGTTCTCAAGTGTCACTGCCACTCAGGGGCAAGCTCGATTTTAATGTGAACTTCCCATTCTGGGTAAGAGGAAATTCTTCAATTAATAAACCGGGTGTGCGGAGGCCAGTCTTTAAGGTTTAATCAATTTCATCTGTACTTAGGATAAAAAGACTGACTATTCTACTTTTTTCTCTTCGTTTTCCTTCTTTAAAAAAATAATAAAATGAATGTTTTATTTTAAATTCTTTGAGGTTCGTATCTCCTGTTTCAGGAAATATTGTCTATTTCATGCAGTGAGTATGAAAACTCCCCCCTCCTTTTTTACTTTTGCTAAGAATCTTTTTTCAAAAATAACTAAATTATCCTCTACCCTCATATACTATAACAGCTTGGGAGATGATACGAATTATACAGGCTTTTGGCAGACACCTTGGGGGGGGGGGAGGGAAACAGACAAATCGCCAAATATGGATGCAAGGGTTTCTTCTGAACAAAACAGCAAGAGGTGGACGCGGGAATGTAAATCACAGAGAGGAGCTGTCCTGGGAGGCCTGAGCCAGCTTCCCAGTCAGTGATGGCTGCGACCCACACACAAACCTCCCCCAGGACAGGGCCCTCCCTGGGGTCTCAGCCGGGGCAGGCACGGAGGGCGGCTGCGGACTCAGGGTGACGCACGTGCTGACCAACCTGCACAGCAGAACTCGGCAGCAGACACGGAATCCCTAAACCGTTCGCTAATGGTGACTGGACGCTTGGGTTCATTCGGCTTCTGGGGCAGAGGTCATGACCAGGCCCCACAGAGGTGCTTGGGGAGGGTCCAGCCGCCATGTGGGCTCACTCAGCGGCTGTGTGACCGCTCACCGCGGCGCTCTGAAGGGCCACAGACGCTCCCTCGGGGCTCTCACACGCTCCCGGCAAAGGGCATTTCTGTGGCCGCTAAGCTCCTGCCAGACGCCGAGCAGGTCCTGCCCTCCTGCCGATGCCTGGGCCGGAGGTAAAGCCACGACTGTGCTCTTACAAGTGAAGTGACCGCCTAGCACTGGGCCGAGGCGCTGGGGCTCGGCACGGAAGGACGCTTGGTGAGACCTCAAGCACTCCGCTGCGCTTGACGGGGGCTCGGAGAAAACACTACCTTGGGAGTAGTCAATTCCACTAAATCTCCGTAACGCTAGGTCCTGTCTGTGTGATTTACGTTGTGAAGTGAGCAGAAAGCCTCATCGTTTACAACCATGGCTGCTACTCACGGAGGGTCTAAGCTTCGCTGACCCGGCACCAGACAACTCACAGGAAGCACAGCGACTGCTCCCTGAGGGAGAGGGAGGGCGGCAGGGAAGACGGAAGAAAGGGAGGGGGAGGGAAGAAAGGGGAGCAAGGGGGGGGACAGTCCGAGACCCCTCAACTCCTACGGCTGAACATGGCGGGACCAGCGGCCACCCCGAGTCTGCTTGCTCTGAGGCCCATCTTTGCCCCGCCAGGCCTCCTCCTGAAGCGCCACCAAACGGGACTTCCCTTGAAGGCAGCCCTGTGATGCCGCAGGGAACCTGAAGGGGATTTCACTAGGGGTCTTGCAGCTCCAGGACTGGGCCAGCCTCTGGGTTTCGGGCCCACCCCTCTCCCCAGCCTGTGGAGAGACATGAAGAGAAACACCTGTATAGGTGCAGGTTCCAGGGAGACCGAGGCCAGATGCGTGGGGAGGGACACACACGTCGGCTCTGAGGGAACATGCCAGCCCCTCCTACTCCCCTGTCTGCGCCTCCTGAGACCTGGCCCAAGAGCCGTGACTCAGCCCCGTCTCTCCCTCCACACAACGGGCATCGTGTCGCAGTGTGGGGCTTGCGGGCGAGGCGTGCAGACCTCAGCCGGGCACAGAGTGGTGCGGCTTCAGGGAGTGGCCGTCCCAGCGTTCTTGGGGCAGCTCATGCTCACTGACAGATTCTCCTGGACAAGGGTCTGTCCTGAATGGGAAAAGTGAGGTGCAGCGCTCCCAACCACCAGCAGCCTGTGAGGACCTCAAGTGAGTGATGTGGGCGAGGTGCAAGCTGAGATGAGACTCCAGGACACTCTGGTGTCCCGGCTGGAGGGGCAATCCTCGGGTCCAGGCCACATGGCCAGAGAGGAATTTGGGCCTGGAGTTGCCAGACTTTCCAACATTTCAAGAGAAGCAAAAAAGCTGCACTATTATACGAAATCTGCCAATTTTTGAATGCTGACAACCAGTTCAGAAAAACGTTTAAACAGCATGACCCAAACAAAACATGTCCGGGGGCAATCTGGCTCAGCAGCTCCCCAGTGTGAGATTTCTGGAGGGTGTTTCCTCTAGAAAAGAAAGGTGGGAGAAACAGTAAACCCCAGCTCCGTGGCCACGGCCTACCTGAGCCAGAGACGCGCCAGGACCGGCCTGCGAGCACGCGCCACTGGACAGCCAAGCCCCCCGCCCTGGATGGACGTGAGGGGAGAAGGGGCTGCCAGGAAGGGGCCATCCCAGTGGGCAGTCTGGTGCATCTAGGCCCCACAGGGGGTCAAGCAGACTCCGGGTCAGACCACCTCGGCTCAGACTTTGTCCCCGGCTGGCCATTAGCAAGTTCCATCCTGGGCCTTGGCCTCCTTGGTGCGGGACTATTCACAGCGACCAGCTCCCCACAGCCCAGCTTTCTGGACTGAGGCCCCCACTCAGACGACAGCTAGAGCACAGCAGTGGCCTGTGAAAGGGGACGTGGCTGAACAGCGCACCTCACCGTGGGCGCGGACTGCGGGAGCTAGAGCGCGTGAAAGCGCTGAGCGGCTGACATTTGGTTCCTCTCTGCTGGGCCGCTTCCCACACTTCCAAGCACAGATTTCCACAGATTTCCACACTGGGCCTCAAAATCCTCCCAGTAGGAAGAAAGTCTAAGGCAAGTTTTCTGGATGAACACAGAGCAGGGAGCCCTCAGGAACACCAGACTGGCATTTCCTAGGGCAGAAGCTCTCCTCACCAAGTCAGGGGCATGCGCCCTGGCACCAGGAGGGAGCGAGCGCCCGTTCTGCTGTCCTTGCAGCGAGAGACAAGGCAGTGCTGACGTTCCTATGAACGAAGCACGCCCTGGGGTAACACGGGTGTGTACCACGGGCGGAGGGGCTATCATCGGCTATCATCGACACCCCACCGTGCAGGGCACGCTTCAAGGCAGAGAGGTTAAAGCGCGTGCGTAAGATCACAGAGCCGGTCAGAGCCCGGTGTCCAGAGCACTATGTCGTCTGCATGGAGACAGCAGCGACCAGGAGGGGAAGCCAAAGCTCACATCCAGGAATCGGGAGGAGGGTGCTCCGACGGGTCCCCACCTCCGCCCCTGCCCCAGCCAGCCCCACCTCCCAGGCCCCAGGCTCAGCAGCACTGGCCAGCTCTGCTGTCACCACCCAGGTGTTTCCCTGCCTGTTCTTGGTCTGGGTGAGGTCCCCCGCCCCGTGCCCTTCCCAGGGCATCCCCAATCTCCACACTGCTCAGACAGCCCTGCTCTGTGACTCGCTGGTCCCCCTGCAGCCTCACCCACTGGAAAAGGGACCTGGCTGTGTTCCCTGGCAGCCCAGACAAGGTGCTGAACAAGTATTTATGGGATGAATAAAAACAACCGGGAGGCCAGAGAGAACTATGTGTTTTAAATTACCTAGAATGTCCCCTTCATTAGCAGTTAACTTAACTAACTCTCCCCTATTGCTTGGCGGCACGTGCCAGGAAGGTCGGTGCTTGCTGAGGAGCAGAAGGGGAGCAAGGGAGTTGAACAGCTGCGGCGACTGCGCCCACGCAGGCCCAGGGCCAGGAAGGCCAGGTGGCCGGGAGCTGGGTTAAGAAGGCCCAGGGGCCAGCCAGGGCTGTGTCCATGGGAGGGCACCGGAGCAAAGCCCCAGAGAGGAAGGGCGAGCCCTCACCGCTCCACACTGCGGGTGAAGACAGACTGGGCAGTAAAGAAACTCATCCCAAAGCAGCACAGGTGGACTGGCCTCACACACAGACCTTCACGCGCCTGGCCCCACTCTGCCTTCTGCTGCGCGGAGCGGGGTCCGGCCTGGGCGGCCGCCGGAGGCAGCAGGGCCAGACCCGCTCTGTAACCCGGCCATCCCGTCACGGTGGCCCCAGACGCAAGCTCGCTGTGGAAGCAGGTCCCAGGCCACAGAGAAGCGCCCCTCTGAAGCAGGGAGAACAGGGGCACTGGTGACTAGCCCCGAGCTGAAGGTGCTGGGAGCGTCGGGGGCATCCGGAGCGCCACCGAGTGCAGAGTCAAAGAGCCTGAGAGTGGACGCAGGAAACTGTACTGGAGGGACAGGAGAAATAAAGAACGGGGGTGGGGGGGAACTACCATAAAAAGTCAGTAAAATCAGCAGAATTCCTTCTTGAAAAGGGTGGATTAGCACATGGCCTCAGCTGCTGAGTGAGGCCAATGAAGCAAGCAATGTAAATGAGTTCAAGAAACAATCAGACATTTTTCTGGATGGAGACAGCGGGGACCGAAGAAGGCAAGGCAGGTCACATTTCACTGAGAGCGGCAGGAACACATGTCACTGTGGAGTGGCCTACAGAGCCCACCACGCCAGGGCACGGGGCAAGGGGCACGGGCAGAGGCCGCTGGGCGGCCAGGCTGGCAGCCAGCAGGCACGCCCGCTGCAGGGCTCCACCTCCCCACCAGTACGTCCCCAGCCGCCTCGTGCAGCACCTGCCAGCCAGCCAGGCCCCAGCCTGGCCGCGGTCACCACAGTTGTCCCTGCGTGGGCCCCAGGCCTGGGAGAGGAATCTGGCCCCGTCCTGCCCTCCAGGAGCTCACAGTCCAGCGGGGCAGGCACATAAACCCGCAGCAGCAGCACAGCAGAGCTTGAGCACAGGGAGGGGAATGGAGCACAGGCCCCCGCCGGGGCGGGGAGGGGCCGGAAGGCCGAGGGAGGGGCCGATCCGGGCAGAGGACACAGCAGGAGGCTACGGAAGCCCAGGCTGCCAGCTCACAGGGGCTGCTGAGCCTGCAGTTCCCCAGGATCTGTGGGGAGAGGGCCGAATCACCTCGCGCCTTGGGACTGAATGACCAGAGGCGCCGACCGCTGGACCAGCCCTGACTCAACGGCAACAACTCGGGACAGCTGTTCCCAATCTGCCGGAGCGCAGCACATGTGGCCCACCCAAGGAACAGCGCACAGGGCTGGCGAGGGACACAATTTATTAGGCCCTCTCCAGCCCAACTGTCCTGAGGTCCGCCTTGATGTGCTCGCCGCACGGCTGTCTGCCTTCACCAGGCTCCGGCCCCCGCTTTCTTCAAGGTGAAATAAAGGCTCCGCCAGCACGCTGAAGGGCCACAGACGCTCCCTCTGGGCTCTCAGCACTCTCGCCGGCAACGGGCATTTCTAGGCCGCTGAGCTCAGACGCTGAGCAGGTCCTGCCCTCCCGCCTACACACAGAGGCAGAACCACCCTCTGCCCACATCTGAGTCGACGAATAGTCTCTCGATTTAAAACTAGACATAACCTGCAACGCTGAGAAGAAAATGAGGCAGCGCCCCTCTGTGCCCAGCACCCGCCTGTGACGTGGCCTCACGCCAGACCAGGTGAGGAGTGCCGGGACCGGGTCGGGGCGCCGCACCACCTGTCCCTTCTCTCCAGAGCCCAGTAAAGGCTGGACGCCTGGCCGCAATACCATGAGGGCGAGGGGGAAGGAGTGTGAGTTTCATCTGGGAGAGCGAGGGAGTGGGTGCTCCCACCTATAAGTGACCACTCTACCAGGCACTGTGCTAGGGACATTTACAATGACACTC
>NW_004567134.1:12465837-12474224 GCF_000260355.1 Condylura cristata | reverse complement strand
AGAAACAATCTGAACAGGAATGGAGTCTATGATGATACCAAGAAACTGCTAATATTTTAGCTCTGAGAATGTCATTTTTTGGAGATATGTACAGGGCAAAATCAGAAACTTTTAAGTCTGCATGAAGGGTATACAGGAGCTCACTATTCAATCTTGGGTAAGGCTTGAAATTTTTCATTAAAACTGATAAGCAAACAAAAGCTCCTTGAAGACAGACTCTAGCAACAAAGAGATGATCCAGATAAAAACTTTGGGAATGACCTCAAAAGGCGGCTGTGAAACCATTTAAATATAAAACCAAGTCTAAAGAACTGTGATATTCTTTCATTAAAATTATATGTCTATTATATACCAATTGCATTTATTATAACTCTTGAAAGAAGAGATACATACTACAAATGACTTCACTGAAAATAGCCAAAACCATGGAGGAGAACAACAAAGAAGCGGAGGTGCTTAAGACCACCTCGTTCCTAAAGTCAACAGCTTCTGAGAGTTTATCAGAGGTTTAATATGGTCTGTGATCAGACCATATTAGCACTAAAGCAAAATAAGCTGTAGATTGACAGATTGAAATTAAAGACTCGAAGGAAGAGAGGTCACATATAAAATAACAGAAATCAAAGAATAAAGCCAGATCAGCATCCATTCAGGGCAAAAATCCTCAGTAAAAGTGGGTATAGAAGGAAAATAGTAGCTAAATATAATCAAGGCCATATATGACAAGTTAGCATCATACTCAATACTTTTCCTAGAAGATGAGGAACAAAACAAGATGTCCACTTTCCCCACTATTATCTACCAGTGTTGGAAATCCTGAGTAATTAGGCAAGAAAAAGATATAAAAGATATCTAAATTGGAAACGAAGAGGTAACACCGTTACTGTTTATGGATGAACACACACATAAGAATCTTAAGCAACTCAATCAGAAATAAATAAATAGACAAAGATAATAAAGTTGAAGGCTGTATTGTGTTTCTGTATGGAAACAACAAAACAGCAGAAAGAGAAATTAGAAAACAATAACATTTAAGCTCACATCAAAAATAATTAAATACTTAGGAATAAATTTAACTAAAGAAGCAAAAGACCTATATACCGAAAACTGGAAGATACAACTGAAAGATACAAAGAAATGGAAAGACAATCCATTCTCATGGATTATAAGACTATTATTAAGATGGTGATTTTACCTACAGCAAAATACAGATTCAATGCAACCCCTATCAAATGGCATTCTTCACAGACATAAAACCAAAACAAACAAACAAACAAATCCTAAAATGTACAAAGAACCAAAAAGACTTTAAATAGCCTAAACAATTTGGAGAAAAGAGAAAATAGAGGTAATACACAGTCTGACTTTAAAATATACTACAAAGCTACAGTAACCAAAATGTATGGTATTAGAATTAAAACAGGCACTCAGATCAGTATAATAGAATTGAGAGTCCAGAAGTAAATCTACATGTATATGAAGAACTAATTTATGAGAAAGGAGCCCCTAGAGAAAGGAAGTTTTCTTCAATAAATGATGCTGGGAAAACTAGACAATGTCCAGAGCTTCTACTGGGGTTTTATTATGCTGGCATGACTGATAGGCCATTTTTCACTGGCCATGTCACTGAACCCAATCTCCAGCCACTCTTCCCTCCCAGGTCAAGGATAGTATCACACGGGCCAAAACCCAGCCCTCTAAATCACATGGTCAGTCTCGCAGGCACATCCAGCCAATCCAATCCTGGGTCAGTGCTTTAGCATAAACCCAGATTTAGTCCATGGACCTACCATTAGCAACAGATACCTATTGCAGGAATGGAGTTCAGAAAAGTTGTAGAAGCTCCATCCAAGAATTGAAAACAAAAACAAAGAAGTCCTTAGTATATAACAAAGAGGCCAAAACATATTCATATTGCCATTTTACTTACTTACTTCACCCCTCCCCACAATGCAAAAAAAAAAAGTCCCACCCATTGATGGTCTTATCTTATTTCCAGTAATGTGCTCAGAGGAGGAAATACACACAAGATATTGACTCCGTAAAGAGCAGTGGACAAAGTATGGTAGAACAAGACAGTGAGATGCTATGGAGCCATGAAATACGCTTTTGAAAAATATTTTACGCGAGAGAATAACGCTAAAGGTTCAAGAGCAACACTTTAAGTCAGGATTTCAAATCTTCCTAGGACCCCACTAGGAAAAGGCACATGTCAAAATATTAGCAGGAATTATTCTAAGAAACTGGCTTCTTATTTCATCATTATTCTTTCCTCTACTTTCCAGAATAGAGGAATATATAAGAATGCCTTAAATATTTAGGAGGGATTTTTTTTTTTTTTAATACCACCTGGAAAATAAAACTACCTTAGGCCATCCCTGATGGCACAACTGTGGAGCTGTCCGCAGCCACTGCAGCACAAGTTCAATCCCCAGCCAGGGAGTGGCCCACATGGTGCAGCAGACCTCCCCTGTCTCCCCGCTGCCTCCCTCAGCAGTGGATTTTGTTCAATCTGCCTGTTCTGCTGGTGAGTCCTTTCACCCCGACCTCCACCACCTCCTCACACCTCCAATCTGTACCCCAGTTCTTGTATGCATGAATCTGTAAATCTTAAAAAAAACAAAACCACCCTCACTACCTCCCAAGAAATATCATTAAGAGAATTAATCTGAAAGTGTCGGGCAATGGCTGCATTTTCAGCCACCAGATTTTTTTCTGGTTCTTTTTCAAATCTACCTGTTCTTTTTCAATGGCCTCACTATGGATTCTAATCTTCATTTACATTTATAATATCATTTTAAAGCCCCTTTCAGATTCATTTTGTGGTTTAGTCTTGGGAAAAGACTAAACTTTTACACTTTTTAGGATGAAAGTTCATACTGTAGAACATATCTATAGAATGTCCTTTGAATGGTGGTAATCTTCCTTACCCCCTGTGATTTTGTCTGTCTAGTCAGCTCAGCGAGCGCTGTTTTCTGGGGGAGGTCGCGGTGTGTGTGACAGGCCAGCCCTGCGGGGTGACCAGAGCCAGCGTGGCCAGAGCCGCACGGCGTCCCTTTGTTGACACTGACTTCTTGGCTCCCAGTCTCCATGTGCACCAACCACTAGCGAGGGGCCCAGGACTGCTGAGATTCTCTGCCTCTGAAAGAACTCTCCTAAGTTCCTTCTCCTAACTTACAGGGTGACCCTTCACTCCTCCAGTCTGGATACCCTGAGAAGCGATGGCCTTCAGTCCTATTCTCTGCCTGAACCCCACTTCCTTTCCCCGTCAGTCCCTGAAGATGCTTCATTCTTGCTGCCGAGCCTCCTGCCTGGCTCTCCTTGCTTGATGCTTCTTCGCCTCACCCAGCACGCCAGGATGCTTGGGACACGAGGCTACCAAGGGCACACAGCCTGGGCCCACACTGACCACAAGTCAGAAAGAGCATGGTCACTTCTCAAGGGGCACCTGCCCTGCGCCCTTCTCACCACCCAAAAACGCTGATGGAAATAAATTCACTGGGCAAAATAGAAGCTATTCTGGTGAACACAGACTGTAGCTGGAGCTGTTGTCTCGGTCAGAAAGACTTGGCGTTGACCCCAGCGTGGGCTGCTCACCCGCCCCACCCGCAACTACAGGGGTAACAGAGAACGGGCAGTGACACACATGAAGCTGCAGAGGCCACCCGGGCGGCAGCTGGCCTGCGATGTTCCCAGGAAGTGGCACTTCGGCCTGCTCCGCCCCCCACCGGCTGTTCCCAGAGCGTCTCCATGGGCCGTGCACCCCTGACAGTGAGCACAGGGCTCCATTCAGCTGCCAGTCCGCCCCGAGCGGGGGCTCCCTTAGCTTTGAAGGACCAGGTGAGGAGAGGAAGAACTTGTCTTCCCAAGGAGGACGCTACACACTGCATCTGAGACTGAAACTAAAGGAAGCACGTGAACATGCACTCAAGGTGACGCAAAAGCGATCAGTGGAAAGAGCTGAAGCTGCTGGCTCTGAATGGGGAGAGGCGCCTTCTTACTTATCTGACTTCCACCAGGTGGGAAGCGCTGGGAGACTGAGCCCCGTCTGCCACCCACGGTACCAGCCCAGTGCCCCGCGCACAGCACATTCAGCAAAGGCCGAGACAACGGATATCTAGTCTAGGATCGCTCGTTTAAACCCCAAACCAAGTCTCTGGAAACATACCAAAGGAATGACTGAACAAACATCTAAAGAAAATCGCACACACAAATCAAGAGGCTCGAGGAGGCCTCTCTAACGCAGGACGCTGAGCTTGGCCCAGCGCGCCAGCCGCATCTGTTTGTTAAAAGCAGCTAAAACAAAATTGTTTTAAGTTACAGCTGGTGTCTGAGCCACTTTATCAAGCACTTAAGATACAGAGCTGATTATTTTCTTTTCTGGCAACAACGAAAAAAGAAAGGCTGAAAGTAGGGTGTCCTGTTACCAGCTGTTTCCGGAGCGGCCCCCACCAGCACAAGTCTGTGTCAGGCAGAGACCGCGGCCGAGGCCTGTGCGTGAAGCCTGCGGGCCGGGTCTTAGTGTGTCTTTCATTTTTCCTTCTTGCACGTCAGTTCTTTGAATCACGCAAAATACAAGCCCTGGGAGAGCCGCTCTCTGGGTTCCCACTGCTGTTGGAAAAGCCCCTGCGAGGGGCTGGGGCACAAGAGCTCGTGTGCACGGTGCTCTCAACGCGGCCTCTGCGCCTCGCTTGCATCAGGATTCCCAGGCCAGCTGTGCGGCCGTCAGTGACAGCTCGCCCCATCTATAAAACTTGGGGGGGGGGAGCAAAGCAGAAGTGCTTCCGTAGCACCAGGCACAGAGGCTGAAAGACAGAAGGTGCTCAATAAATAAGTGATACTGAATTTTTTTCTTAATTACTCTTTTTTTTTTTAAGATTTATTTATGCATACAGAACTGGGGAACAGGCCAGAGGCGCAGGGGCAGTGAGAGGAAAGCAGAGTAAGGAGCAGAACAGGCAGATGGACGACGTACACTGCTGAGTGGAGTAGGCGGCGGGGTCAGGAGAGGTCTGCCGTGCGCGCCATGTGAGTCACCTCCGGGGCGGGGATCAAACTCAACCGGCTGCCACTAGCTTGCAGTGCTGCTTCCTAACCTGTTGCACCACCAGGGAGGGCTGATGCTTAATATTTTACCCCTTCTCATCACTCACACGACCCCCTCCCTGAGACGCTATGGTTTCCAGAGGCCCTTCCCTAGGACAGCCGTCCCGCGACAGTAGGAAAGGGGACACAGCTGAGACAAGCTACATTCACGAGGCAGAGAAGGGCTGGCTCACTTACTTCCAGACGCTCAGGTATCCACTCAGTGCAAACACAGCCAACAGGTCCGGGGGCAGGTGAGAGGCCCAGAGGATCTGGCACACACAGGGCCTTAAGGGGCCATCTGAAGGGCCAAGCATATGTCTAACTGTCTCAGCATATGAACCTACTCTTTGCTGGGGGTGAGGGAGGTGAGGTCCCATCTTCTGCTGTGCCCAAACAGCTACCACTTCTACCCCAACTCCACTCCACCTGGGATGACACCACAGTAACACCCCTCCGGGTAACACTCACAGCAGCACCCTGCAAGCCAGGTGTTCCTGTCACCACGCCCACCACAGCCCTGACTGTTCCAGCACTAGGCCTGGGAGGGATAGTCCCGTCTCCAGCCCACCTCAGGTTGTTGCTGTAGCATTTCAAGCCCTCAGCATGGTGGCTGACACAAGGCAAATGTTATAAATGTGTTAGCTGTTATCACTGTTAATGTCTACAGAGCCAGGATTGTGGGTTTTTTACTTTTTCTTCCTATGCTGTTTTCCAAAATTGGGATGAGATATTTCACTTCACAAGAAGTATAGCTAGTTGACAATAAGCATGATTACCTATTAAAAGGCTAGGGTTTGATGCGCACTGGACTATGGTGATGACACACGGGTGATTTGGTGATGGGAAGCCCACGGGGATGACAACTGAGATGGAAAAAGGCACAAAATGATGTAAAAATTATTATATTATTAAAAAAAATTTTTTTTAAATGCTAGGGTTTGAATGTGACATGAGACCATGCCAACGGCCAAAGGCCTCCAGCTGCCAAAGCCAGTGGGCGCAGGCTGCCCCCACTTTGCCAAGGGATTACAGCCCACCTGCAGTCCCCATGGCCCTACACCAGCCTCAGCCAGTGGGATCTCAGGCCCTGACCCAAGAGTGGCCTAGTTAGCAGCCAGCCAGTGACCTGTAACTTCTGTGAACAGGGCTTGTCCCGTCCCCTGGGCCCCAGTGTCCTGTGAGTCACTGGGAGAAAGGCCAGTGAGCCAGCGCTGAGGTGAGCAGTGAGAGGTACATCCGAGTGCAGGCAGCCAGCAGAGGTCACACGCAGGCCTGCATGGACAAGTGAGGGGTAAAGAGGCAGCTGGGAGGATGGGCCGGCGGAAGTACAAACAGGGACACGTCATGGACGCGAACCAACTGTCCAACCGGGACGCAGCACGTCCAGCCTACGCCCGGCTCGGCCTCTCCGGGAGCAGTCCCCTTTCTAGAACCGCTGTGGGTTAGTCCCGCTTCTTGCAGCCAGTCGGTCCCAAAGCACGCAGCCAGGTCTGCCCGCCCGTTGGTGGACAAGCATCCACCCCAGTGTGAGCTGAGGCCGGTGCTGGCCAACGCTGATGCTCCCTGCTCCACCATGGGTGGATCTCAGGCTTGTTTGTATTTCCTGTATAACTTCCGCAATGTTTTCAACTAAAGAGGACTATTTTTATCAACAGGTTCCACAGCAACAACAACAGAAGGCTTGGTTCATAATACAGACTGGTGGGTTTGCTAGATGGTGCGAGGCATGGGAAAAGCTTCGCCCACAAGAGGGCTGGGAACCCACACAGACCGCACATCTCCTGTCTGCAGCACCCAGGGCTCTTCGGGGACCACTTCTGTTCCTCCCCTCCCCCCACTGTCTAGGTGCCAGGAGCTGTGGTCCATTCCAGGCACAGGCATGGCCCCAGACCGATCTCTTCTCTGCTGGCACAGCTGACCTGGCAGAAAGAAGGCCGAGTGGAAGAGTCTGGGTAGCTCTGCAACACTGGGAGCCAGCAGCCTGAGGAGCGACCCAGCGCGGACGGGGAGCACATCTCTGGGGTTCCTGGACCCCCCGTGCATAAACCCTCACCACCACAGCCTGGCTGGCTTATAAGAAGCAGTCTGGTTGGAATGTTTAACATTTACAACCAAAGATAACAGACAAACACAATGACTCCTCCCACCCTGATACAATGCATCAGCCCATGCTTGCACAACATGATTCAACTTGAGTACGACTTTAATTAATTTAATACGAGGCATTTTCTACGCCACTGAACTACTTACACACTGTCCCACAAGCCACCGATGCTGTACAGCGAGCATGCTCTGTGGTGTCCTCACATCTGCTAGCATGGCACGGCCACTTTACTCAGAGTCACAAAGACTGAGGTAGTGGAGTGAGGAGCTGGACCCGAGTTCCTTCCCAGGGAAGGCCCTGCTGCCTGTGTGTGTGCAAGCTCACCCTAAAGGTGGGAGACACCCAAAAGGAGAGCCTGCCTCTCCCCCAACATCCACGAGCTTGGAAGCCAGATAGAAGCCCAGGAGCCAGGTAGGGAGGTTAAAAGCCGTAGTAAAATTCAGAGTCCAACTGTGTGGTGTGGGTACCATTCGCTGGCAGAAGGTCAGGTGGCTGAAAGCTACATTTCAGGTTGGATGCTGGTACAGAGCTTCGCCGCACTGCACCCTCAAGAATGAAGCAATGCATCTTCAACCCAGTTCTTTGACACACACCTCGACTCCCCCATACTCATCTCCCATGGACCCCCAATACCCACCTCCCGCTGACCCCCCCACACCCACCACCTGCTGACTCCCCCATACCCATCTTCTGCGGAGATTCCCTCCATTGAATGATGGTCTTGCCCACCTCCCCAGGCTGTCACACCAGCAAGAGTAATATGGCGCTAGCACAGCCACTCCGCACTGCCCACCACCGTCTTCCACTGCGCCTTCTTCTTCTCAATTATAACTTCAGTGGCACACCCTCTGATGATTTCCCCCAGAACTAGAGACCCCAGAGAATTCTATAATCCTATGTCACAGCTGTCACCTATGTCCTGGTGTCAACTGACCTACATTCTGGTGCCTCTGGGCCTGTGGATCACCTCCTACTGAGTATCTTAATTTTTTTTTTAAGATTTATTTATTTGTGCATACAGAACTGGGGTACAGGCCAGAGGCTCAGGGGCGGCAAGAGGCTTCACCATAGACAGAGCGGGGAGCAGAACAGGCAGATTGACAAAGTACACTGCTGAGGGTAGCAGCGGGCGGGTCAAGAGAGGTCTGCCGCGCCATGTGGTCACCTCTGGGGCAGGCGGGGATCGAACTCATGC
>NW_004567134.1:12442451-12465697 GCF_000260355.1 Condylura cristata | reverse complement strand
GCTTTAGCTTCTCAGTGCTGCGCTTTAACCCGCTGCGCCACCAGGGAGGGCCTGAGTATCTCAAATTTAACAGGTGGCTGCGAACAGTTACTGAACAAACTCCATCAGACCCACAGAGACACTGTTTCTAATGTAGCCATCCCTTTTTAATGAAACCAAGAAAACGGTATTTTTTAGATCTCACATCTATTTTCTAACCAACTGACATTACATTAGGGATGCGTGGCTGAATGATTTTTCTTAGGTCAAAGTTACTTTCTTATCAAATTCTAATATAATATTAAAGACAGGTTCCAGAAATGAAATACCAGCAAGGTTTTCAAAGGGACCTGAAAGGAAGTCCTGCAGCAAATATGAGCCCTTCTGGTGCCCTGAGTACCTCCTGGTCTGGTGTTCTTCTCTGAGGACAGAGTGCTTAAGGAGCGTCCATACTAGCAAGCGGAAAGCTGGACAGCAACACATAATTAATTGCAAGAATGTTTCTGAAATGGGCCCTCCATCCAGCCCACCCCCGACAGGGTCAGTGTGTTGAGGGCCAGAAGCACCCACGCGGGGGCAGCTCTCCCGGTTGCCAGAGCTCCACCTTCCTCAGCAAGCGCCAACTGCCCCCACCTCTCCCACCCCTGTGACTTCTGTCAGATCCTGCCAGGTGCTGGGCCACATGTCCACTCTGAGTGTCACTCTCTGTACCTACAGCTGAACACGGAGGTCGCAGATGACGAGGCCTAACTCACAGAGCACTCTCCACCACACAGCCAAACCCAGGACTTACCCTGTCTCCAGGCTGCAGAGCCCCAAGAACACGGATACCCTTAAATGCAAACCACACGCCTGTAGCAGGGCACCAACTCTCCACCTGTATTCTCTCTAATCCTCCCAATCACTGCAAAGCGTGTGTTACTAATCCTGTTTTGTAAATGAAAACAGAGACTAAAGGCAGTGCCTAGGCCCACACAGCCAGCAGTGCCAGGCTGCCTGACTGCTCTTTCTCAGCTGGGGCAGCCGGTGACGGCCAGGCAGGCTGGCGGGCTGTCATTCTGCTAATATGAAAAGCCGACAGATGTGGAAAGAATGCCAGAGCTGCCCAGGGGGCCAGATGCTGGCACCTCCAAACCCCAGCAGCAGCATGAGCTCCTCCCCACGAGATGAAGGTCAGCAATCAGCCCCTTCACACAGAGACGCCCACCAACAGCTGGCACGTGTGGCGGCCAGGTGGCTCTCGCTCCAGGGGACACAGCAACCTGCTGGCTTTAAAGCTAACTCCTCCGGAAACCGCCAAGATGGGACCCTGAAGCCAGAGGGGCCTGAAACCGTTGCTGCCGCACCAGGTACAGGACACCCCGCTCTGTCCCAACATGACCACCCAGTGCACCTTAACATTGGGGCTGCAATTTCACTGTCCCAAGAGGAAACCGAGGTCCCAAGAAGGAGAAGTAGAGCCCCGCATCAAATCCTGACATATCTAGCTCTGAAGTCTGTTCTCACTACCACCAGAGACCTTGAGCTGTGCGCAGGAACAGAGATGGATTTCACTGGACTTCCCCACAGAGACTTTCTGCGGAAGCCTCAAAATCATCCAGCCCCCTGACTCCCCAAGCCCAACTCCCCAGCTCAGTCTGGGCGCTGTGGTCTGTTCAGGAGCCCAGGCCGAGTCAACTCTGGTCCACTGTTTGCTCCCGAGTCCTTTTTGTTCTCTCTGCTGCGCACAAAACGGTCCCTTCCACCCTGCTACGGCCAGAGCCACAAAGCGCAGCCCCGCTTTCTCTCCTGCCTTCTTTTTTGCTTAAATGACAGCTTTCCTGCCTTCTCTCTGACCTATTCCAACCGCATCCACAGAATTGCACTTTGCAGCAGTCCCAGCGCCTAGACCAGTGTCTCCCAAAGCGGGAGATGTTTGGGGTCACACAATGAACTGGCATTCTGTCGCAAGAAAACTAATTTTTCGGTCCTCTTTCCATCTCTGATTGAACAATGAGTGAGCCTCAATTATGCTCCACTTAAAGTCTCTCTAAAATGACCTTTTAACAAAAGCAAATCATGGCTCAACTTCAGAGCCTGCAACAGCCTAGAATTCAACGACTCTGGTTTTCCGGGTGCACATGTGTGCACCCGCCGCATGTTTATGGGGAAGATGCTGGATTCTGCTTCCCAGAGGAATACAAAACTTCCGCACGCTTATTTAGAATTTGAATTGACTCAAAGAAAAGTATTAAAGCCTGCATAGTACTGAGCCCATAAGGGAGAAGGTGGAAATGTTCCCAGATGACTGTCATTGCAGACGACCGGCCTCCTGGCCTGACCCAGTATCACAAGAAGTTCTCTCACAGACTGGCCCTTCGCTCCAAGCCCCACAGATTTCTCCTGTCCCCCCTCCCCGGCCCCCCCCCCAGCACACCCGCTCTGCTCAGACACTCGAATGCACGACGTCCTGCATCAGCACGGCCTTGCAGACCGTCGTGACTGCATGCATCCCCTCCCTGCAGAAGCCAGGTCTCCAAGATCAATCTGAGGAGAGCCAAATACCACATCCTGCTCTTTCAGCTCCATAGCGCACCGCAGTGTGTTCAAGATGAAGCTCTGAGAAGCGCTGCAGCGGCCAGGAGACTGCTAACCTCTGTTTAACCAACATGTCCCCAAAAGTGACCCTTTTCCTGTAGCAAACATCACCAGCACCTAGAGGGAGTGTTCTACCCGGTGCACTTTGGGAAATAAGGGCCTAGAATGTCTCCCCCCACGTCCCCCATCCAACCAAATTCCACTCCTGACTCATCCTTCAAGTACTTACTCAAACACCATTTCTCTGAGAATCACTTCTTAGCGACTCTCCCACACAGAACCAGCTTTCCTGACCTATGCTCCTGTAGGTCTCTTGAAGTCTTTAGCTTTCCAAGTATTTAACTAACAGGAATTCCACTGGGAGTATTCAGAGGAGGGGGGAGGGGGAACAAGTTAAACAGCACAGGTAATCTCGCCCACAACCCCACTTAATAAGCCGATGCCCGGGAGGCCCTGACTAGCTTCCGTTCTCACAGGCCTTTTCCAGACAGCCCATCCTACCAGAGCCATGATTCCAACGTTTAAAAGATACTCTTCCCACAATGTGGCTCTAAACTTCAGCCAGCCACTTCATCTGCACTTACAGACACACTGTCCACCCCAGGCCAGAGGGAAAGCTGACCGCGCTGAGCTGAGCCGGAGCACGTTCACCTCAAGTAGCTCCTTCCGAAGGGGTTTTCACAGGCAACTGAGGTGACATGCGGCTGGGCCTGGGCCTGGACACTAGAGCTGACACACTTTAGGCTCACAGTGAGACTGCCGCAGGGTGCAGGCCCACGCTTATCTTTCTGCAAATCTCTCACCCTCCAGGGTGTCAGTCCCTTGAAAGCAGGAATAACACTTCAGACCCCCTCCCTGTGCCTGGCTGGCAGTGACATCCAGCACCCAAGTGCTACTGGGCCAAAGCCGTTCACACTCTCTTTTGCATCGTTCACACTCAGGGGTAATGACTGAGCTGTCCATCCACGATCAGTTCTGACTGAGATAATGCCCAATATTAATTCTTACCAACAAAGAAAACAGTTCTCTGCTAGCGCCCCGCCCCGCATGCGAACCTCAAATGCCAACGTCACAGGGTTCACTGAGTCAAAGAAAAGCCCCCCCTTGCCTCTTCCTTATCTTCCTTAAACTGGGGGAGGGGGAAGAATGTTTACGGGAGAGATAGAGGAGAAAGATAAAGGGAAGGAAGGAAGAAAAGAGCCCCTCCCTTTAATATATTGTTTTATAAGGCTTTCTGCAAGGTGAACAAAGTTTGCTGCTTTTAAGTTACACAAAAAGTCCTGAATTACACAGTGACCATTCCTTTCTTTCTGACCTTCAAAGATGCAGTCTTCTATGTGGTCCATTTGCACAGTGGAATATTACTCAGCAATCAAAAAAGATAAACTCATGCCTTCTGCAGCAACATGATGGAGCTGGAAGGGATCATGCTTAGTGAAATGAACCAGAAAGAAAAGGAAAAATACGAGATGGTTTCACTCATAGCAGGAATATAAAGGACCAGGGGAGAAAATAATAATAACGAACAACTATATACCAGAGACATTTTACAGGGGTGGAGTGGGGAATGGGGTCAAAGATGGTGGGGGCGGGGGAGGCAGTGCACGGGACTGTGGTGATGGCACACGGGTGATTTGGTGATGGGAAGCCCATGGGGATGACAACTGAGATGGAAAAAGGCAAAAAATGATGTAAAAAAAAAACTATTATATTATTTTTTTAAAACCTTAAAGAAAAAAAGATGCAGTCTCCTTAAACTAGAGCTCTGGGGGACCTTCAAAGGTGGGAGGTCCACATGTAGACACCAAGACTGTGCTGGGTGCAGACCCCTGCTGCCCACACCCCTCTTCCTACCACCCCACTGTTTCCTCCACCAGGCCGGCCTCCGAGGGCGCAGGAAACAGCCTGCTGCAGATGCCCACCGTCTCCAGACAGGCGTGGCAGCTACGGCAGGAGTCCTGTGGCCTCCCTGCTCCCAGCCTACACGTTCCGGGCCTCAGTTTCCTCGTCTGTCCAGACACAGTACTTTATGGGCTACTGTGAAGTCAGAAACAATACAAGCTGAGCAACCAACTATATCTACTTCTGTCCCTTCCCTTAGAGGTTCCATTCTCTCCACTAAGAGAAACTACCCACAAGAAGCCCGATTTGCACAACCATGGCTATGTCGCACCTTCACCAGTTTTCATCAGGCAGGTCGGGTTTCCACAACAGCCTCACCTCAGTGTGTGCAGACAGAAGTGACTAGAGCATGCCAGGCCAAGTTCGTCCCCACAGTGGGGCCCAAGCGGTTCCCTCGCGGTTCCCACCACCCTTACCTCCAAGTGCTGATAACCACCAGGTAATTTCTGGAGGTTAATGGCTGGTCAAGAGCCTCCGAACAAGCCAACCACCCGAGGAACTACTGCCTCCTCCTGGAGACCTAGGAGAACTTGATACAGGACTCACCACACACCGGGGCCAGTGGGTGCTGCCTGCAGCCAGGAACCTAGCTCTGCAGGCAGCCGCTCCCAGGGAGGGTGCAGACACCTGGCACCATCTTCTCTGCCACTCACTGCCCCCATCCTCCTCATGAGAGTTCAGGACACAGAACAAAATGCCGGAATGACTGACGGTCTGCATGCAGCCCCACATCTTCTGGAAGCAACGTCCTGTTGCCTTGTCAAGTGTTCAGAGGATAGAGACGTGTTCCAAATGGACCGGGAAACCCGGGACCCGGGCCCCCGCTCCTCAGAGAGTCATTTGTTACAAGAAGAGCAGTTTCTAAAAGGCATATAATTTGGAATGTGCCACAGAATTCCTCAGCAGACTGGGGCCCCCTGAAGTTATCTAGCTCTTCTCCCAACTCCAGGACAACCCTCCCTGGCAGACAGTTATTCCAGTCATGCAAATGAGGCCAGATCTGTGGGATGAGGGTTCAGAGTAAATTAGGTCAAAGAATAAGCCTCTGGAAAAGCAAAGTTGCTAGACGCATATGCTGGACCTTCTTAGCCATTAGAGGATGTAGGAGAGACTAAGGCAATGCACTGGCCTGATAAAATGCTTATGGGTGGAGCACCCTGTGGTCATTACTGCTGGAGCGCAGTGGGCAGCAGAGCAGCGCTGGGGTCTGCTGCCCGCTGGGTGGCAGCCGTGGGGGTGCGGGGTCTGGCCAGTACATCCCGGCCTGCCTGGCTCAGAGGACCGGCCCAATAAATGCTGGGCAGCAAGATGTATGTGCAAATCAATGAACAAATCAATAGATGACTGAACAGAAGGGGAGATGAAGGGAGGAAAGTTCCCTATTCCTCATTTTAACGGAATCTAACTGATTCCTTCAACTAACAATTCGTGTGCGCCTACTTATGTCAAGCTGTACAGAATGAGTGAACAGCGAAGGTAATCTGTCTGGCATCGTGCGCTCCTGGTGAGAAAGTCTGCGGGGAAAGTGGATGGCGGAGCAGACACAGAACCCGCCCGGACTCTTCCTTGCTGTGTAAAAAAGTATCTACTTGGTCGGCACTTTAAGTCTGGGTCTGTGGCCTGACCAAGCAAACCTGGCTGGGATGGGGGCCTCTCACGGAGCCTGTCAGGCCTCGGCCTGAGCACAGACTGCTCAGCGAGCTCACCTGGCCAGCTGCTGAGGAGCTGGCCAACCCCTGTGGGCACGACCTGTAGACGCAATTTAGTCTTTAACAACAGACAGTGCTTCTCAGCAGCAACTGCGGGGAGGCACCCAGGCTCAGCACTGCGAGGCGCCGCGACAACCTCACCCGAGCACAGGGGCGACCCAAGTGGAGGCACGAGCGAAGGCAGAGGAAGCACGAGAAGACAAGTGCGTGCACTAGTCGCATTGAGCGTAGCAAGTGCAGGCTTTCTTCCAACCATTTCCATCTTAATCATCGCCACTCGCAGTGACGACGGCCGGTAGGTCTGCTGTTAATCCCGATGTACCGATGGAAAGCTAGGGACAAGGGCTAGGTCGCCAGCCCGGGAGGACAGAGCGAGCTCAGCGGAGCCGGATTAGAGGCAGGCAGTGTGGCCCAGCACGCCCCTTCCCGTGAGAGTTAGCCACAGCCGGAAGGAGCCGTCTCTGGGTTTATAACACAAGTCACGGAGAACTCAGGGCTCGTGGCACAGATGCACTTTGCTACCTGCTCAGCGAACCATATCTCTAATGCAATATCCCCATAAGTATAGCTCTGGGGTTCATTCACATTTGGCAACCATGTGTCATGCTAAGGAATATGGGATTTCTCCCGATTTCTAAAAACTAGGTTTTCCAGTCTCATGGAACATCACGCTTGTCATGGAACAGGCTCACCATTACACTGCCAAACTAAGTAGTAGCTGCAATAGGTCATCCTGGACCCTCTGTTATGACTTTATCCATAAAGTTCCAAGATTCACTCAGAAGTCCAGCTATTCTCATATTTCACTGTATGAAAGGCAGGTACCACCTGAGGCAAAGCCCAGTGGCCTTGCAGGATGGCAGTCCTGGGCTCCAGACCCACTTCTGTCTCCGGGCACCTCTGACAGATGAGCCCACAGGTCTTCAGTTCTCCAGCAGGGCCTGACTCACGGGCGGTGGAGAGACTCAAGTGGGGGCACACCTTGGGGCATCTGGTCACGGCTGGAACACAAGAACGGTGGTGACGACGCAGGCTGGTGCTCGGCCTTGGTCCTGGGCCTTGTGTCCACCTCCTTCCTAGGCCATTGCCAGCACCCAAGTGGAGGAAACCACACTCCTCCAAGTCAGAGGGCTCTCGAGCGCCTGGCACACCAGCAAGCTGTGGGTGGCAGGCCTTCTTTGTAGACAGGCATGACTGAGGGACTAAAAATCACATCATATTCCCGCCAACAAATTCCACTAGAATGTCAGAGGTGAAATAAAGGCCCTTCCATTCCAATTATTTCTCCATCTCAAATTTCTTCCTTTTGGTCATAAATATTCATTTATACCATCTACAATCTATATTCCACTTAATGGCTAATCCATGAGAAAAAATAATCCACTCCTAGAAAATAAAAATCTACATTAATCCACTAAAATCATGTTAAAAAAAAAGAAAAGAGCAATGCTTCCAGGAAAATGTGTATGTAGCTTTTTATGTATTCAATATCTCCCAAATCAGTTTTATGTTCAGTACCCATATTAATAGAATAAGCAAATGCTATGGTCACTTCAAAGTGATGCAGAAACAGCACCTGACAGAATGCAGCAACCACTCATGAGAACACTGCTCATCAAACTAGGAAAAGGACACTTCCTCATCACCAGAAAGGGCAGCAGGGAATATTTACACCTAACCTCATAGTTTTCCGCTATGATCAGAACGAGGCAAGGATGTTTACACTTGAAAGTCTCAGTCAATGCTTTGGGAAGTTCTAGCCAGCATAGTAAGGCCAGAAAAACTATAAAAAGTAAAGTATAAATAATGGAAAGAGGTAACCTATCTTTATTCACAGGTGAATGATATGATTGTTTTTGTAAAAAATCCTAAGACTTCTCAGAACAGCCACTCCAACTAACAGCTGGAGTTGCCCTTACAGAAATTCAGGAACCATTCAGGGTGGGTCTGTTGATCTGTTTGTTTATTGATTCTATCGAGTGACAATAGTTACAATGTTGCAAGATATAATAAGATCAATATACATTCATTATGTTGCTATATTAACAACAATTTGAATATATTGGTTAAACAAAATACATCTCAATGAATTTAACAAAATGTGTTTAAGACCTCTATACTAAAAACATCTAAAGATACAAAGTATCTTTAGAAAGACCTAAATAAACAGAAATGCCAAGATGATAGGTTAGCAAATTCAATAAATTGTCAAGTCTCCCCACAAGAATCTGCAAATTCAATGCAATCTCAATAGTAAACTCCCAATTATTTTCTGTGGAAAAGGATGAGTCTGAAATTTACAGGGAAATGAAAATGACCTAGTGTATTCAAAGCACTTTTTAAAAAAAACAATGAAGTGAGAGGACTTGATTTTAAAATATACTTCCTGGAGCTACTTAGTAGAAACTAGAGCTGTTTAGTGGCACTAGAGGGAGGATAAACAGACAGATCAGCACACAGACCAGATGAGGATGGTTACATGATTTTCCACAAGGGCAACAGAACAGTACAATGAAGGAAAGAATGATTTTCAACAAATAATGAGTCAGAAGAACCAGGTAGCCACATGGAAAAAAAATCAACTTCGGGGATGAGATAGGGGTCCGTCTCACATCATATGCAAATATTAATTTGGGATGACTCCTATACCTAAAGGTAACAGCTAACAGCAAAACTTTTAGATGGAAACAGTGTAGAATACCTTCACATCTTGGCAGTAGACAGTTCTTAGCACACAAAACGCAGTAGCCATGAAGGGAAAAACTATCATTTAATCTTCAACAGAATTCAAAGATTTGCTTACCAAAAATATCACTGAGAAAATAAACAGGCAAGTTAGACTGTAAGAGAATATTTACAAAACATATCTAACAAAGGAGTGGTGTACAGATTGCATAAAGCCTTCATGTCGCACAATGGTTAAAAAACTTATTTTAAACTGGGCCCTCCCTGGTGGTGCAGCGGGTTAAAGCACAGCACTAAGAAGCTAAAGCCACTGCAGCATGAGTTCGATCCCCGCCTGCCCTGGAGGCGACCCACAGGGCGCAGCAGACCTCTCCTGACCCGCCCCCCTCATCAGTGTACTTCGACAATCTGCTTGTTCTGCTCCCCACTCTGTCTCTGGTGAATCCTCTCACCACCACACCTCTGGCCTTTACCCCAGTTCTGTATGCATAAATAAATAAAATCTTTAAAAAAAATTATTTTAAACCAATGAAGAATGGCCAAAAGATCTGAAAGATTCTTCCTTAAAAAGCTACACAGGTAGCCAATAAACACACTAATAGAACAAAAATTACTAGTCATCCCAGAAACACAAATTAAAAGCACAATGAGATACCCCCCTCAAAGCCACCAGAAGTTAAAATCTGAAAACCAGAACCCCAGATACTACTAAGGTTACAGAATGACAGGAATATCCCTACACCTCCAGGGCTGAGGGGGGATATAAAACAGCACAACCACTTTGGGGAAACCTCTGGCAATTTCTTTTAAAACTGAACACATACCTGGTCCTCCCTGGTGGCGCACCCAGCGGGTTGAAGCACAGCACTGAGAAGCTAAAGCCACTTCCGCATGAGTTCAATCCCCGCCTGCCCCGGAGGTGGCTACAGGGTGCGGCAGACCTCTCCTGACCAGCCCGCTGCTCCCCTCAACAGAGGACTTCGTTGATCTGCCTGTTCTGCTCCCCGCTCTGTCTATGGTGAAGCCTCTCACCGCCCCTGAGCCTCTGGCCTGTACCCCAGTTCTGTATGCACAAATAAATAAATCTTTAACAAAGAAAAAAAAAACTGAACACATACCCACCCAGTGACCCAGCAGTTCCACTCCTAGGAATTTACCCAGGAGCAGTGCACACGTCTACAAAAAGACACGTGCAAGAGCGTTTGTGCAGCTCTGACCACAGCAGCACAAGGCTGGCATCGGCCCAGGGGCCCACCACAGCAGGAGGGGCAGCGAGTCGCGCGTCGCGAAACAGACTGGCCTCAAAGAGGAACCAATTACGGGATGTGTGACGATGCGGCTGAATCTCCTGCCTTCCCCAAAAGCCACGGACTGATGATTCCACTTACATGAAGTCCGAAGCCAGACTTTACCCCACTTAAAACTGTAAGTACTACTTAGAAGAAGGGTAAAGAAATGAGCCAATTTAAAGTAAAAATAATAATAGTAATAATAAAGGTGGTATGTGGCTAAGACAAAATGACAAGGGAGGGTTGGAACAACCTAGGTTTGGGGTCACATAGTACCACAGCCCCCCACACCCAGCAGTTAACAAAATAACCTCAGCAAACTGTCCCACCCCAAGGCTGAGAAACCTGAAGCATGTCTCATCGCTCAGCCCCTCCAAACTACCATGGGCACCACCTTCACCTAAGTGACCACAGACATCCTGATGGAACGGTGTGGGCAGTACAAAGACCAAAATTTCGACCACACAGAACAAAGGTTTGTTCCTCAACAGCTTCATGGCGGTGGTTTTGCACAAAACCTGCATCCTATTCATTTTTGCACAATTTCATGCTGCCAGACTTAATTCTCCCCAGGGTTCCGACCAATAGCCTTTCCCGATCTGCACAAGGCACGTCGAGAAAGCTGCAGAAAGTAGCCACCAAGATTCACACTGAGCCAGAGTCGGCGTTTTCTCCCGTCTACCACTACAGCTGGGGATCAGGCACAGGATGGGCATACGACGAATATGGGGGTGACTAAGGACCTTTGAAGCTGGGATTTTTCAAAGCCAAGTTTGCAGGCCCGGGTGTGTATAAGGGTGTAGCAGGATACACAGAAAATCCAAAGAAATGTAGTCCTGAGATTTTAGACAAAGTCCTCATTTGCTCTGTTGGTAACACAGTTAAAATATTATTTTTATAAGACAGAGGGTAAGGCCTGTGGATGGAAAGGGAATTTGGCAATGTTTAGTAATATGTAACTGCCTCAGCAATTCCCACTTCTAAGACAGAAACACACCCGCAAAGGTGCAACAAGGTATGTTCACCAACAAAAGGCAAGCCGCCCTTAGGGACCTCGACTGAAAGACCATGCCCAGGGGACATCCCACAGTCCCTACCACACCGTGAATCTGAAATACCCTAATGGTGAATCTGAAATACCCTAATGTGGGTGAGAAGATCTCCAAGATAGGGAAGTGGGGGAAAGCAACAAGCAGGTGTGGTGCAGCCTCAGGCCAAGTTTTAAAATAAAATGAAAAATGGCAACACAAATACATCACTATCAATCTGTAGGAGAACAGGCTCCAGCCATCTGCAAACACCATGACCTGGTGAGGGCCCCCCACCACCACTAGGCCTGAAAGCGGCTTAGAAAATTCTGGAATGTTATAGAAACTTGCAGTCAGAAAGAGTTCAAAAACAAAGGTGAGTTTGCATGTGAAAAGGCCTGCTTCTTTTTTTTTAAGTCTTTGAAAAACTTTCTCCCTCCTCTGGGTCTGGCTGCAGCCCTGGCTACAGCAAGGGATCCCCGGCACACTCACGGCCCGCCGCCCCTCAGAGGAAGAGGCACGCAGCTCCTGAGAACCCAAAGCCCTGCATCTGCAGGACAGGAGGCTTCGAGCAGGAACTGCCCATGGCCCAGTGTCCCCAACAGAGACACCGCGTCCACCAGACCGTGCTGGATGCCTGCCGGCCCTCCCATGGCAGGGACTCTGAGCCGCTGCCGGGAGAGCACACTTTCGGAAAGAAGCCATGTCTGCTCTGCACTTTCTGGCTGTTGTGGGGGGCCTGGGGTTGCTACTAAGATCCTGCATTGGGGTTTTTTATTTTATTCAAATATAAATATACATATATTTCAACCCCATGCACATTCCACAAGAGAGAGTGCTAAGAGGACTCTGGAAGATGCAAATTTTAAAACAAGCAACTCGGAGACAGAGCTGGCTCTACTGAGTTTGGAAACGGGAGAATGGAGTTGGGACACCGAAGCTGCTTAGAAATAAATCGTTTTCGCAAAGTCCAAGTGACCGCTGGAGGCGTTTTCTCCTTCCCTCTCCTCTGCAGACCTACACCCCCCCCCCCATAACATCGCTCTGGGCTACAACCATCTGTAGCTGCCAGGGGAAGACACAATACATTCAGAATCGCTCGGACCCACATATCCCGGAGCTCGGAACTGCACAAACAAAAGGTTAGGGGAAGGGGGATGGGGTGGAGGGAATAAAGGCTTAAAGATTAAAGTCACAGGCAGAGACAGACGGCTCCGTTTTTTAATAACTGAAAACACGAGTTGGGTCTGAATGTGCTCATTGTTTAGCAGAGGGGCAGTCTACGCGGCAGGACTGGCTGGCGACAGGACTGCCTTCCCATCAGAAATAAGATTTACCAAAGGGGGCGGGGGAGGCTGGGGCAGACCTCAGCCTAAGCTCCCTTCGCCAGCCATGATGACACAGAGCTCAGCAGCCAGGTGAGCATCAGGTCCTGCCCCGCGTGCCGGGGAGGGAAGGGGACGGGAAAAGAAAGGTCTTGCTTGCGTGGACTTGAAAATGACTCAGGTCTCCTCTCCCATGGCTGCTCTCAGGAGTGAGGGTTACAACCTTCTGAAAAGCAACTGAGCAGTTTGGATCAGAGGTGTAAAGGAGCACGTGCCCTTTGGCCCCCTAATTCCACTTCTAGGATGCTGGCCCCAGGAAATAATCCAACCTGGCCAGACCTTGAAGCACAAAGCTAGTCTGTGCAGCACTACTGACCGCAGCGAGAAGTCGGAAACAACCGAAAAGTCCAACACTGGAGGGAAAAGTTAAGTGTTTGTTTACTTACATCTGCCCTACTGCAAAAAGGATGTAAAGCAGCTTACATAAATACACGGAACAAAAGGGGGAAATGCAGGAGAAGGAATCACAGCAACGGAAAAAAGATCTTGGTTAAAAAAGGAGGCCAGAGCTGGGTGGCTTATTAGCAGGCTGGGAGCAGCCCAGCTCCTGCTAGGGGGCCATCAGATGCCCTGGGCACTGCCTCCCTGCCCACCCCAGAGCAGCTACCTGCAGAGAGGACCTGTGTGTGCACTGGGCATCAAAAACCACAAGCCCCAGGCCCCTCACCCACACTCACTGCAGCCCCCCAGCACCCACAGGAGGCCTGTTCTGCCTCCATTAGACAGCTAGGGAAACCGAGGCTCCAGGGGTCACCCAGAACCAGGAAATGACACACACAGGTTCTACAGCAGGCCTTCTCTCAGTCAAAGTCTGTGGGCTTAAAGAAATTGTATATTCACACACTAGAACTTCTGCAGGCATGGGAAAGTGATGTTTACAGAAAATGATTAATGGTGTAAGAAAAATGCTTAAAGATATAATGATAAAATTTTTAATTACACAAAATTGTACATCTCACCCATGTAAAGCAGACGATTATTCCTTTGCTTATGATTTTGCCTATTATCTGCATTTTCCAAAATAGGTCTGAATTTAGTTTTTATAATCAGGACAAAAAAAGACTTTGTTCTCTTTTTTGGACACTATTTTCTTGTATCACAATACACATCCCACCCAAAGGGATATCAACTCACTTTTGTTTTACATAAAAATTCTACTTACGTAGTAGAATCAGAAAATATACATGTTGAGACCTGAGTAAAGGAAAACCTTGTGCTTCATTCCATCATTCTGTTAATCATAAGGGAACAATTTCATTTTGCTTAGAATCTTATCTTTACAAGTCATTTGGGGCTATATGTCAAAAAAAAGACAATTACTATAAATGAGTTTACTTTGCTTTTTATTTTCCTCTTTGGATACAGACTCACACAAAGCAGAAAGGCACAGGCCTTCTTCCCTGCGACAGCAAAGACCTCCCTGTGTGGACACCTGACCCCACATTCCAGGCCTCCCAGAGAGGAGAGCAGCGCCCCCCCCATACCCCCCCCCCCCCCACCACCAGGTCAGCCCACCTCCCGGACCCAGCCAAGTCACAGCTGCTTCCTGAAGAGAAGTTCTCGACCTGGACTCCAGACGCCTCCTGAAACGGTCACATACATTCTGCGGGGAGAAGGGTCAGAGATTGCCTCGGACTCTCAGGGCTCTCCAGCCACTAATCTAGACATGCCAGGCTCAGACTTCACAGCAAGTTTTCACGGCAAATTCCTTGGCTTTGCTACCTGGAGCCCAGCCCAATCCCAACCCAGCTCCCACGGATACGGGAGGGCTTAGTTATCTCCAGAACCTGACAAAGGAGACAGCCCCCCAGCGGATCTGCACAGGAAGGGGAAGGTCTTGCATGCCCATCATGGAAATGGGGAAACTGAGGCTCGGGAGAGGGTCGCACAGCCAGGACCCCCACCAGAGAGACCATGGAGATAATAGCAGAGCCCAGTTTGATTTTGGAACGATCTTTTTTGGTTTGGTCCAGTCAGTATGCTCAGCAATGAGAGACAGATTTGGTTTTCTATTACAGGACAAAAGAACCACAATTTCGCTCACATGCACAGTTAAAAAAAGAACAACATTTTCCTAAGAGTTTACTTATTCCTTTAAAATCTGCCCTCTCCACCCCATGGAGCCAAACGCCCTGGCTGGGAGCTGCTCCAGCAAAGGCACCGCCATGCAGAGTCAGCTGTGTCTCAGCGATCTGAAAGGGAAAAGCATATTTTAGATGCTTTAATATTTAAACAAATAGAAGGAAGGCAGAATCCTTGCATGCTTCCTCCATTCCAAATGCCAAGGAACAGGCTGGCCCCTAAACTTGAAAATCAGTGCAGATTCGGGAAGAATCCCAAACTGCCCACAGACTAAGCAAAAACTGGGTGAAACATGCTCCCAGCACTGCTTCCGGCGGCCCCACCCCCACCAGGGCGGCAAGCAGGCGGCTCCGGCCACAGAGCTCCACAGCCCTGCAGCCTGGAGCGGGAGAACTCCCCAGGCGGGCTGGGTCTCGCTCTGCGGGAGTGGGGGGGGTTCTAATAATATTCATTACAGTTTTGGGAAATAACACTGACTAAGGAAAAAACCTTGGATTAAAAGGCCTTCTGCATGAAAGGAAAGTAAAAGCGGTGGGCGCGGCCCTCCCCCTGAGAAGGCCACTGCTGTCCAGCTCTCTCCCTGTGGTGCCCGCTGCAACACAATTCCTTGCCCCGACTTCTCGCTTAACATTACATTCATGTGACTTTTTACATTTTTAAAATTTCTTCATAAATATCATTTCAAGGAACGGCGGCACAAGGAGCCTTAATTTGCTTCATTTGGGCGGCTTCCAACTTTTCGCTACCGTAAGTAATGCTGTGAAGAATATTGCTGTGCTTGAAGCCCTGGCTCACTGTGGGTTTTTTCCTAGAAGATGAAATACAACATCACCAAGTAGCATTTATTTAAGGCTCAAGACAGATTTTCGACAATTAGGCCCAGAAAGGCTGGGCCAAGTCACAGCTTCCCAGTATCCCGCTGGAACGCCGGCGTCACGGCCCCAGCCAGCCGCCACTGGCCCCTGCCGCCCAGGGCACCGAGCCACAGATGCCTCCTCAGAAGGCCTGTCCTGTCTCGCCTGGACAGGGGCAGGGGCCACGGGACAGGACAGAAGCTCAACCAGACAGGAGGAGGCCGGAGAGGCTCAGACGACCTCCGGCCTTGCTGTTTCCAGTTAGCACGCTGACAGGGCGCCTGTGAGATCTGTGAACTGGAGAGATTTCATGTCCCAAGGAGGAAGAGAGAGAAAAGGGGGAAAGCGAAACATGAGCTCCAGCACCAGGAAGACGGGGTGAGTGGGGTGTTTGTGGTGGCCTGGTTTCATGGGTTGTTTTTGGTTGGCTTTTTGCTCCTTCGCTCAAGCCCCTGAGGAATCAGAGCCCCGTGGCAGCCCCTCACTTGCAAGGAGCCCTGAAGAGCTGCAGCGCAGACTTGTCTCAGCCGGCCAATGTGCCGCGCCCCTCCCCTCAGCCCTCCCGCTCCGGAGGGAAGACCTGTCTGCTGACAGTGGGGCTCTCCTTCCTTTGGATTCCGACAAGCTATGCTCCAATCCTGCCTGCCGGGTCCAGCGACTTGGGTGAGTGACTTCCCCTCGCCGTCACTGGGTAGGTGGGAGCCTCGCTGTGAGGGCCATAGAAGGTGACATGTAGAAAGCACCTCAGTTTGGTGGCTGGGACAGAGCAAAGAAGTTCATTCAATTTTTTAGTAGTATTTTTCAAAGACTTAAATAAATCTTGAATAGTATGCCACCCAAATCACCAGGGAAACAATTACCTGAGAGGAAAAATAATAACTAAAGGAAGAAAGAAATGCCAAACCCAGGCTACTTACTGGACGGAGAGAGCAGCCTCTCACCGGCCCAGCCAGCTGGCTCTGCCCAGCACCTCCTAGTCTGTGGAAGACCAGCACCCTCGGATGGGCCTTGCTAGAAAGGTAACTGCATCCCTGGCGGCTCCTACTTCTTTCAGAGGCGGATTTGGAGAGCACTTTCTAAGGGCTCCCTATCCATGAAACAGCATGGGGCGGGGAGTGACTGGTACCACAGCATTCAATAAATCCCCCAAGATCTGAGTGGGGGCCTTCAGTGACGCAGAGAAACAAGAGAGGGAGGAGCCAAGACCCCGGGGCCCTGTGAGATTGGGCAGCAGGGGAGAGGCACTGCCAAGACCCAGCCTCACCTCTGAAGACCCTGTTTTTCCTCTACCCCATATAGTGCTTCAGGTACAACAAGCTAGCACCCCTGCCCAGGGCTTGGGTGGTGAGAGGGAAAGGCTCTAGAAGAAAGACAAATGTCTGTCAGGAACGAGATACATGACCTCTGTGACCTGAAAGGCTCCTCAGCCCACTCTGTTCTACCCCAGTAGATGAAGGGTACTGGGGGAAGGCAGCTTCTGAATCTCACGTGCTGATCCCCAACACACAACTCCAGGCTTCTCACTTACACCTGGGTCAGAATCAGAGACCTGGAGTAAACGAGGAGTCACCCCATTTTACAGAAGGGCAGACTGAGGCTGGGCGCTGGCATAGGGTCCTGGCCAGATGCACGCCCTGCTGGTAAGACACCACACCACTCCAGGGCCAGCCCGGCCTTTCCGCTGTATCACAGGCCTCCCACCTACCACTTATCATTTTTCTCTAGAGAACTATATTGGCCCCCTTTTTTTTAACCCATTATTTTCCCCTGAATGAAAATCTTATCACCTCACCCAATTAGTTCATTCTTAGGGATAAAACCAATGAAATTAGAAGTAGGAACTGTGATACATGCATGCTAATGTTCACAGCAACAGTACTCACAACACAAAAAGCGGAAACAACCCAAGACTCCATCAATTAATAAATTCCATGTGGTGGAATATTATGTAGCCTTAAAAAGTAAGCAAATTCTTGCTACGTGGTACACAATACAATGTACGTCTTGGAAACTTTATGCTAAGTACCATAAGCCAGAAACAAAACTACTGTATGAGTCCACTCACATGAAGTACTGAGAACAGGCAAAGTCACAGAGACAGAAGGCAGAATGGTGGTTGCTAGGGGTCGGGGACTTACTGCTTAATTGTACAATTTCCACTTGAGGCGATACACTTAATGCCACTTGCTTATACACTTAACATGGTAAACTTTATGCTCTGTATATTTTCCCAAATAAAACTACCCACAAAAAGAAACAACATGGCTGTCATCACTGGGAACAGCGGCAAGGCACACAGAGGGCAGCCAGCTAGAGAGCAGTAATCACTAGAGAACGTGGTTGTGCTTTTGCCTTCTGTGAGGCACTGACTCCTGTCCGGGAAGGAGGTCAGCAGTGGCCAGTGGCCAGCACTGTGGGCCTCCTGCCTTGACACAGCCAGAGGGCGGGTAAGAGGACAGAGAAGACAGGAAGAGCCCAGCAGGCGACTCAGTGTCACCTGACTCGGGCAGCCCCTCACACCGGAGCCCATCCTCTGGAGCGGAGCTGCACTGCACCCCCATGCCTAGGCACTGGCTCCAGAGCTGAGCTCTTCAGGGCCTGTGAGTCTCACCCCACCCATCCAGCTCCTCACAGACCCACACATGGGAACAGGGACAGTCTTAGAGCTGAGGCTGCTCTGTGTATGTAACAGCCTCTCGGCTAACGCCAGGTGAGGGGGTCAGAAGCGCCGCAGGTGGGTGAGGGGGGGCGATGGCTCGGGGTCCTGGGCAGGAGGAGCCAGGAGTCTGGGAACAGAGGGAAGGTGCTGACACACTTCACAGCGGGGGCAGCCCGAGCAAGGAGGGCCGCTGGCAACCTACCTTGCTTGTACAGTCAAGATGTACAAGGGCGTTTGGAAATAGTCAATTAGATGTGATACTGTGGAATAATAATACCAAAGGTCCGGAGTGGAACGCATTAGCTATGCATTCCAAATACCTGATTCCAGGGCCCGGTCTGCGAGGCAGATACTTTCACCATCCAGTACAAAGGGTCAACAATACCAAGGCCGCCAAACTTTTGCCTGGGGGCAACGTGGCAGCTAGCCAGGAATCCAAAAGCTGCACCTGATTGGCATAAAACAAAATGGAATGGAGCCCCTTTCATCTACCCCACAAAAGGGGGCCCTGAGGCGGCCTGCTGCCTGGAGCCCCGCCTGCTGCCAGGCCTCATCTGGATCTTGAGGGGAGTTCTCACCACTCTCCCCACACCCACACCTCACCACCCATTCTGTCCTAAGCACCCTCTCTCCTTCCCACTGTCCCCTCACCAGGAGCCGATCCCAACTCTGGACCATCTGTTTCCTGCCTTGGGCTTCCTCCTCGCTGCCTTCCATCTCTGTCTTCCCATCCCGATCTGCAGCCCCACCTCCAAAAAACTCTCTTGGCCTCTCTCCCCTCTAAACCACAGATCACTTCTCTGCTTAGGAAAACCCCACAAGTTCCCGCTGCTTCAGAACAAAGTCTGTATGTCTTGGGCCTTCAGAATCTGCTTCCAGCCTGTCGGCAGCTCACACCGGGCACTCCCACCCATAGGGTCGTCACACCAATCTCCAAGGGCCCAAACCCACTGAATGCTGCACACTCCTGAGCCCCTGCAGACAGTGCCCTTCTCCTAGAGCCCAAATCTCTCACTGGCCACTAGGCAGTCTCCAACTCACCCATCAGGACACCACATGTCACCCCCTCTGGGAAGCCTGTCCGGCGTGCCCATTCAATAAGGTACCGATTAAGAATATTTTCTCTCATAATCACAGAAACTGACTAATTTTAATAAAATTAGTTAACAATAACCTAACCAAAAGGTAGATTTCCATGAAGAATCCTATATGTCTCATAGCAACTCTGGGGATCTCAACTGGTCTAGTCCACCGATTCCATCGAAAGGCCCAATTCCAGGGCTCCAACCTTCTCTACCTCTCTTCACGGATTTCACATTCCCAGGGGAGAACATGTTTTTATTTCCTCTTGGGTCCGGTGTCTATCCCTGGACCAGTTAAATAGGAATGAGGCTGGGAGTGGTCAGCTTACAAGTGGTCTCTGAGTGGGCAGCCCTATAGGGGCATCAGAGATAGGGATGTGTTAGGGTGATTGAGTTTGCAGTTAGTGCCTAGGACTGTTATTCATGTTCAGAGTTTGGATTATGAACATAATGACACCATCATGCTGAAACACAGTGATGGCAGGGGGTCAGAAAACCTGGATGTCACCTCTGTGCTCAGACTTCCCAAAGGTGGGCCATAGAGGTCACATGATGAGATGGGGGTGGGGGGTGCGGAATGGCCAAGTGATGTCTGAGGAGCCGGAAGAAATGGTCTCTCCAACGGTCAACAGCAATCTATTATTATTACCTTGTCCCTAAAACTCTGAGGGTAATGTGTTTCAGAATTCAGAAATTTTAAGAAAGAAATTCTGAATCAGGACAGACTTACAGATCAATAGAATAAAATTGAGGGTCCAGACATAGAGTTTCACATTTATAGTCAACTGATGTTCAAGAATAATCTTTTCAACAAATGGTACTGGGACATGTGAAAGAGTCCCTCTAGATCTCTGCCTCATACCATATACAAAAATTAACTCCAAAGAGATCAAAATCCTAATTATAAACCTTAGGACAAAACATACATCTTTGGAACCAAGAATTACACAATGACTTGGAATAAGCAACAAAAGAAAAAAATAAAGTTGACTCCATTAAAATGAAAAATGTGCTTCAAAGGACACTATCAAGAAAATTGAAAGACAGCCCCGAAAATATAAGACAATATTTGAAAAGCATATATGATAAAGATTTCCTAGATATGTTAAAAACTTCAGACACCTCAGTGATAAAAGATAACCCAATTTAAAAATGAGCGAAGAACTGAAGACATTTCTCCAAAGAAGTTTATCAATGGCCATAATCAATGTCACCAGCCCTCAGGGAGTTGTAAGTCAAAGCCACTGTAATGTAACACTGTGACACAACACTGTGTCACACACACACACTACAATGGACACAATAAAAAAAGATAGACAATAACAAGTGTTGGTGAGAGTGTGGGGAAGTTAGAGCCTTCACATATTGCCGGTGGGAACGGAAAATGATGCAGCTGCTGCTGAAAACATTTTGGCAGTTCCTCAGAAAGTAAGCACAGTTACCCTATGACCTGGCAACTCACTCCCAGGTATGCAGCCAGCAGAACTGGAAACATGTCCACAGAGACTTGTACACGAATGTTTATAGTGGCATTATTCATTGTGGGAAAAAAAGGAAAATAAACAAAATATGGGACACCCATACAATAAGATATTATTCAATCGTAACTGGAAATGAAGTATAGACCATGCACCACAGATGATCTTTAAGAACATATGAAGTGCAAGCTAAATATAAAATGTCACATACACATGACTCCATTTATACAAAATGTTCAGAATAGAAGCATCTATAGACTCAGAAAGCAGACCAGTGGTTTTCTAAGTAGAATGAAGGGGTAAATGGGGAGTGACTGGGGTCACTCACACTGGGGCTTTTTTTGGGGGTGATGAAAATTTTCTAAAACTGTGCTGATGTTTATACAACTCTGTGAATACTAAAACCTACTGAATTGATATTGTCAAAGGTTGAGTAATATGATATGTGAATTATATCTCAATAAAGCTAATAAAGAAAAATATCTTTTAATATGATGTGGTTACTGTACAATGGAATGTTCTATTATAAATTAATACCAGAGAAAGAAGTTCATACAATATCATTAAATGAAAAATGCAATGTACAATGTACTTCATAATATTAAAAATATAAAATTATGAATGAACTTAAATATATCACCCCTAAAAATGGCAAATCAGTACATATGAGGCTATATAATATCCTAGCATGGATGTGGGCATTCCCTGTAATTAAAGATTTAAATGCTCACATTAAATGGGAAAAACAAAAGCTATAAAAAAGCCTCAGTTCAAACCAGGTTTGCATCCAAATTCAAAAAAATACTCCCAGCTTCTGAACTGGGAATTATGGATAAGATATGCTACAACTATATATCACAGCATGTCTATGTAAGGTACAAAATCTAGTCACTGCTGTTAACAGACACCAAAGGTTTTACAGTTACCAGAAATCTCGAAAGAAAAATGAACATGCAGACCACAAACTTCCCAGGGTCCCCTGAGAAATCTTTTAGAAATATGCAGAGTTCAATACAGCTAATTCTGTAAGAGATAAGGAAACAAAATATATGTTCTTCATTTTGAACAGATCAACACAGTATGTCATTACTAAGAATAATATTCACAAAGATCAAGTAATAACATGTAAAATGTTTTAAGTCAAAACAAAACACAAAACTATAGAAATGGTTTTATAAACACACTGGCAGGTATATTTGTGTGTTTATGTATTTAACCTACACTTTTAAAACCTGGAAGAATATACATACCTGGGAGTATTTATTACTTAGCTCCAAAAGGAAATTCTGCTGGGTGCTACAATAACCTTGAAAGACATTATTACCCTCAGTGCAAGGTCAGTCACAAAAGGACAAGTACAATACGATACTTAGATGAAGTGTCTAGAGCAGTCAAATTCAGGGGACAGAAAGCCCGGTGGTGGCCAGAGGTCGGGGGGGGGGGGGGCGGGAGGGGGCCTGGGATTTGGAGACACGGTTTCAGTTGTGCACATTTCTGAGATGGACAGTGGTGACGGCTGCACATCATGAGATGTACACAGCGCCACAGAACTGAACCCTAAAAATGGTTTCTCAGTAAATTTTATGTTATGTGCATTTAAAAAACTGGGAAGAAAACATGGACGTGGCTGTTGGTGCGATCCCAGGGTCTGGAAGACCAGCAGCTCACCTGCTGCTCCACTCCCCTGCGCTCCCTGCTGCTCGCCATCTCTCTGGAGCAGGACAAGCATGAGGCGCAAGGAGCCCAGGTGCTGGCCCACAGCCCGGCCGCGGGCAGGGCGGAAGCAAGGCCTCGCAGTCACACGGGAACCTCAGGACACTGTGCGCCCACAACCCAGTTAATACTCCAGTCGCTCCCTAAAGGGGCAGAGCAACTTTATGTAAAATCACAAAGGAACACTTGATGAGCTCTCAATTTTTTTTTTTCTGTAGCAGTCCATGAACTGGCCAAATGAAGAGGACACAGGAATCAACCTCTTAGCTGAGGGCCACTATAGGCCAGCACGAGCAAGGCACTCTATAGACATCCGTCCTCAGGACCAGAGAGAAAGCTCTGTTCTCCCCATTTTACAGACAGGGAACCGGGGTGCAAATAAATGATGTAACGTTCCAGATTAAGTTCCTAATAAACAATGTAAGAAGCAAAACTCCAAACACTTTCCTTGGTAAGAAATCAGCAGTTCAGGCCCTCCCTGGTGGCACAATGGGTTAAAGCGCAGCACTGCAAAGCCAGCCGCAGCCACGTCAGCCACGAGTTTAATCCCAGCCTGGAGGTTACCCACATGGCGTGGCAGACCTCTCCCGACCCGCCCGCTGCTCCCCTCAGCGGTGGAGTTCGTCAGTCGGCCTGTTCTGCTCCCCACTCTGTCTCTGGTGAATCCTCTCACCCCCCGCAGCTCTGACCTGTACCTAGTTCTGTATGCACAAATAAATAACCTTTAAAAAAAAGAAAGAAAGGGCCCTCCCTGGTGGCGCAGCGGGTTAAAGCACTGCACTGAGAAACTAAAGCCACTTCCTCATGAGTTCGATTCCCGCCTG
>NW_004567134.1:12428494-12442256 GCF_000260355.1 Condylura cristata | reverse complement strand
AAAAAAAAAAAAAAAGAAAGAAAGAAAAAGAAATCAGCGTCTCTGGCAGGAAAGTATAAGAAATGAGCTTGGATTTAACTAGCAGCAGAACTCTGTGAGTGGAGAGTCATACTACGCGCACAATCATCTCTGGCCACGTGTGTGGGAGGCCAGGCACAAGCCTCGTGGGTAAGGTCATGGACTCTGGTGCAACGTGGCATCAAATGTCTCCTCCACCATTAGCTAAACGGCCCCAGCAAGGACACTAACTAATGTCACCTATAAGAGGACGGGAACTGTTTCTATCTCTTTGGGGGCTATCAGGATTAGATGAGATAACACAGGCTAAAGGATTTACAGCAGCGCTGGACACAGTCACAGCTCAGTGACGCGACTGCCGGGAGAGCCAGCGGAAGCGCTCACTGCATTTTCTCACAGCATCACTCACAGGTAGGTAGCTAGAGCACCATTTTCACTGATGATTATCCTGAAGTTCAGAAAGGTTAAATAAGTTGTGGAAGGTCACCCAGCCAGAAAAACAGAACAGCTAGAACTCAGGCCAGTGGGACTCCACAGAAAGATAAGGTTACAGGGCATAAAACCCTCCCTGCTCTCCAGCACCCCTCCTGCCCAGGCCGCTGCCCCCCACTGGCTGGTTGGAGGCCAGCCGAGAGTCCAAAGCAGGAGCCACACCAGGCCTCTGCAGGCAGTGGGGGGCAGCCCGACTGGCCAGTTTGGCCCAGGCACAGGCCATGGAGGGAAGAGAGCCTGGCCGAGGGCATGGGCGCAGGTTGGGGGCCAGGGCTCCGGGGTCCAGGCAGGGCTCCCAGGCAGCCAAATGCAAAGGGCAGCAGGGCAGGCCGGCTGCCTGCCGGTCACGCCGAGGGGCAGCTCAGCACTGGAGTGAATGAGGCCGCCACACCTGCAGCTCCATCCCCAAAATAGATCTGTCAGTGCAAACTGAGGGAGGCCACTGGGAGGGCACAGAGGGAAGGAAACACATTTCTCATTGCGTATCTTCTCGTATCTGGATTCTTTTCCATGCACGTGTATCACCTAGTGAAAAAGTCATTTTTTTTTTATTCCTGCATCAATCGCTTTTCCTACTCTGTAACACTAGGTAGCTACTTCAGCTTTTTTTCATTCATGTAAAAGCAAACAAACTTTCTCCTGGAATACTGGAAGGGGCTAAATGAGGTAATGGAGAGTAACAGGTACTCAACGCCAGAGCTTACTTCCATTACTGCTGCCCCAGAATTAATCTGAACCCTTTCTCCCATCAAGAAAAAAAAATGATTTAATGGCATTAACCCTGTATTGCCCATGTCAGACTTCTTATTCCTCAGGACATTCCTGAAGTTAAAGAAACCGGGCCTAGGGTGACGGGAACCAAGCCCAGTGGGGTGTCTGTGGGGATCAGCCCAGAGAGAAGGGTTCCTCCACTGAGAAAGACCTTCAGAGGGAAGAGACTTCAAAACTCCTATCACAACTTCCTCGTCACTGACAAGTTCGACTTACATTTTACAGCAAGGCTTCTTTTTTGTTTTGTTTTGCCTCTTATTTTTCCTCTCTCGATCTAGAATCAGGACAGAAGCTGGCAATACCCCCTGAGAACCGAAGACCATGGCTAAAATCACAGAACAGTGCTCAGAAAGCCACCGCTTGTCAAGCACGTGTGACCTGCCCAGAGGAATCTCGGCACAGGCTCTGGAGCCTGACAGGACAGCAAAGAACATACAGACCAACTCAGAATGCTTGCCACAAACAGAACAGATTTGGGGGTGGGAGCAATGAGCGCCATTCCCAAAGTATTGTATCCTTCATCTGATATAGAAAGTCAGTTACATCGGTTGGAAAAGGCAAAGCCCCACAGGAAACCCCAAAGGCCCTTTGCCAGGGAGCAGGTCACATACCCACTCACACCCACGCAGGTCCCCATGTCACCTGCCTGAAGGAAGGGCTGTTGGTCACACCTGCCAGGGCTGTGTCCTGAGGTAGCCTCAAGCAGCCCCAGCTAGTGGATCTCAAGCAAAGCTCAGACCTTGGCAACAGGGCAGCCTGCTGCTCAGGAATGGTCTTCTCCCCAGTTACTGAGCCCAGACTCCTAAAATTATGCAGTCAAATCAAAGCTTCCAGAAGGAAAGGGTTCCAGAGAAGACAAAAAAATAACGGCCTTGGCACTCCATGAGCCATGGTTTGGTTTTCTATTTTTAATTTATGAGATTCTTTCAAAGCCTAAACTTTCCTGCTGAACGCTGGCGTCCCTGTCTTCCAGCCTAAAGCAGTTACCAGCATCAATTACCCGAGAGCTCCGTTTGCTCTTGCTTCTACCAAATCTGCTAGGGCCCCTTAGCAAGGCTGACGGTCTGCCAAGAAGTTTAGGGGAGGAGGAAGGTCTCCAGAGCTGGCAGTGCATGCCTGTCCCTCGCTGTGTCAGCTCTTCATGTCATTTCACACAATCCTCGCACACCTTTGAGGTCTCACTCTCCCCATTTTAAAGACAAGAAAGCAGTATTTGTTAAGCACTCCCACTCCCACACTCCAGGACTGCACTGTCACCGTGCAAATTTGACGTCACGCAATAAAAATACACGCTATGCCCAGAGGGTGCCTGCAAGTAGACAAAAGCAGGTGTGAGGGTCTGGCTAGGCAGGAGAGGCCAGGGGTTATCAGAGGAGGAGCTGTCAGCCAGCAAGGCCACGTGGTCAGGAAACCTTCTCACACTGGGGTGGGCGAAGCATGTCTGGGCATAGGACACAGAGTGTGGCCCATACTGAAATCCTTCTCAGTTGTGTCTAACTACTCAACTCGACAGGTCCAAAGCCACCTCATGTGCTTTGATCAGGTCAGTGAGTGATTTTTTTCAAAAAAGAAAACTGAGTTCCCCCTACCCAACCTACTTAAGCGAAAAAAGATGAGAAAAAAACACAGACATACAACAACAAAAATGGGAGAAAGGAACACAGGGTCTCCCAGATGCTAAGCAAAATGCAAAGTAATAGATCAGGGTTTTTTTTTTTTTTTCCTAGTGCAATTATTCCTTGTGTATTTAGCGGTTAAAATCTGGCAATTGGAGGTGGTCACTCTCAAACGTGAACCTCAAACAATAGGTTTTATCTACTTCCTAAAAAGTATGGATCTTGGGGAAAGAAATTTTTCTTGCCCTGATAAGACAGTAATCTCCTACCTTGCTGACTCAAATGTACTTGCATATTAATTGCTTCAGACCCCAAAATCCCTGCTGAACTGGCTAAATTGTGGGCCAAATTCAATAATCCAGCAACCTCCCATTCAATGCTTCACCAAGATAACTTTGCATGTTTAATTTAAAAGTACCGATCGCTTTTAAATGAAGTGCTAAGGCAGCCTGGCCCAAACCGCCGGCTGAGGGTCTGACAGACAGGCTTGCTGGCGTCTCAGCACTCTTCCCACCGAGGAGGTAAGCACAGCTAGCATCTCTTCCAAGTGGTATCTGCTCCCCCAAATCAACCCTTTAAAACATGCCCCTTTAGGTTAATTTCCCTGATATAGAGGCAAAGAGATCCAGCCTCAGATACTCAAATATTATCTGCACTGATTATATCTGATTAGCAAGAAATACACAACCCTCTAGCCAATGTGAATGCCTACGCTATTTCAGCTGAACTGACCTAAGGCATTTTTTTCTTTCTCTTTTGCAACTGTGTTCCATGTTTGACCCCTCAAATTTATTTTAAGTAGTTTTGCAAACAGCTTCCTCTCCCCCTTCCTCCCCCATGCAGGCTGCATCTCACGTTTCTGGTGCACAGAACATGTTTTGTCCACCTTGGGAAGTGGTACTTGGAGAGACTCACTTCAGTAAAATCAGAGTCAGAAATAGGTCCCATTCATTCCAGAGATTAAAGCAGTATCAAGGGTTAGTTTTTGTTTTACTGGAACAAGTCAGATTAAAGTTGTGACCTCCGAGCGTTAGAACTCACAGCAGCTTTTCAAACTTGCAAAAGCAAAAACCTTCCTCCTGTGTCACAGTGAAATGCCCTAGGACACATCTAAAGTCCCCGCAGCGGTCTCTGCTAGGGCTCACACTCGCACGAACCGCCATGATCAGAATGCTCCGCTGAATCTTTCTAACCCGAACAAAGTCTGTTCAATACAGTAACATAACAATTACAACAATAACAGGGATTTGGAGATTTAACACATAAGATAGATAGCGCCAAGAGTGAGAGTTTCTGGTCTGTGGTAAAGCAAGTAAGGTTCTGCCAGATTAGATGGTACAGGAAAAGAACAGTGAGTCCATCTGAATTCATTTAGGGTTCTGGGCTGCTGGAATCACAAATGTTCCATTGTAAAGATTCTATATGAATCGGCAATGTCAACCAATAAACAAATTTAACAGGAAAAAACCAGTGCTTTCTGTCCTGGGATTGCATGTACTACTTCCACTGATTTGCTTATCCCAAAATGAACCTACCTTTCGAAAGTTTTCATTTAGAAATTTCACTGTTATGCTAAGTTTAAGTCTAAATACAATGGCAGCAGAATTCGGCTGTGGCGCAGGAGATGCCACGTGATGACGTCTGACCACCGCTGACTGCGCAGGGAATGGTCTCCGGAAGCAAAGTGCGTCTACTTCCCAGAACACAAGTCACTTATCAAGACTGCTTCCAGTTTCACTTTAATGCTGGAAACTGGTGCTGGTGGGGGGGGAGGGGGGTTGCTTATAGGAAAATCAGATAGCTTCATTATTTCAAATTTTCCCAAAAGACACAATCCTGTAAGACAGCTAAACTGACCTCGTTTCAAAATAGTAAAATCTTCATTGAAAGCTGCTTAGTCTGTCTGTTAAGGGAACCTGTAACATGTCCACTCACTTTCACAACATAATGTAAGGCTCAGAGCTGTTTTCTTTGCCGTCCGTGACCTTATTATGGCGCACTATTTCCACGAGTTTCTACATATACCAACGCACCATAAACTAACCCAGTAATGTGAAATTCAGTGGTTGTGTCAAAGTTTTGTTGTTGTCGTTGTTTTTTTCTTTGGAGCCAGCTGGCCTATCTATTTATATAAAAAATGTCTATCTGTTTTTCATGGCTGTGATTTCAGCAATAAAATTCTTGATTTGCCGTAAGACATCTCCTAACTACTATTCATCACCCATCTCTTTGCAAATATATTCTTTTATTTGTAAAAACAAATTTGAATGTGCTCTTCTACGACAAATGTGACAAAAACGAGTGTTTCTATTTTGTAAAAGATTCACAGGCAATTTCCCACTTAGTTTGAGCAATCTGTGTAACAGCAAAATGAAAAGAATGTGGGAAGTTCTGTAGACTTTAATGTAATAACATTTGGAGTTCTTTACTGTCCTGAAACAGAGGTGTTTTCTGGCTCGATTAGAATGGGAAGCTTCCAGAAATTTCAGTCGTGCAATCTGGGGGAAACTGAAAGTCACCAAGACCTTTGTAAAATCCCTATAATGTTTTATTGGTAGTTTAAAAACTTTTAAATATCATTTATATTTGATAAATTTGGAAATGTGCATGCCCAAAAATAAACAGTTAAGTTCGGGGTGGAGGAGAGGGAGGTAGGGGGGAGGGCTGGTTCCCCGGTTAAAAGAAGGGCACTCTGACACATCTTTAGGAAAACAAGTCTGAACTTTTCCCCAGGAGTACACTCTAAAAATAATTTATTATAGGTTTCGTTTTGGGGCCCTGGTTAAAACAAGTTAACGAACAAGAGTTTTCCAAAACTTAGTCATGCGATTCACATACAGTCTTTCAGAGGCTCCTCACCACAGGAGTCCACGGGCAGCCACGCTTACCACAGACTGAGGGAACCTCCACCTCGAGCTGGCAGTGTGGCAACACGACACACACGGAGTCTCACTACTAACGGTGATGACAGCCATGTTTGTTAAAAGTTTATCACGTACCCGAACAATTTCTTCTACTTCTTAAAACTGTTCTGGCAACTCTGCAGACCAGGAAACCGGGGTTCAGTTCAGTGACTCAGTGTCTCGGGTGCTAGCCTGCCAGCTTTCACAATTCTACCATGCCTGTGTGTATGGCTGCTTCCTGAGGTGCTGTTCTCTTTCTTTGTTTTGCCTGGTTTTTCATTAATACTGTTGGATAAACTAGTTCATAAAAGCCAGGTTTCTTTGATCATGTATTTTTAGGTGTCTGTATGCAGCAGTGATCGGCACCGATCAGCTCCCATACACAAAGCAAGCTGAGGAGGTTTCCTGCAAGCTGCTTTCTAAGAAGCCAGCACATTGCTGGTTTACGCCCTGTCTCGGCCCATGAAGGACCTTCCTTCCCTCAACCCCAGCCTAGCTCGGGGTCTCTACAGCCAGCGTAATTAAGTGCTGCTGCTCTGGTCGCTTCAAAGACATTCATTTAGCCCCTTCCCAATGACTTTATCACCACCTTAAAAATAAATATGCAAATATGAAAGTCCTCTTTTACAAACAACACCACCAGATTGCCCCGTCCAGCCTGCCCTCACAACCAAAAGGAAGTGAGGCTTCTGACTTGATACTCTGACAATTTATTTTGATCAGAACAGTCTTTTAAAGATTAGAACAAGTCATACTAGGTTGTGATCACGACACCTAGTGCCATGTATTGGGAATGGCACAGACTCAGGCACTGAGTCTATCTCACTGGATTCTCAGCAAAAAAAACAAGTCTGCAAGATGATTCTCCCCACTGTGAAGATGAGAAAATTGAGGGGCAGAGCAGCACCTCCTGACAAGTCAGAGCCGGGGTGCAGCGGACAGGCTGAGCCTCAGGCCTCCCTCTGTTCCTCCTGAGTGAGCCCAGCAACAGTGTCAGCAGCCGCTGTTAAAGAAGAAGGAACAGGGCGCCCACGGGGCCGAGATCACGCCATACATGCCTGAAGAGTAAGGGGCAGCTAAGTACAGGGCTTGCAACTGAACCCTCATTCTTTAGGAGAAGCTGCAGGCTTCTCCCAGGGCTGTTTCCCAGACGCAGCGACCGTGTCATTTTCTGTGGGGCTTTCCAGAATCTGCTCGGCACTGGGCTGGCAGTGCTGTGTTCTGAAACCCATCCAAAGGTGAGGTGATGCTGATTCCATCAGCCCTCCCAGGGAATCTCCCCAGCATCGGCCAGTTTCCTCCTGGCTTGAGACCCCCGGCCAGCTTTACCTAGCCGTCAGTCAGCAGCTTTCCATCCACACTCATCCACAATGTGGCACACTGCTGCACGACAGTGGGACGGCAGGAGGGCACCCAAGGGCTTCTCACAAGCCCCCAAACTGGCGACAGGGCCAGCGCCTGGTGTGTCCCTTCGCAAGCAACTGGAAACATGGAAGAGCCCAAAGATCGATATAGAGGAAATCCCCCCTGCAAGTGCTAGCATCGCCAGACCACGAGGGTTAATCCCAGGCTCTGAACTTGGGAAGGACCTGGAGAAAAGGAGGTTTTGTTGCAGTACAAGTAGGAAGGGGGGGGGGGGGGGGGGGGGTGCGGAGGGAGAAGAAAGAAGAAAAAGAAAAAGAAAGAATGCCGATGATGACATTAGGCAGGAGGGGCCAGCTTTGTCCTGCATCCTGTTGAACAGCCAAGTAAAACAATGAACCTATTTTTTCCCTCCTCTTCTCTGCCTTAAAAAATTCAAGAATTTCACGTCCTTCTTTGAAACAGAGTTCTCGTGTAATTTCAGTGTTCCTTCCTGCTGTCCGCAGCACTAAGGGGAGAGGGGTCTGACTCTCGTCTGACTCTTCCCGGGAGACCCCAGAGGTGGTCAGCGCCTCTGCCGGCCTCGCAGTGCTAGCTGGCAGGGACCTCCAGGGACCCTGGCACTGGGTGCGGCTCCCACCCCGGACTTCACCTCGCACGGAGAACACACCCAGGCCACTGCTCACAGGCTGTCACAGTTGGTGGCCTGGTATCCAGCCCAGACGGTGGATCTCACTGGAGGGAGGTCTTACTCTGTTCTGAAGCAGGTGGGAAAAAAATGAAGGAACAGAAAGGCGCAATGCCCACAGTCGCACTTTTGGTAGGAGAGCCAAAATTCCCACTTAGATCGCCTCACTCCAGAGCCCAGCCCCACTGCGCCGCAGCGCCCCAGCTCCGCAGGAAGCCCTGTGAGGCGAAGCCCGAACCAGTCTCTGTGTTTCCCGAAGGCAGCCTAGGGTCACCCAGGACCCAATCTAACTGCCTCCTTGCGCATTTAGGCCATTTATTTCTGCCTGTTCTCCGAGCCTGTGGGGTGGACCTCAGGCTCACCGGGGACTTAAAAGCAGCCCTCAGTTTCTCTTCTCACCAAAAGGCACTCCCACTCGACCAGGGGTGACGCCAGGAAGCAGCACAAGGCCTCTCCGAGCAGACTGACGCAGAGACCAGAGCGGCTTCCTCAGGGGCAGCCGCGGCCCTGCCAGCCCCCTGGGAGCGGCCATCCCCAAGAGCGCTGTGCGGCTGGGTTCACGGTCCCTCCCTCCATCTTCAGGAGACTGCAGCAGACTGAGGCTGGAGCCAGAGACACGGGCTGTCCAGGGGCAGCCCAGCCCGGAGGCCCTTGCCATTATCACACCCAGGCGCAACCCCCCCGACCCCATCTTCATCAGGGGACACCATTTTCAGCAGCACTGCCTCCATTGGTATTGGTAAATATTGATAATTACCTGCAAATGCAAACGCCATGAAGCAGCTTGTGTTTTGAAATGCGGATCATAATTCAAATTGGAAGCTGACACTAATCATTTGATGTTCACTTGAAAAGACCAGATAGGCTGTGCAGTAGGAACATTTCAGTAGGGGGACCGATAAGGAGAAGGGAAATAAAAATTATTGGTATTTACTCAGCCTGCAATGCTTGTGGAAGGAAACTCTTTTAAAAGGGAACACTTCAGAATGGTTATTCAATCTGAATTTTACAGATAGCACTGGAAATATTTTCTCGCAGAATGCACTCTATCTCCACCATCATATCTCTCCGGTGTGCCGTTCACGTCTTTCATTGCAGGAATTCTCACTCAATTTTGCTCCATTATGAGCTGACGGTGACCCAGAGTATACAAGGCATTCAAGAATCTGCCTGGAAATGACTAGCAAGGAACATCTGTCCCGCTCCCCGCCTGCCAACGCTGCCTGAGGGAGTGGAGATGGAAAACAACCCAGAATCCACACGCAGAAACAACTTTTCATTCCGCGTACAAACGAGGCTCCTTTGGAAATTGAGGGTTCCGGCATTTTTCAGAAATTATGTTCCTGGAAAAACATGGCGTGAGTCTCTTTTGAAAGCCTGCAGCTGAAAACCCTTCCTTTCCTACACAAACCCTTCTAATAAAAGCCAGGACAGGAGCTTCATGGGGAAGCAAACAAGCAGGCCACCCAGGGTTCTCTCTCTCGGCGCTGTCAAGTTCAGATTTTGGATTAAATGCGACTGATCAATTAAGGACCGTGCGGATGTCACACATACTAATATACTGCTCGGCCGAGGCAGCATCCATCTCAGGCACACGCACTGGGGAAGATTTATGTTGCGATTAGAAGAGATGAGAAGAAGACATCTGATTTCATATAGGGCCAAGTCTGGGAACCCAGCTTTCCTCCTCGATGGCTATCAGCAGAGGGGCCGGCCCTGCAGCACCCCCGCCGAGATTTCATTTTGCTTTGCCGCAGATACTCAGAGGGGGCGAGCAACAGACACACTCAGTGAATCAAATAAGCCAACAGCCATCTCGTCCGCGTCTCCAGCCTCCCGTCTGACAACACCCGCCCCAGATGCTCAGAGCTGGTCAGGGCCAGAGGGCACAGCCTCACAACAGCACCCTCCGCTACGTGCCACAGCCACCCTGCGGAAGATAAGCACCTCGTTTCGGAGACCAGGGCCCACAGAGGTGCAGGGGCATTGCCACCAGAATGCCCCGGGCCAGGTGCGGGACCCTGCTAGGCTCTGGCTGCTTCCGCTTCCCGCCATCTCCTCAGGGCGTGGGCTGCCACGCTGCTGTTGCACATGCGCTCCTCTGGGTGTTGGTGTCTTACAGGACCCGAAGTCAGAAGTGCCAGGTGAGGGGAAACATAGGAGACCAGGACCCCACCCCTGGCTCAGGCTGCAGCTGGAGGGACGGAGCTGTACGTCGAAGTGTGTTATTCTGGCCTGAAAGTTGCTGTGGAAAGCAGACAGGCTTTGCCTCTGGAAGATGTGGCTTCTTCAGATCCAACAGTGCGCCCCTGGGAGCAGGGCGCTCACCGGTGCCCTGGAAACTCCTTGCTTGGGTTAATATCACGAACTTGCAGAAAAGGAAAACAGTGTAGAAGGACTGATGCCTAAAGCCCACATCAAGAGTCAGTCGGATCACCTCTGCTCTGATGTGAAAGGGGAAGAGGATACATTGACCCCTCGCTTCAAACAAAAGTCTTTCCATATGGGTTTTAATTAGGAAGTAGTTGTTTTGCTTCCACAACACTTTTACCCTATGCCACTGTAGGTACAGGCAGAGCATACTTTCATTGATTAAAAAATAATAAAACATAAACGTTGAAAGAAACAATATTTTTCTTTTTAGGGGAAAAAAAAAGATAGCAAGCAGCAATTATTCGGGTCAGGCACTTGGAGGCCTGGATGTGAAGCCACTGTGGCGGCCGGGCCTACGGTTTATTTTGTCTTGAAAAGCCCGAGGTCACTCTGACTGCGCTGACCTGCTCACCTCACACTGCTGTCTCCATCCGGGACTGTGAGCAAACACTGCCCTCTGGTGCACCAAGCAGTCCGGGAGCAGACGCCCTGCGAACAGCTGGGCTCAGCGGCCTCGCCTGGGCCTGGAGAGGTGTCCGGAGAAGGAGGGCACCACGGTGAGCAGGCTGCTGGCTGACATGTCCCCTGATGCCACTCGGGGCGACTTCCAGGTAAGAGGAGGAGGGGGGAGAGTCAGCTGAAGAAATAAACCAAGTACCTCAGGGCCTGTGTGTCATTCTAGAAGAGGAACTTTTAGAAATGAGAAATGAATTTGCAGTAAGGAGTGTCCAGTACGCTCTATTCCTAGGAATTACCTGCTAGGAAAGAAATTTCATTAGCTACTAGAGAAGAAAAAAATAAAAGTAGAAGGAACCTAGACTGGTCTTTCTCAGAGGAACCCCGAAAGCTCGTCACAGGGCCCTCTTCTTTCTAAAGAACCCCGACCTGGTGGGCTGCCTGCAAATATTCCTTCCTACAATCAGGGGCCAGAGCTGCTCTGTTCCCAAAAGATCAAACTGGCATCTCCAAAGGATGTCAACTACCGTTCCTTTATTAAAGAATTCGAGAAAATCAAAGGCAAATTATATCTACTCAAGTCTCAGGCCAAGCCAGCCCAGCCCTGCTTGGCAGGGACCTCCAGGCTAAGGCCTGGACTTCTCTGGGTCTCCAGTTCCTGCTCTGAACTACGAGTCATCCGAACGTTGCAGCCATCCTCCACCCTGCTGGGCATGCTCCAGGTCTGGCCGGTCAGGCCAAACTCCCTTCTGGGGAAGAAAGAACAGGCAAAGTTGGCGTCCAGAGCATACTGTCAACCCAGCGGCTCCCCAGAAGGAAGAGAGTTGGGGGAAAACACCTAGGGGCATCTCTGTGACCAGGAGGCAGAAGGTGGGCTGGTACTCAGCTTCAGCCTCCATCTCTGATGCCCAACGCTTGGCTCATGGCTCAGGAACGTTTCCCGCACCTCCACCTGGCCTACAAATGCCAAGCGGTCAGCGTCCAGCGGTAAGGCCAATTCAGTCACAGAGCTGTGAGAGTCCGAGGCCAGGGCTACCGCCCAGCTGGTTTCCGCTCCAGCCCTTCCCTCTACCACAGGAAGAAAATGAAGGCTCAGGACCAGAGAGGCCAGACTAAGGAGAGGTGACAGCCAGCGAGGCCGGCTGCCTCCTTCCCTCTCTCTCCATCTCATGTCAGAATGACAAGAAATGCCACTGCGTTGTCCTCCAGCAGAACTGAGATTGCCACATGGTCTGACGTTCCTGGGTTCAAAGTTCCCGCCTGATACGTCTTCTGTGGAAACCACTGACCTCCTCAGCGTGGAACAGCCCGCTGGCTCGTGCCTCACAGCCTCCCGTGAGCGGCTTCCTCCCCACTCTCCCCGGCCCCTCCTGTTCAGCCTCCCAATTTCACCTCAAACTCCACTGCCTCAGAAAGGCCTCCCCAGACTCCAAACTAGGCTCCCCACCCCGTCCAGTCCTCTTGGGCACCCTGTACTGCCCCTTAGCGCACTATCCAAATACATGATTCTGCACACTTCTGTCTGTTTCTCTCACATCTGCCTCCTCCACGAGGCCCCGGGCTACATGGAAGCAGGAGCCACCCGTGTGTCGCTGGCAACCAGACGCCTAGCCGCCGTCACCTGCTCGCCTTTTGACGGATGCGTTAACTGCTCGCAACACACTTTTCCATCTGCAATGTTTAATCTTGGGATGCAGTAACCAAATCTTCAGGACACAAGAAATGTGGGGAAAGAAATGGAGGAAAGCCAGGAACCTGGCCAGGTGCTCAAACAGCCTCCAACCTATTGCCAAGAGCAGGTGACAGCAAAGCAAGGAGCTGGCTGGGGAGAGGCCGGCAAAGCCTCAGCACTGCCTCACCCAAGAAACCAACCCCGAAGCCCAAGGGAGCCTCTGGCCCAGCTGTCGTGCCTCTTCCTACTTCTTTGCACTTTCCTTTGAGAAAACACACGCACAGACACGCTAGCGGGCAGGGTGACTCGGAAGTGCGGGGCAGGCCAGGAGCAGCATCAGGGCCCGTGCCTGCGCCTCGAAGAGCCCGTGTCTCTCTCCCCAGGAGGTGTCATAGCGCAGAAGCACTTTGTAACACACGTGGACCCCAAGTTCAGCCTGGCTCCCAGTCCCCTCAGAAGTAGGCACTGCGGGAAGCACGTTCAGAGGGACGGCGGGCCCACAGCCTGACCATCGGAGCCGGACCTGTTGTCAGACTGTCAAACAAGTACATGTGAAGCCTGGGTAGACCCGGGGCCCCCCACTGCACCGCTGACGCGCCCGCTCGACCTCGGAGGGCCTCCGCCCCTCCTGGCCCGCAGACTGCAGCAGAGCGATCACTGGCGCTGGCCACAGGCTCGCATTATGCTCATTTCCCCATCCCCGAGCTCTGGGGCAAGTTTAAAAGTCCTCGTCCTGCCTCAGATCAGGTCTGAATTAATACCCTTCCTCAAAAGAACTCCAGTAGCAAAGTGAAAACAGACGCACCAGACAATGCCCTTTGAAAGCCCCAGCAGGGACGACTGGTGACAATGCAGCCCCTGGCTCTGAAAGAAACCTCAAGGTTAAAGGTTCACAGAGGCAGAAGAATTACCAAAGTACAAGTTTGTTCAAATTTCCTCCAGCAGATTTAAACAACCAGGGTCAAGCTGAAGATTGCCGGCAAAAACCTAGGAGACAACTCAGCCCCTTTGAACTGCGTGGAGAAAGGAAAATATACGGTTGGGAGGGATCTGTTATAGCTTTTAAAAATGTTCCTGAGAGGTCACCCCTGTTAACTCAAAATCAGCCCGCTGAAGGATGTTTGAAAACTGCGTCTCTAGAACAACAGGGCCACCGCCCTCACCGTGTGCGGGGAGCCGCGCTGAGGTCGCGGTGTCCCCGGCATTAGTGTGCTGACCCTCTGTGGGCCATGAAATTAACCATCAGCACGGCAGAAATCTGCTCCGAGTTAAACTACTTTGCTACGCAAAGTGGCCTGAAAATGAAATATGAGGATTGAATTTCCATTGAAAGATGAACTTGTCTAACCTTCCAGGCGGGCTTCTTCCACTGTGAACTCTGCTCGGCCAGTGGGCGAAGGCACCACGGAGG
>NW_004567134.1:12415987-12428384 GCF_000260355.1 Condylura cristata | reverse complement strand
GGGCCTGGGACAGGGCTGGATGACCACGGGAGCCCCCTCAAAGGCATCAAGGCCAGCGGAAAGCAAGTCCAGTAAACAGAAAATGACAACCAATAAGGACAAAGTGAGAGCCAGGGCAGGCCCTCGGGAGGTCAGGGGTCCGCAGACGAGGGCCCCGATGTCGGCTGGGGAGGCCCCGAGGGCCGGAAGGCAGCGCGAGGGGGCACGGTCTGCCTGCCCAGAAACCTGCACGCGTCCCTTCGGCCTGCTGTTCTGAGAGAGCACCCACCACGAGCAAGGGCTTGTCAGCCATGCTGAGAAGTCTGGCTCTAGCGCCAGAGAATAACTGAAGACTTTTAACCAGGAAAGCAAAGTCATGGCAGTAGCAAGTTAGAAAGAGTTCGTGGCTTCTGCAGGGAGGACGCTTCAAGACGGGGCCTGGGAGCGGGAGACGTGCAAAGGCGCACGGCCACGGGGAGCGGGTGGAGGCCTGTCTCAGGGAGCAGCTGGGCGCCCGGGGAGAACCTCACGTGAGGGGGTGACTTGGCGCCATCTCACAAGACAGGGGAAGCGGGACACGCCAAGGACCGTCCCAGAGGCGGGGACAGCGGCATCACTCACCGGGACGGTCGGCGGTGGAGGGCGGTCGGGCCTGTGGTGTTCAGGGGTGGCTGTGTGAGTTTAGAACTACTGACATTTCATTACATAAAATTAAAACTTCAGCGTCTCAGAGGCAGTCGCCACAGTGCAACCCCAACAGCCGCACCTGACTCACGGCCACCCTGCTGGACCGCGGGGCTCTAGCACAGGCCGCCGTCGCGACGGTCCTTCTGGGCAGTGTTGACCAAGCCTCACAGAAGGTGTTTGCTGACCAAGCCTCACCGTTGTCGTAGCAAAGGGAGCACAGGCCCTCTCCTGGTGCCGCTGAAGCCTGGGTGGGCGCTGCTCCCTTCCAGGCATGCCGGCATCCCTGTCTGTGAGGCCAGAGAGTGACCGTTCAGGAAATGAGCCCTTCTCGAGGGAAGCCTTTCCCCCAGAGTGCAAGTTCTGAAGACTGTTTCTGCACGTGGATCGTCGTTCTGGAGCACAGGGAATGCTGAGTACTCACACAGACTCAGGGTCTTTGGTGTTTGTGGCACAACACCTAGAAACAGACACAGGCAGAGCCACGCTACGACTTAACTGGACAGGCCGAGTTCTGGTCCCAGTGTCAGATGAGCAAGGACAAGCCACTGACCCTCACGGAGCTATAAGCACACCCAAAAATCTGTGGTGAAGTGAGGAGCCCCACGGCCAGACAGGGGAGGTTCCTGAGGCCAAGCAGGTCAATGCTAGCTGATTCCGAGCACTAATTTTAAAAGAAAAAAAGTCAGGTTTATCTTTAGGTAGCACCTGTGCGTGCCACCAAATAAATATCCTCGGGAAGTAGGTTAGAGACAAAGGAAATTATTTTAGCCTTCCTGAAGGCCCCAAGACAAGAGAGGCATCATCACAACACACGAGATAGGGAAGCAGGGAAAGTCAACTTCTCATTAACAGCAAAACTTGTCTCTTCTCCTGCCAAGAGAGGTCGCCACGTTAACTAAGCCCCCAACCACCCCGCCACTTCAAAGCAGCAGGAGTCTATCGCACAGCGCAAGAAAATAAAAGGCCCAATTAGCAGAAAACAAAACTCAAATAAGCCAGGGAGAATGGAAGCAGAAAGCTCTTTCTGACAAATTGACTTATACATAACACCGCCCCTCGGGAACCACAGCTTCTTCCCAAGCAGGGGTGGCTGGGGTCCAGGAGCAGCTTCAGGGCCTCGGGGGTCAGGTGGGCTAACCCCACCAGTGCTCCCTGGCCTGCCAGCAGGAGCAAGCTGGCATCCCCTGGAATCACTCTGGGATCCGAGGGGTTTCGTGGAATTAGAGTGCAGAGAGAAGCACCTCCCCAGTGCTTGGCTGGCAGGGAGGGGATGGGCTAGGGGCCGACCGAATGGGCATAAGGGGATGAACAGGTGGGATGGCCCGCTCCTGCCAGGTACTAAGCACAAGATCAGGCAGATGCAGGGAAAGGACAGAGGGTCCCCTAACAGGCTTTCCAGAAGCAAGCATCTGCCACGGTCCAGGTGGTCTGCTGGGTACATTTAATTCTCTCAATATACATTTATTCACCTAATTCAATACAGTTCAAATACCGTTGAGGAAAGATCACCGATAGAATGGGAGAAAATATTTCCAAATACAAGGGAATGGTATTCAAAACATATAAAGAACACTTACAACTCAATAACAAAAAAGCCAAATAACTCAATTTAAAAACTGGACAGACGATCTGAACAGAGCTCTCCAAGGAAGACATAAAAATGGCTAGCGAGCACATGAAAGGATGTTCAACATCACTAGTCATCAGGGAAATGTAAATTAAAGCCACAATGAGACACCACTTCATACCAAGGTGGTTATAATTCAAAATGACAGAAAAGTGTTGGTGAGAAATTGGAACCCTCATGCACTGCTGGTGGGAAAGTAAAATGGTGCAGCTGCTGTAGACAACAGCCTGGCCATCCCCCGAGGGATAGGCACACAGTTGCCAAGTGATCCAGCAATCCCAATCTAAGGTATATACCTAAGCCAGTGAAAACCTATCCACACAAAGATGTTCATTGCAAGATAATTCATAACAGGCAAACAAAAAATAAAAGTGGAAGCAACCCAGAAGTCTTTCAACTGATGAATGGATACAAAAACAGAGAAGCACTATATGAGTGTGATGGAGTACTACTCAGTCATTAAAAAGGAAGCAGTACTGCTGGGGGGAGGGGAAATGAGGAGTTATTGCTTAATGTATTAAATTTCCATTTTTTAAGATGAAAATAATTACTGTGGCCATAAACTTAAACATGGATAAAATGGCAAACTTTAAGTAACATGCACTTTACCACAGTTAAAAATAGGTTGCTGTTAATGAACAAAGTATATATTGTGTATGCTACAACATAGATGAAACTTGAAAGCTTAAACTGAAAGAAGACCGACAAAAAGCCACATATTGTATGATTCCATCCATATAAAACATCCAGAAAAGGCAAATCTATGAAGACATGAAGTAGATTAGTGGTTGCCTTGGCCTGAGGGGAGGGGAGACTGGAAAATGACTGCTAATGGGTATGGGCTTTCTTTCTGGAGTGAAGAAAATATGCTTGACTTAGATTATGGTGATGACTACGCACTCTATAAATGTACCCAAAAGCACTGAATGTACGCTCAAAATGGGTGAATTTTATGGTGTGTGAAGTATATCCCAATAAAAATGCTTTTAAGAATTACTGAACATCTTCTAGGTGCCAGGTGCTGGGCTGGCCCTAGAGCTGCAGAGATGTCTGAGATCTTTTCTCCATCCCTGCGATGCCTCCAACGGTCCGGACCCCCGGGGCGGAGGCAGTTGGCGCTGCAGGCAGAGGGGGCTGGAGGAACATGGGAGCCTGGGCCCTCCAGAGCTCATTCCTGTTACCCTTCACCCCTGAGGCCCCAGATGCCAGACCCCACCTCACAGCTTACCCAGAGCACCAGCGACACAGATGTTACCGTCTGAGCACGATCACCAAGCCCTACCCACCAAGGGGCAGCCAAGGCAAGCGTGCCTCACCCGCCCGGTCGAGGCTCCAGCCGACAAAAGATGACAGGGCAGGGAACATGTCTCAGGGCTTAATTGACAGCCTGTTTCCTGGGATGCCTGCCCAAAGCTTATTCCAACCTGGACGGAGTGATTTTGAAGAAAAACCCAAGAGACATGCTGATAGAAAACAAAGGAGATGCTAAGTGAAAAGTTTAAAAGCAATTAATTTTAAATGATTACAGCTTTACCAAAAGCTGTGGCCATGATTCCCTTCTGACTTTGATTATAACCTTCCAGCAAAATATTTGCCTCAAGAAGGCAAAGTCTTTGCGTTATTTTCTATTCCTAGCATGACTACAAAAATATTCTTTGATTTAACATTTGATATGTTTTGTTCTCAAGGGCAAGCCCCATGAGAAGAAAAATGTACCCCAACAGAATGAAATATGACTACCTGCTTCCATTTTTCTTCCCTGCTGGTTCCTGCTCAAATATTCTGCATGAATTTAAACTCAAGGCCGCATCTCTGATGTCATGCTACTCCCACACTGTCACCCCAACCGGAGCAAAGTCACCCACTGTCCAGCATCAGAAGAAAGAGCCGCAAACAGAGTTCCACTTGAGGCCTCCTGGAGTCAGCGAAAGGTTCTCCAACGTGGAGGAGCAGCTGGGGGCAGAGAGCGATAAGGCGGCAGGCAAAGCACAGCAGCTGCCATCTGGATGGAGGCGCACTCGGGCCCGGGGTGAGGCTGCTTCCTGCGGGACCTGATGGGACTTTAAGCAAGCTGACACGAGGGGTGGCAGCAGGGGTGAGCGAGAGCGAGTGCCTCCAGGTGAAGCCTGAAGGAGAAATACAAGGCGGCTCTCTGTGGGTACGTGGGGGGACGGGAGCCTAGGCCTGACACAGCCCGGCAGCTAAAGCCGCTCTGGCTGGGGAAGCAGGCCCACGTGCGGCAACTCCTTTAAAACAGCCTCACTGTGTGGGGACAGACATGAACATGCAATGTACCTCTACACAAGTTCTCAAGGCAAAGAAAACCCAAGTGGGCATCTGGGGTTGGCTGGTTTTGCACCAGCATAGCCCCCCTGGCCAGGACCCAGTTTGTCTTGCCTGTCGGGGCCATGCTGCTGTCCGTGAGGGTGCTCACTAGAGGGTGAGGTAGGAAGTCTGGCTGAAACACGGTCGCTCGCACACAAGCGCCTGTCCCGTGGGTGCAGAGCGAGCCCCTCGGACAGATGATGGGCTCACTCCAGATGAGAGCAGCCAGGGTGGCCGGGCCTCTGGCCACAGCAGCACCAGAAGCAAGATGCTGGAAAAACAGCAATCACTTAAGTTTTGCAAGGGTTGTTCTCCCGTCGCTTGCACCTCTAACAGGAGCAAACCCAAGTCGCTCTGCAGGCCAGGCGGCAGGTGGGGAGGGCGGGAGGCTCCGAGCCACGCAGGAGGCCTGGCTGGCTGGCAGGAGGCCTGGCTGGCTGTCGAGGTGGGCACACGGGCAAGAGATGAGGGCGACAAGTCGCCGCAGAAGAGCTGCTGTTCATTAACCACCGGAACAAAAGACCGGAGACAATGCGCTGTTAATCCTCGCAGCCACCAGAGGACTATAAATGGCTGAGCCGGGACACCAGCATTTTTCAGCTCTCCTCCTTCCTGCCAGAGTTAGATTGAGGATGGGTCCAAGTCCCTCACCCCCACCCAAGTCTTTAAAACATACATTACTGAATCTTTTTGAAGTTGTAGCACTGAAAGATTTATACCCTAAAATGGAGAAGAGAAAAAAGGCCGCCCTGAAACAGGACTCCGGGCGGAGGGCCCAGCGCGCCTCATGCCACCAGGAAGCTGCTCACATGTCCAAGGTCCGGCAGGCTCAGGTCCAGCCCGACGCCAGGAACTGTGCTCCACAGCCTCCCGGGCCTCTGCTTTTCCACCTGTGAGATGGGAATAAACCTTCCTACCTCACAGGAGTAGGTGAGGATTCGGGGGGGCAGGGGAAACAAAAAAACCCAGCATTAGGCCAGCACTAACAAACGCTGAGCATATGGCCGCCAGGTACAATTAACCCTGAGGCTGCACTTAGGCGTGGTACCCATGGCCAAGAGGGGCCAGGGCATAAAACCTACTTTCCCTAAGTGAGGAAGAGATTCCGTATTGTGAGGGGAGCACTGGAATTAGAGTCGGTTCTAAGATACAGTGAGCTTTGTGGAACTCGGGCAACCGCTGTAATTTCCTCCTACCGGGGGAGCACAGTCAGCAAGGGGCGTGAGTCCTTCCAGGAAGCCAGAGGCCCACCGGGAGCCCAGTCTCCCAGTAACCCCAGGGGCACGGACTGCCCAGCCACCGTGTGTCCTTCTACAGTGTGGTCTAATGGGTTACAAACCTCGGCGCTCCGAAGACCTCAGGAGAAGCCTACACGCAGGGCCTAACCCACGCCTGGCGCGGACACGCACGGCGTCAGCACAGCTCCCGCCACGCCATGCCCAAGCCCCCACTTCAGAGCCAGGTTACCGCTGATTCTACTCAACAGACGAGAAGCAGGTCGAAGCCGCAGAGCCTGGCCCGGGGGGCCGCTATGGGAAAGCTCTCCTTTCCCCATCAGGCCTGGCCCCCAGGCCCTAGCAAAGTGAGCTTTTCCTACTTGGGCCTATATGTCAAAAGCCCTAGGCGTCACTCTGGCGCAGGACAGCGGCCCTCAGCAGCTCCTAGTGAGAGGAGGAGAAGCAGCGCACCAGCTCTCTGAACCTGCCGCCAGCCAGGTCCTCCTCTGCGGCCTCTCCCCTAACCTGTGAAGACAGCTCTGTTCACTGTGGCCAGCTAGTCGGGAGCTGAGACGCTGCTTCAATCACTGGAACTACTGAAAGCCCACCACGTCTGGCCGTGGCCTGGGCAGCGAGAACACACTGGTGGGTAAACAGATTGGAGCAGGCCACTCTCAAAAGGTGACATTCGAGTTGAGGCTCAAACGAGGAGAAGCCAGGTGTGTACCAAACAGAGGGGACAGCAGAGGCCAAAGTGGCCCACTCAATAACAGGAATGAAGCGCTGACTCAAGGTCAGGAGCAAGGGGTGGGGCCAGAGGGAGGCAGAGGCCGGACCCTGGGTCCCGTGGGCATAGAGGAGGGTGAACTGTACTCTAAGCACAGTGAGAAGCCACTGGACAGCCTCAAAGCTGAGGGCAGACATGATCTACCGCACATCTGTAGGAGTCCACTGGCTGCTGGGAGGGCAGGGGATGAGAAAGAGGCAAGGACAAGTGGTCGGGAGAGGAAGGACAAGGCCTGAATCGTAGGGGTCTGGCCACCACAGCCAGGACTTGGCCTCTGTGGCTACTTCAAGGCAAAGGGGCCTGAGGGATTCTGGATCACGACGCTCTATCACTAAAGGCATGAACTGCAGCTGGCGAGGGGCAGCGAGATGCCAACAGCGGCCGGGGAAGTCTACTTTAGGGCCGCCACTCCCACCACACAGCTTGTTGGGCAGACGCAAGCTCCGGACAGCGGGGCGAGGCAGAGTGGGCGCGCAGGTGCGCAACGAGCGCACACAGGTGAGCGAGCTGCCCTCACAAGAAAGAAAATGCACTTTCCCCCCTCACTTCCCAGAGAGGAGGGTGGGAATCTGATCTATTCGAGGAAAAGTAGCAGCAGCTTAGTCTTATCTTTCCAATGTGCCCAGGTCACACTTTAACGGCGAAGAAGACAAGGAAAGTCTCCTCACGCTGGAAGTCAGAGAAGAGTAAGAGCAACAACATCCAGGAACGGAAAAAGTCCTTCTTTCCTTCTAAAATTGTCTAGTCTAAACCAAAGACTTGCCAAACGCTCTGGGCTGTTACTATGTGGACTTGTCGCGACTTTTTGTGCAATAAAGTTTCTCTGTGGATGGACGTGCAGGGGGTGCCTGTGGGTACGGGCTGGAGCAGTAGAAGGTGATCTGAGAAGCAGGAGCGCTCTGGCTCAGGAGTCCTCGCTTACAGCAGTTTCCCTACATTCCAGTTTGCCCGACTAGATGGTCGGCTAACCCACTTCCTCGCAGGATTGCCAGACAAGTGGCAAACGTGCAAGAAGGCCGGGTCCATAGAGCCGTGTGGCCACCGTGACTGCCAGTGTGTGAAGGTCCAGAATTAAGTTCAAAGGTCACACAGCTAGTGAAAGAGAAAGCCAGGCTTCGAGCCCACTTCTGGCTGGTTCCACAAATATGTCCTTTGTTTACTATAGAGAAATCCACCTTCTCTCTCTTAACCTTGTCTCTTCTAGCTCTCCAAGCTAGATTGGCTCAGGGTACTGTCGCAAAGTGTATTAAAATGTGACCAAACACCTCAGTTATCAGGACGGTAGGAAAGGGTAGAGGAGGGGCACCCCGCAATGTTCACCTGGTGATGGAAGCATGACTGGAGCAGAAGACTTCACACAGGTGACCTTGGGCAGGCCCTTTCTGCTCGCTGAGCCTCCCTTCCTGCTGTAAAATGGGGAAATGACCTCGGCTGCTTGGAGCAGTGGGAGTTAACCAAGATGAAAGTACTTAACAAACAGGTCCCTGTAGCTGGTGCCCATATAGCCAATGGGGCCCTCCACCAGCAGCCCAATAAAATCACCTGCTTCTCTGCCGATGCTTCTGTTGGGAGGGGTAGTTCAGGCCCCAGATGCGTCTGTAGGTGCCTGGACTAACTCCGGAAGGAGACAAGGAAATGGAAAACAGGGAGGAAGCAGGTGTGTGATCAATGGTGAGGAAGAGATTCCTTTTCACTAAATCTTCTTTTGTGCCACGTGCGTGCTTGTGTTAACCTATCGTGTTTCGCTGACGCCAAGTTTTAAAGCCCAGGCTGTAGATTCAAGAGAAGCAAAACAGGCCTGGGGAAAGCAATCCACAGAGAGTAGTGGCTTCCTCTGGAGACAGAGGCAGGGCCATCAGGGGACTTGTCCCTGGTCTTCCCAAAGAGAAAGCATTCATGTTTCACCTAGGTGATGGAAAATTACTTAAGTGGCACAGCATCTTACAAGGGCATTTCGCGCACCATGACTGAAAATACACATGTCCTCAGCCCAGCGGTCTGGTGCTAGGAGTTTATCCTAAGGATGCTCTCACACACCCACCAGAGACTTCTGTTCTAGAGTATTCAAGGCAGCATGGGTAGCAAAAACTGCCAACACAAATATCCCTTCTTTAACTGACTCCTTCAGAAAATGTTGTTCCAAGTGTACCATGAATTTCATGTGACCTTTCAAAGGAATGGGCGGGTTTACAGGTGGATGCTGAGACCTTCCAGGGGCAGGGTTGGTGAGAGCGGGTACTGATCAGGAGAACCAGCATGCTTGTCTTTACATGGAGTTTTTCTGAAGTGATACACAAGAAGCTGAGACACTGGGCACAGAGGCTGGCTCCGGGGAGGGACACCAGGAACTCAAGGACAGGTAAGTGAAGACTTCTGGGGGCACTTTTTACGTAAACCTTTGTGTGGTCTTTGCGTTTTCTTAACTTGTTCGTGTGTCACAACACCTGGGATTTTGCTGGGTTATGCTTGGGTGGGTCCAGGTCAGCGGCCGTGAGTTCGAGTCCCCAAAGCCCCCGCTCACTTGCTGCGGGGCCCGGGGCGAGGCACGCCCGGCCCCCGGGGCCTCGGTGGCCCCCCTCTGCGAAGTGGGGTGATCGCCCTTTCCCAGCACGCTCGGCGAGTTCGGACCCGGAGCCCGGCCGCTCCGCCCAGCGTCCCCGAGCCCGGCTCCCGCCCCGGCCCGCGCTCACCGCCGATGATGGTCCGGATGAGGGAGGCGTGCCCGGGGCAGTCGACCAGCGTGACCTGAAGCTGCGGCTCGCCGGGCTCGGGCTCGGGCTCGGCCGCCGACGCCGCCTGGGAAGCCGGCAGCGCCGACCGCAGGCGCGCGGGCAGCGGCACCGAGAAGCACGAGAAGCCCAGGTCGAGCGTGATGCCGCGATCGCGGCTCTGCGGCTGCTTGTCGAAAGCGGCGGTGGAGGCCGTGGTGCTCAGCGCCCGGGCCAGCGCCGTCTTGCCGCTGTCGATGTGGCCCAGCACGCCCACGTTCACATTCACCCGCCGCCCGGCCATGCCGCCGCCGCCTGGGCCACCCGCCGACCCGCCCCTCCCGCGGTCGCCACCGCGGTCCGGCCTGTTAAGCTGCCCCCCCACAACCGACGCGCCCGGCACGCCCGTTCCGGCCCCGAAGCTTCCGCTCTCTCGGCACCCGGCGGCCAAGCGCTGCTCGGCGCGGGAGGGTGCCCCAGAAACCCGGCCTGCCGGAGATCCCAGACTGCAGCGCCGATCTCTTACCTGGCTTCTCCCAACTGAAGCCTCCGGGAGCCCGGGGTTGGGGGGACCCTCCCATCCATTCATTCAGATACTCCCCATTTCACTGTGTGGGGATACCTGCCCTTTTACCGTTTCATTGAGTTGAAGGAAGTCAGCCAATAAATAGATGAACTAATAGCTGAATCGCCATTTCGAGAGGGAGAAGCCCACAAGCCTTGGGTACTTTATCGTGAGGGAGAAGAAAGAGCCAGGATGAACCCCAATATTGTAGTTTTAGAACTTTATGCCTTCATTTCCTCTATTTGCCAACCAATAAGGACACAGCACCTGTTCTATGCCAGACACTATTCTTGCTGGCGATGCAACAGTGAGTGAAACGGGTAAAAGATGAGGTGCTTTGGACAGAATAAATCAAGGTCATGCACCACGGTTGAGTGACAAGGCGGTAGGTACAGAGAGGTGTAACAGTGGTCCTGGGAAGGTCCCAGTGCTCACTCAGCCTTCTTATGTCCTCTCTCTAAACTCACACCCTGGTGAACTGTCTCATCACTTTAAGAACCACCAACTCCCAGGTGTATATCGCTACCCAGACCTCGCTCCAAAGAGCAGACTTGTATATACAACTTTTATGACTAGCAGTTCAAACTTAAAGTCAAGAATGGAATCTTGCTCTTTGTCTCATACCCCAGCATCTCCCATCTCAGTTAATGAGGACTGCATCCTCCCTGTGACTCCTCTCCTTTCATACCCCAAGCCAAATTTGTCAACAAATCCATTGGTTTTACCTTCAGAATCCAACCACCACTGTTGGCATCTGGTCTAAGCTAATCTCCCACCGGGATTACTGCAACTGTGACGTTCGCTCTTTTCAGAGTTCTGTTCCTGTGAACTTGGGCAGATGCAGAATCATGGAAGCATCACTGCAGTCCAGATGCCAACGAGTTCCACAAGGCTCAGAGAAGGCCCTCTGTGAAGCAACCCTCTCAAGCGTCTAAGCCCTGAAGCCACTGGGCTGTATCTGCTCTCCCAAGGACTTGGCCTCCCAGAGCATTAGATAAATGGGAGCATGCTGTATTCGCCTTTTGAGTCCTGCATCTTTCACTTGGCACCACGCATCTGGTGTCGTTTGCGATGACATTGCTGGGTCCTTTTCATCACTGTGTGTGTCCCATGTAGGGCTGATGGAGCATCCTTTGTTTCTCCATTCACCTGCTGGAAGTCATTTGGGTTGCTTCCAGTTTGGGTTATTACAAATAAAACTGCTGTAAGCACACATATAAAGGGTTTTATGTGAACATAAGTTTTCATTTCCTGTGGATAAATACCAAGGAGTGGGATTGTCAGGTTGTATAATTGCGTTCAAACTTTATAAGAACATGCTAAATTGTTTTCCAGAGTAGCTGTCCTCTTCAAGCCCCCTCCCCTGGTCCAGCTGCCTGTAAGAATTTCAGTTGCTGGGCGTAGGCACTCTTACTTGCTTTTGTTGTGTCGTTTGGTTCTATTTTCTAATAAGTGTAGCTCACTGTGATTTTGATTCACTGCAGGTATTGTTCTAAGAGATCTCTCACCTACTACTGCTCTCCTCCTCCATACAAAGCCGGAGTGGCGTGTTCTACACATAAGTCAGATCACCTCGCTCTCCATAACCCTCTCAGTGTCTCCTCACCCTGCTCAGAGGCAGAGCCGGGTCCTCTTAGGGCCACAGCAGCATCCGGGGTCCTGCAGCCCCTGACCCTTTTTCTCTCTCTGGACCCCTCTCCTGTCTCCTGGTGGCTTGCTGTTACTCAAGCACATGAATACTGGACTGTATGGCCTGGAACATTCTTCTCCCAAATTTATAATGGCTGACCCCTTTCACCTCCTTCAAGTTCAGCTGTCACTTCTTCCATGAGACCTGCCCCGAACAGCTTATTTAAAACACTTCCCCTACCATCTCACCCCATCAGTTTAGGTTTTTCTCTTGCACCTCTCATCCTTTAACATTTTTTTTATCACTTATTCCCTTTTCATGTTTATGACTTATTCTTTTCCTCCCAGGTGTTTTAACGGGATATGAGTATGTCTTGCACACACAGTGCCTGCCGTAGTGCTTGATCAGTGCTCTCTCCATCAGCTGGTGGGCTGATAGGAACAGAGGAGACATTTGAAACGCTTTGGCATTTGGGGAATGTTCAATCATGTGACAGCATTATCTATTAATAAATAAACATACATTTTTAATTTAAAATAATGTTCCAAAGTCACCTGCAGGATTAAGATGCTTTCATTTCTTGGGGGGTAAGGGAGTCATAAAGGCTTTTGGCACGAAGCCTTGGGCAAGCCACAAAGCCTCAATGCACCTCGTTTGCTTCATGTGTAAAGTAGGAGAGTGTCCTAGTTCCTAACTCACAGGTTTTTACAAATTAAATGCACTGGCACTTTGAAGTAGAATACGAGCCCTATCAGAGTCTGTTAAGTTAAACAGCTAAACCTAATAAGTTAAGTGACTAAACTTAAAAGTCTAGAGGAGGGGGCCCTCCCTGGTGGTGCAACACGTTAGGATGCAGCACTGCAAGCCAGCCA
>NW_004567134.1:12411602-12415777 GCF_000260355.1 Condylura cristata | reverse complement strand
AAAAAAATGTCTAGAGGAGTTTGCTTCTGCCGTAGGCTCATCCATTGGATCGAAGGATGGCATGAAGACACTAACTTTGTCTCCATCCCTCCTTTTCCCAGGTTGCTTCCACCCCAGGCCCACACCAGCCCCTTGGTGACCGGAGGGCAGCCAGCACGTGCGGTCCTACAGCCTCCGCCAGCCTGTGGCTTGCTTCCCCACAGGGAGTCTCTGTCCTCCATGAGGTCAGGGCTTCCAGAGCCAAGCAGAGAAATACCAAAACCGGCCCAGCCAAGTGTGGGTCACAGACTTGCCCTAGAGCCGGGAGGGAAGCGGGAGGCAGGACCTTCCTGTGGAACCAGAGAGTTGTCGCCAGCACAGCGGGCCGCACCACACCTTGCTGACCTGCCGTCTCTGTCCTGATGGAGGCTGCTGTGACCGGGCTGCTGCTCCGTCCTCTTCCCATGCCCCTGGACTGAGGATCCCTGGCACTTCTTGGCTTGCCCAGGGTCTCGCCATGCAAGGCTCCCTTACTGGCCCCTGGGTGGACTCACCCCCAAACCTCTCGCCTGGAGTCGTCCTGCATGGCAACAGGCTCCTGAGCCCACCCAGTTCCACAGGCCGGCACGGTCCCTGGAAGCGTGATTGGCAGGAAACGGCCTGCAGGACTGTGATTATTTGGGATTTGTTCTTAATGTTAATGCGAAGCTGGTTCCTTTCTGTTTCTTTAATGCCATTTTGTACTGAGGTAGTTCAAAGTTCTTTACAAACAGCTAGTAATTAATTCAACTTCATTAAGGCCAATTAATCCAGGATTAATTATAAATTTGCCCAGAGGAAGTTATTATACCTTGCTCTTTGATTTGAGTTTTGGCTGGAAAGATTCTTTTAGGAGTGAAATGGAAATTTCCCTTTTCTCTGAGGGGATCTACCTCACTGGTGATTGTGTTAACCATGTGCCTTCCTCAGTAAGTCCCATAGTAACCTTGGCAGAGGTTGTCACCCCGGTCACCAGTGGAGCTCGGTGACACTCCCGGGACTAATCGGATCTGTTGTTGCCACATTAGCCTCAGGTAGGGAAGTTGAGGTCCTGGATAAAAGGGCCTCGGGAAGTTTCAAGTCATGGCCCTGCCTCATACTGGCCGTGTGGCTCACCGTGCTCTCTGCCTGCATATGGACATACAGTTTCCCAAGATCATTATGGGCCCGCAAAGGTCAGCATCCCTCTCCACTCCCCACCCCCTCCTCCCTCCCATTTGTGAGCCTCTTCCATTCTTTCTGGAGGTATCATATCTCCTCTTTCAGGTTACTGAGGGAGCTGACATCCCTCTAACTCTGAAGGGGTGGGGGTGGGGGTGAGGGGTTAGGGAGCTGCAACTCAGGTGCAATCAATAGAGTCCATCCCATAGGTCTCAGTGATGGGTTTGGTTGTGAGCCTGTGTCCTACGTTAGCTCGATCAGAGTGAACTTCAGAATTTTTTTCCAGGGCAAGCAACACTAAAAAGAATTTTTTGCCACTGGGCTAATAATGCCTGGAGAATGCAGCCTGGGCTGTCATGGGGGACTCCAGAAAAGGAGACTGGCCATGCCAGAATAATGTTCCCCCAAAGATGCCTGTGATTATGTTCGCTTACATGGCAAGAAGTGCCTTGATGTGATGAAGTTAAGGATCTTGAGGGGGGAGGTTATGCTGGACTCACTTGAGGACCCCATGCCATCACAAGGTTCTTCCTAAGAGGGAGACAAAAAGGTGAGGACCGGAGATGACATCCCGAGAAAGACTCTACCGGCCACTCCTGGCCTTGAAGAAGGAAGGAGGGCGTGAACCCCGGACTGTGGGCAGCCTGAAGAAACTGGAAAAGGCAAGATGGCTGAATCTCCCCGCGGGCCCCCAGAAAGGAGCAAAGCCCTTTCTTCCAAACCCCTGATTTTAGCCCCGTGAGATACATTTTTGGCCTCTGACCTCCAGAACTATAAACAAGGAAATGTGTTGTTTTAAGCCACCGAGTTGTGACAATTTGTTACAGCAGCAAGAGAAAAATAATACAAACATTTAATTGGAGTGTAAGTCTCTTGTCATATTTGTTGAATACATAAATAGCACCTGATTCCCTCCCAGTCTCACCCCAGCTCAGGCCCAAGGACCACAGTCTAACAACTAGGACCTTCACCGGAAGCAACCTCAGTGCTTGTCCTGTGGCTGGACCCGCTGATGTCATCCAAGCTCCCCTGACCTCTGACCCTCTGCCATGTGACACCAGTGAGACAGCACTCAGAGCCCAGGGGAGCTGCAGGAGTCAGGCTGACGCCAGAATGAGCGGATGTTGCCGGGTGTCCCCATGGCAGTGGGACGTGCCTGCTGAGTGGAAGCACCACGCTGTTGCCAGGAGAGTCCCTGTGCTGAGCGCCCAGGCCTCGCCCTTGCTCACCTGACCCCTGTCCCCACCCTCATTTCCTGCTCCATGCTCCAAAGCGGTTCCTGTGTGTGCCCTGGGGTTCAGTTTCCGTTTAAAAAGCATGACAAAGTTAACTGCGCTGGGAAGGCCACACATGAGGAGGGCAAATAGCAGGGAGGGGGCAAGGGGAGCCCGGGGGGGGCAAAGGAGGGCCCTCTCTAGTGGCGCAGCGGTTTAAAGCACAGCACTGGGAAACTGAAGCCACTTCCGCATGAGTTCGATCCCCGCCTGCCCCGGATGTGACCCTATGGCGCGGCAGACCTCTCCTGACCCGCCCGCTGCTCCCCTCAGCAGTGTTCATCGTCCATCTGCCTGTTCTGCTCCCCACTCTGTCTCTGGTGAAGCCTCTCGCCGTCCCTGAATCTCTGGCCTGTACCCCAGTTCTGTATGCATAAATAAATAAATCTTAAAAAAAAATAGCAAGGGGGAAAGAAAGCCTATGTCTCTATACTCCAGGCTCTGAGACCATTTTTGCTACCCTTTCCCAACTCAGAGCCCCACGTCGCATAAAATATCTCACTCACTTCTCTTAATAATTCTTTAAATAGCTGTTAAAGCAGAGAGAAGTGGAGTTGGTTTTGAATCCAGGTCATCTGTGTGGGTGTAGGGGGCCCCCTGGCACCCGAGAGCCCAGGACCCCTCTGTTTCCTCCAGCAGATCCTTGTTTAAGCTCGTGTTTCCTCACCCTCAACAATACAAACCACCTTCATAATACACTAACCAGGGGCCACTCGGGCCTAATAGTTTAAAGTCACCTGCTTTTTGACGTAAGGTATTTTCACATACATAATCCCTGGCCATGAATGAGCAGGGCTGCAAATAACTCCGTTTCAGAGTCGTCAATCAAAACAGAGATTAACAAGTGTTAGGGGTTCAGGTCACATTCTACCACCCTGAGACTTACTGCAAGAGAATTTAAAAGACACCATGCCCTCACCAGGTGGAATGGTGCTATTTAATTGTATGTCTTAGTACCACCCCTGAGATGCCAGTAAAATCATCTCTGCCTCCAGAAATCAACTGAGAGCTAACACAGCAAGCATGTACTTTAGGTTGGTGATAATCTGAAATGTGGATGATTCCCAGGGCCGGGCAACAGGCAAATAATCTAGCAGCTGGAAGTCTCGGTCTTGGGTAAGAGTCACTGTTAGGCCCATCTGTGGACAGGGCAGCGGGAGGATGCTCACTACGGCTCTGTTGCAAGAGTCAGAGGCAGCATAGTGGAGGCGTTTGGCAGGAGAAGGAGGAATGAAATGTGGGTAGTAGGATGTGGGTAACAATAAGATCAACAATCTAGAGAGGTCTTAGGAGAAAAGGAGAGATCTTTAATACTTACATGCATGCACACACACTCCCTTTAGTATGGATGTGTGTGTACATACGTTGGGAGGAAATGGTAAGGAACGCAATGAGAGCTGGAGTCTGTGTGCAAATGCTATTTATTTACCAAGGACCTCAGCCATCCAGACCCTGGGCCAATTGTATAGCAGTGGGCACCTACATGGGGTGATAACGTTAGAGGGGGCATTGGGGATAGAAAGGGGAATTTTTTTTTTTAAGATTTATTTGTGCATACAGAACTGGAGTACAGGCCAGAGGTTCAGGGGCTGCGAGAGGTTTCACCAGAGATTGAGTGGGGGGAGAACAGGCAGATGGACGAAGAACACTGCTGAGGGGAGCAGCGGGTGGGTCAAGAGAGGTCTGCCGCGCCATGTGGTCACCTCCGGGGCAGGCGGGGAT
>NW_004567134.1:12379616-12411402 GCF_000260355.1 Condylura cristata | reverse complement strand
ACTGATTAAATTGGAGGGAGCAATGGACTCAATTCTCTAGAGCTGAAACCCAGAAAGAAAGCAAAAGGAGAACAGACATAGCCAAGCATCTACAAGTACAGTTATGTGCTGGTAGTGTAAGAGGCCAAAGGAATGAGTGATAAGAGAAGAAGCCAGAGGGATGGGAAAGCCAAGCCATCCCCAGCACTAGGCTTAGGAATTTGCACTTGATTTTGAAATAAGGTGGGGTTGTCAAAAGCAGGGGAATGCTAAGCAGGGGAGTGACTGAGTGAGGTGATCCCTCTGGTGGTGCAAGGATGGGGGGTGACTGACACTGGCTCCAGGCAAACCAACCACATTCCTTTATTTTATGGATTCTTACCAATCATCTTGTATGGCCTGGATACTGGATTAGGTGTTGATTCAGCAGTGAAAAAAAAGAGCAATTCCAGACATGGTGGAGGCGCCATGATGGTGCAACCATACTAACAGATAAACAAGCAATAAGTGTATATAATATGTATGTCACTTGGTCATGAATACTATGGGGAAACTGAGGCAGGGTAGGGAATGGGTATAGCTGGTTTATTTAACAGGGAGGTTGTAGCATAAATAAGAGAATCAGGAAAGGTCTCCTTCTAAAGATAATCTGGAAAGGGAGGAGTGGTTAAAGTCAACCCAGTGAATCATAAGAACCAAGACTATGCAATAAGTACCTGTGTGTGATAAGTAGGAAGAAAGAAGTCCCTGTACATGCTTTGCATTTCATGTCACCTAGAACACTCTATCCTCATTTGCTTAAGTTACTGAGTTTTGTTTTTTGTTGCTTGAAGACAAAAGCATCCCTAACTGATAACCTAAGCGAACTGAGTTTCCAGATATTATAGGTGGTTAATGTTAGTAGTATTCAATCTTGCACAGAAGTCCTATAAGGTTTGCAAAATAGCTGGAGGATTTGGCTCTTGAGAAGTCAACCAAATACACTTGACATAAAATCTACCTTTTAAACCATTTTAACTATATAATTCAGAGGCATCAGTTACATTCAAAATATTGCAGAACCACCAAGATTGTTTCCAGAACTTTTTCATTAGCCCAAACGGAAACTCTGCACCCATTAGGCAGTGACTCATTATTTCCCCCTCCCTTCAGTTCCTGTTAACCTCTGTTCCAATGTTTCTTTGAATTTGTCTATAATAGATATTTCATATACTCATTTATATTCAGTATATGTCCATGTATATCTGATTGATATCACTTAACATAGTGTTTTCAAGCATGTAGCATCTATCAGAACTTCTTTCCTTTTTACAAATGAATAATATTCCATTGTTCATTCAGTAGTCAGAGAAAACCAACTATATATATAAATACACACATAAATTATAAAATCTGTAAGCCAATTCCTTATAATTATGTGTGTACATATGTATAAGAGATGTATTATAAAGAATGGGTTCATGCAATGATTTATATATGTATGTACATGTAGAATATATACCGATACATAAAACTGGCTCATGTGATGATTATGGAGGCTGAACAGGCTCACAATCTGCCACTTGGTATGGCCAGTGTGCAGTTCCATTCTGAGTGTGAATACCCTACAAACAGGAGCACTGATGCTGTCTCAGTCAAGGCGGAAGACCAATGTCCAAACTCAAGCAGTCAGATATAAAGAGAATTTTCCTTTGCTACACCTTCTTGATCCATTTGGGCCCTCCATGGATAAGTTGATGCTCACCCACACTGGGGAGAGCCATCTACTTTACTCAGCCTGCTGATTCAAATGCTAACCTCACATCGAAATAACCACCACAGCAATCATGTTTAGTCAAATATTGGGTAATCAGTGGTCCATGAAGTTGGCTACATATTTACAGATCACGTACACTGGCCAGGAAACGCTCATACTGCACCAGCCCCTTCAAGTGGCTGTGGAAGACCTGCATTCTATCTGTCCATCTGTAGATGGACACTGCGTCACTGGCTACTGTGAATCATGCTGCTAAGCTATGAACAGGGTATGTTTGTTGGCTGCATGTCTCCTCTGAGGTGGGTGAGGCAGAGGATTATACAAACTGTGAAGTCTTAAATACTAATTATTTTCTCTGTGTTCTTGGGCAGGCTACTGGGCTTCTTTTAGTCTGAGTTCACTTATTTAGGAATTATACTATCTTACAGGGTTGTGGAGTTTTGGAAATGTAAAATGTCAATTTTAAAGAAGGGGGGAGAAGGTTGACGTGAAAAGCGAAGGGAGACACCTGAGCAGAGCCTGGGTGAGTGACTGGCTACAGCTGGACCTTCCCAGGGAGAAGCAAGTAAAAAAAACGCTTAGAAAGCAAGAGTCAAGGCTTAATCGTTAGACCTCTCCCCCATCTCCAATACGGAAAGACGTTCAAATGCGATAATGGGAAGGACAGGCACTACTAAGAGGACTTTATGCCCGCGATCCCGCTCAATCCCCACATTCAAACTGAGTACTCAGAACTTCCGCCCCCAACCCTGCAGCCAGAGCAGGAAGCTACGGCTGAGGGGAAAATTAACCCAGAGACACAGCCGGAAGTAGGAGGGCGGAACCTTATCGGCAGCCTCGATGGGCACAGCTATGAACCAATGGGGGAAGGAGGCGTTCCCATATCCACCAATGAAACGCTAACAAAGGCGGGGCCTGACAGACCGCCCTAGTAACGGCCGCATGGTAACCCAGGCGCTGGGCGTGGGGTACTAGCTCCTGGTTTTCCACGCTCGTTTTGCTTCCCGGCGTTTGCAACATGAAGATCGAGGAGGTGAAGAGCACCACGAAGACGCAGCGCATCGCCTCCCACAGCCACGTGAAGGGGCTGGGGCTGGATGAGAGCGGCCTGGCCAAGCAGGCGGCCTCGGGACTCGTGGGCCAGGAGAACGCGCGAGAGGTGTGGCGGGCGAACCAGGGAGTTGGGGTCTTGTATAGGGGCACAGTCGCAAGACGCCGCCGAAGTGGGGGGCTTTGGGCAGGGTTGCGCTGGGTGACCCACCGGAATTTCCGCGGGGTAATTAAAATAGGCTGCGGGGGGGCAGCGAGGGTGCGTCGCCCCAGGACTGGGAGATGACTGCCCCAGAACAGGAGGCGACCCCAGCAGGAACAGATTGACTATTTGCTTCACCTCACTGGCATCAAGTCTTAAGTTAGGTCCCTACTCCGTGCCGTGCTCTGTTCGCGACACTGACAAACAGCAGGGAATATAAAATTCCCACACTGGTGGAGCTTGCGTTTTGGTGTGATGAGGCACACTGTACTGCTCAAAAATACTTGGCATATTCTGGTGGGGTCAATTCCTGCGGGACTTTGTCGGCACGATGAGGAATTTGAACTTAGTGAGAGGCCGTGGAAGTCCTGGTAGGCAATTTTAAAAAGCTCACAATGGTTCCCAAGACCTGGTAGCTGAAGGAGGGAAGCAGGAATTTGAAAGAGGAGTTGTGTGCTTTATCCAGCATCCCAGGGCCCAGGGTCCTTTCAGACCACTCACACTAAATAATTTACTAAGTGGCAACTAAGTGCTGTGTTTTCAGTCTACCTTTTTTTTTTTTTTTTTTTTAAGATTTATGTATGCATACAGGGCTGTGGTACAGGCCAGAGGTGTAGGGGTGGTGAGAAGAGTCACCTGAGACAGAGTGGGGTGCAGAACAGGCAGGTTGATGAGGTACGCTGGAGGAGCAGTGGGCAGGTCAGGAGAGGTCTGCTGTGCCATGTGGGTCACCTCCGATGGTGCTGGGGATTGAACTTTCACTGAAGTGGCTGTTGCTCACTTGCAGTGTCATGGCCTAACCCGTTGCACCATCCTGGAGGGCCTTCAGCCTACTTTTAATCACAAAACTACTAAAGTTCTTTGTATTATTTTTTGCAGATGAAAAAAACTGAGGTTGGGCGGGATCACATCAGCTATATCCTCTTCAGTAATGTTAGTGCTGTTATATCCACCACATGAATCTCAAATCGATGGTCTTTCTTTAGTATGACAACCACTCTCATGGCTGCTGGGCTTCAAGGTCAGATCTGGGCCTCTTGGCCTCTGCTGTGGCTCAGCAGCTACAGAAACCTGCACTTACATGAGGTTCAGATTTCTGCCTCAGCTAATAGAAAGGACCAAAAAAAAAAAAAGAAAAAGAAAAAAGTCTCTGGTTTCAGTTTTGAGCATCATCTTTCAAAAAGGGAATATTGACAAAGTCAAAGAAAATTCAAACTTTCTCTTTATGTGGCTTCTGCATCCTGAAGTCCTGCAAGTAACAGACATCGGTTGCATGCTTCCAACACTGTGCTTTATTTCCACTGTCTTGTCTTGACTTTGTTTCAAGGTTTATTTATGCATGCAAGAACTGGGGTACAGGCCAGAGGAGCAGGGTGGGGTGTGTGTGAGAGGATTCACTAGAGACAGGGTGGGGAACAGAACAGGCAGAGGCACGGAAATACACTGCTGAGGGGAGCAGTGGGGAGACAGGAGGTCTGTTGTGCCACGTGGGTCAGCTCCCTGGCCAGGGATCGCACTTGTGCTGCAGTGGTTGCAGGAAGGGCCCTTGTCCTGCTTTTCACTTTCACCCTAAGATTTAGTCTTCCAGCTCTCCCTGGTGGTGCAGCAGTTTGGAGTCCTGCATTGTGAAGCTAAGCTAAGCCAAGCTGTGACTGTTTAAGTGCTGTTTCGATCCCCACCCCAGAGGTGACCCACATGGTGTAGCAGACTTCTGTCTCACCCACTGCTCCCCTCAGCAGTGTACTTTGTCCATCTGCTAGTTCTGCTCCCCACTCTGTCTCTGTTAAATTCTCTCACCCCTGCACCTCTGGCCTGTACCCCAGCTCTGCATGTGTAAATTAAAAACAAAAAAGAATTAGTCCTCACCCACTTTATTATGACTACAGACACACAAAGAAGTTGAAAGACTTGTAAATACTGTAAATATTTGTTTTGATTTATTACATAATTGTTCATTTATCCACCCACCAGTTGATTCACTTTTGCATTTCAAAGTAAGTTGCTAACATTAGTACACTTTGTCCTTAAACCCTTCATCAGGTGTGTCGCTGTTAGGGACTCTGATTTTAGATGAGGAATTTGTTCACAGAGGTTAGGTGGGTAGGTGAGGCCACTCAGCAGGCAGTGGAAGAGTCAGGATTTAATTCCAAGTCCGTCTGACTTTAGAATCCACACTGATACTACAGGCCTTAGTGCAGATGGGAGTTTCCTGAGGTTAGAGGTCAGGTGATGTTATATATTCAAAACTTGACTCAGTATTTATTAAATTGATGAGGGTCCCACCTCAGCTACCGGGCCCAGATGCCTAATTACTATCTGAAAAATGAAAAGGCTTTCCAGTTCCTACTTGTAAATTGCAGTTGACTGAAAATATCTCATAGGAGAGAAGTGGGACCTTAACTTGAAAATTAAATGGAAGCAGACCTGGCATGTGAGTAAGAGTATATTCCCAAATCTAGAAAGTCTAGCTCTGGAGTTCCCCAGAGAGCTCCCCTTGCTGAGGATTCTGGCATCATGGGGATGTGTGGTGGCCCTGTTATCTTTTGAGAACTGCAGCATCTGAAGAATGGCTTGGAGACCCATCAGGGCCTGTGCCTGTCTTTTTTTTAGAATTTATTTACACATACAAGAACTGGGGTTCAGGCCAGAGGTGCGGGAGGTGAGAGGATTCCCCAGAGACAGAGGGGGGAGCAGAACAAGGGGCCCGTGCCCCTCAGCCAAGTCAGAAGTGGAGTAGCTTGCACACCCACGTGTGTTCCACAAACACGTCTCTTGAAGGACTATTGTAAGGGATCCGGGGCCTTCTCCTTGGTCCGTGGTGCTCGAGAGGTAAGATGTGCTCACAAGACAGGCAAGAGCTGCGTCCTTTCCTACAGCCAAGAGAACCTTCTAGACAGTTGAGTAGTAGGTTATTAAGTCCATGGGAGAAGCTCTATGTTATGTAGTCCTGGAATATAAGTGTTCCGTATGGCCTAGTTAAATATTCTAAAATATACAACAATTAGTTCAGACATTTCTGCAATTTGTGTGTGTGCTATTAATAGCTAAACATTTAGAAAGTTAGTCTGTGTTGAAAATATACCAACAAACAATGAAATGCTTTCTCTTGAGACCTAGTGAATCTTACGGTGCTGCACGTTTGACTTCAGTGCAGCATCTGCGTTGCAGCATCTGGGACGTTAGCTGATGCCACCTGGTCACGCGTCTCATTGATTCTTACTTCGCCGTGGGTTACTCTGGGAATCTTACTAAGACTGTGAATCCTCTTACTGGAACAGGGCCCATGTGAGCATGTACACATTGTTTAGCTTCCAATTTCATTTCCAATAGCAGCGATTGTGTGGGCTGCTGGGGTCTATCTCTGAACCCCGGACTCTAGTCACAGCCCCCCTTTGCATCCTCCTGCCCATATTCCATACAGCAGTCTTTTTTTTTTAAGTTTTACTTATGCATACAGAACTGGGGTACAGGCCAGGGGTGGTGAGAGGCTTCACCACGGACCAAATGGGAGCCGAACAGGCAGATGGACGAAGTCCACTGCTGAGAGGGCAGCGGGCGAGACTAGAAAGGCCTGCTGCGCCACGTGGGTCACCTCCGGGGCGGGGAACGAACTTGCACTGAAATGGCTGTGGCCACCTTGCTACATCCTAACCTGTCACGCCACCAGGGAGGGCTGCCATGTTGATCTTTTAGAAACAAATCATCTTAATATGGCACGTAGCCTGAGGCCTTCCCACTGCTTCCCAGCACGTGGAGAAGAAACTTGTGCAAACTTTGCCGTGGATCCTGAGATCTGAGTTCTGTCCCCTACCTACCTCTTTACTTCATCTCCTCCGTCTCCTGTTCACTCTGCTCCCTCAGCTCTTATGTCCCATGGTCGTACCAAGCTCCTGTGGCTTGAATTCAGTGTTCATGTGCCTGGAACACCGACTTGCCCTGTTCAGAGCTTCACGTATCAAGGCCATTGGAGAGGTTTTCTCAGGTCCTTACTCTTTCCCGAATAATTTCTGCCCCTACCGACTTGCGCTGGCCTTCTCTGTTTTTCCTCACAGTCGTGGTCTTGTGTAGAATAAGAGCTCCATGCCCGCCAGGCTGCCTTGCGCTCTCTGCTCCAGCAGCTTGGGCCTCAGTAGACTGACTCAGTGTTAGTTGAATTGAGTATATGAGTCGCGTGGATAGGGACTGGACTTCTCCACAAACATTTTAATACTGATTTATTTTCTCTTTCTGTGTGGTGTCTAGGCATGTGGTGTGATAGTGGAATTAATCAAAAGCAAGAAGATGGCAGGCAGAGCCGTATTGTTGGCAGGGCCTCCTGGAACTGGCAAGGTACTCCACTTCTCTTACTGCCCTAGAGAATGATCCTTATGTCTCAGCCAAATTGAATTTGTCTTAACTAGTCTTTATTTAGCTAAATTGGTTATATGTATTTAAACTAATGTGCAGTAATACAATTGACTGGCTGAAACCCCTGCTTCTGAAAAATTCAAAGCATCCTGGCTGACCTCCAGAGAAGAGAGAATGAAGTCCTCGGAGGGGTCCCATTGTCTCTAAAGTTGTCCTTTATCTCTTTCAAGTTTCCCTTTGCTTTGGAAATTCACTCCTGGCCTAGAGCTTAAATAAATAAATCTTTTAAAGAAAGAAAAAAGAAAATCTCGGGGTGACGTCTTACTTGAAGGGGAAGGAAAACCAGTCAGCAAACATTTTCTCAAACACTAATTTCACCCATCATTATGTTGGCTGTACAAGGGATGGAAGAAAAAGAAAGAAGAATTAGAGGTAGGGCCTTTATCCTCAAGGGGCGTCCTGTCTTCCCGCAGTCACGGGAGCGGGGACGGCCCCAGTGGGAAGTAGTCTGCGAGGTACCTACTGATCTGAAGTGCAGCTGGGGTGTGAACAGGACTGGCATTGAGGCTCAGGGAGCGGGGACCATTGAGACAGGACGTTGGCCCTGCAGCAGCACTGGGAGAGGGTTTGCTCTCTTGGGGATGAAAAGGCCTTCCAGGCCAAGGATGCGGTCTGGCTTGTTGGTATCTGGGAGGGAACTGGCCAGATACTTGAGATTGCACCCGCATTCCCAGTCTGAGCCCTGCTCCTTTGAAAGGGCCTCCTGCGGGCTCACGAGAGCAAGCCGGGCCTGGCTGCGAGACCCCAGCAGGCCTGGTCGCCTTTCTGAAGCAGTAGTACAAGCTTCATCTGTTTCAGAGTTATTAAACTGGCCATTTGCAAGAGAGAGACTTCAGATCATTGGGAAATGATATGACTGAACTGACAGCATATCTTATATTGGTGTCTCTACAATCGAGAGGAAGTACTGTGTTTTGTGAATAAGCTTTTTTTAAACTTTGGAGTATCATATAAATATCAGCTTTAATGACCTCTGCAGGTAGCTTAGCTGGTCCAGTTTTTCTGCCAGAGCTTCATTTCCACCCACTGCTTCCAGCACGTAGGACATGTCAGTCACTTAGTCTCTGTGTGTCTCCGTTTCCCCTTTTGTAAAATGGGGAGAATGATGGTACCAACTTCATAGGGAGAGTGGGAGAGTCACTCACATGGAGAATTAGTCCAGTGCTGGGTGAGCCTCAAAGAAATGTCACTACTAAACTGTCACTACTAAAGATGCCATCCTGTCGTGAGTCAGCTCCACAGAAATTGTCAAGTGTTTATTGTGCCAAATGATAGTAAAGGACTAGAGTTTCAGTTGCTTCTGGTTAATAGTTTTTATAGGGCATATTTCGAATAATTACATTTTCATGAAAGTAAACCAAGTGCCTTTCTGTTGTTTTCTGTAGACAGCCCTTGCCCTGGCCATTGCTCAGGAGCTGGGCAGTAAGGTCCCTTTCTGTCCAATGGTGGGGAGTGAAGTTTACTCGACGGAGATCAAGAAGACAGAAGTCCTGATGGAGAACTTTCGCAGGGCGATTGGTGAGTCCTGGGTTTGTGGGAGAAATCTTTTTTTCTTTCTTTTAAGATTTATTTATTTCTGCATACAGAACTGGGGTACATGTCAGAGGTGCAGGGGTGGTGAGAGGATTCACCAGAGACAGAGTGGGGAACAGAACAGGAAAAAAATCGATGAAGTACACTGCCAAGGGGAGCAGTGGGCAAGACAGGAGAGGTCTGCTGCGCCATGTGGGTCACCTTCCTGGCTGGGGATTGAACTCGCACAGAAGCGGCTCTGACTGGCTTTGTAGAGCTTTGCTTTAACCTGTTGCGACACCAGTGTGGGTCCAACAGGAATCATTTTGATGAAGCCTTTTCACTGTACAAATCACTTGTGTTTGGGCATCCTCAGTGTGATCTGTGTAAGCAAAACAAAGATCCAGCTTTTCTGATTAAATCCTTTAGCAATCAGCAAATGTGGGCCTGGGCTCTGGCTGTTCACCTGACAAAACAGATGTGGCGATAAAGTGATTTTGTAAAAAACAGGTCAGATTTTCCTGGTACCTTTTTTGTGCTTTTAGAGATGACTGTCACTTAAAAAGTTTGGACGTAAGCCAAAATCTGTGTGTATCATGTAGCCAGAGCACCCCCGGTCCTGGTTCTTGAGCTAGAATTGTGGCCTCTCGGAGATGAGGAAGCCATGTTGGGGCTGAGCTTTGATGCCTGGGTGTGGCCTGGAGCTATGGTATGGTTTTGAGCCAGGCCCTACTCCCCTCCCAGGAGGTTATCAACCTGTATCTTACATTTGACAGAACAGTCTCAGAACAATGGTGACCCCATTCATAAGTAGTAGAACTACAGCTTAAGCCTACATTTTCTGACTCTAGACCCAGAAGATTTGAAGTAAGGAGAAAATGACCTCTTTCCCAGGACTTCTGAGGAAGTATACTGGCTCCATTTCTGCTTGTCTTGCTCTGGGAAAAATCCCAGTTTCCCTCAAACCCACTTGTAAAAATAACTGATTCCTTTTAAACTACTAGAAAATGTCTGTTGTGTCTACACCTGGAAGGCCTGTCTCTAGACTCCTGGCCAAACCTGGGGTCAGGAACACGGGCAGAGAGCAGTCCCACTGTACAGTCCCTTCGTTTGTCAAAACACAGGAAGCGTTTTTGAGAAGAAAATGTCATGATTTTGTGAGGAAATCATGAAAGTTTAAGTAAGAATAAATTAGTCTAGCCCAGGATCTTCTCCCCAAGGACTGCAAGTTTTAGGTCAGGGGAGACCTTTTAGGCCTTGTGAGGGCTGGGGAGTTTTCCTGAGTGGAAGAAGCAGCAATTGGAGAATGGTTTCAGCTTGACCAGTACCCCCTGGCCAGTGTAGGGAAGTGGACAGAAAGAAGAGCCAGGGGAGAAGCAGGGGGATGACCAAGAGGGGCTGGTGGCTTAGATCTGGGTTGGCGCTGGTAGAGGCGATTGGATTCTGGGCGTAGTTGATGGCAGAGTGAGCTGACGACAACTTCCTGAAGGATGAGATGTGGGAGCTGAAAGATGAGGTGAGGAAAATTCTCAGGCTTTGCTATTTTTAGAGCTGGGGGAGAAGTGGCGGGGTGCAGGTTGGATGCTCATTAAATGCTGAGGGCACAGTGGCAGCGTTTATCTTTGTAGCCCCAGTTCCTTGCACATAATGTGCCAGGAAAAGTGCCGAAGTTTTTCTGAGTGAGACAAAGGGTGTATTTTAAAGCAGAGAGAAAGCAAAAGTCTGTATCTGGATGATTTTGATTTACATCTTGGCTTTTTTTTTTTTAATGTATTTTGTATTGGTTGTCAGTGTTTAGAAACTGGGAGATGTCATAAAGCCTTTCCTGCTTCTTGAAAGCAGCTTGCACCCCTCAGAGCGGCCTTGCACCTGGCTGTGGGGGAGCCTGAGCCTTGCCCGGCTTCTTTGTTTCCTGCCGGGTCCCCACAGGCTGCCGTTGGGGCTCCCCCGGAAAGATCGCAAACTGTCTGAGGGCTACATTTTGTGTTGTGTTGACTGTTGACTTCTTAAATTGAGATATGCTTTTTATTGGATATGGTTTTTACTGTGAAACATGGGAATTGTTTGGTGTCTAATTTTTTTTATAAGTTTATTTTTTATAAGTTTTTTCTTTTTTTTTTCCCATCTCATTTGTAACCCCCGCGGGTTTCCCATCACCAAGTCACCCTTATGCCATCACCATAATCCCGTGCATCCCCCCCCCACCCCCCGTTTTTGATCCCATTCCCCACTCCATCCCCGCAAAATGTCTCTGGTATATGGCTGTTCATTATTCTTGTTATTTTCTCGCCTGGTCCATTATACTCCTGCTATGAGCGATTTTGGTGCCTATTTTAAACTGAGGTATCACATACACATGGGAAAGTATGTCAACCATCCTCTCATTTACCAGCCAGGCGTGGAGAAAGCGCACCTACTCTCAGCTCCAGCTCCGGGTGCAGCGCCCCGCCCGCCCACCAAGCCCGCGCACGCCATGACTGTGGGCGGGGGTGGGCGCCGGCCTCTGTGGGCCTCAGCAGTCTGTGTCATTGGAGTCCCCACACTGTATGGCCTAATTTTGCCCATACAAAATCTTACTGTGTCAGAACCTACTTGAATATGGTGTCTTGCTTCTTTAGCAGCGCTTATATTTGTGGGGGTCTTCCGGTGTTTTCACATACAGTGTCCACCTTGGTCTGCAGCTTTACTTTGGTTCTGGGGTCAGGAGGTGGAAATGGCTCACAGGACCCTCTTCAAGGTTTAAAATCCTGAGTACTTAAAGATGCGATGAACGTGTGCCAAAGACATTACTTACTTCATAATGAATGAGGTAAACCACGAGAGGTGGTCTGTCGCTGGCTCACTTCTAAGTAGTCTTAATATATATTTTTCTTGTTGGAATATTTACCCTGTCCAGCAACAGCTCCACCTATGAGAAGAATGTGTTTTTATTTATTCAAAAGAGATTTTCATGACTGATAAAATCTGACAAACCCATCTTCTCGTGTGTGCATGTGTTTCGAGGTAACTTAAGTGCTTTAAAATTTGCAAAAATAGAGATAAATTGCCTTGGCATCTGTTTTGTGACTTGCCTATTTTTGAGGGGAGGGGTCGTGCAGTTCTTTGATGGCAGCAAGGTGAAGAGAAATTTCTTGATCCTGCCACAGAAGAAGAAGGCACACCATTGACTCTTCAAAAAGGAGCTCTGGCCGTCTCCCCGCCTTTGAATTCCTGTGAAGCTGGCAGCGGGGGTGGGGGAGTGGTAAGCTGACCAGAAATAAAAAGCAAGGAGTCTGTGCTGTTTCCTTGACGTGATGAAGGTCCCTGTCAAGGATTTAGAAACCTGAGCTGGCAGATGAAACCCGTGTCGTTTGTGTTGTCGATGCCAGAGACAGCGCCAGCTCGGCCCCTTTCCTGGCTCACAGCCGCTTTCATTGTCCGTCAACCACATCCCCTGCCTGCTTGTCAGCACGCAGCAACTTCTAAACAAATATGGGGACTAGTGAGAGATGAGAATGCCTTTCTTCCCATTTAAGGAATTTCATGTCACAGTCTAACAGAAGTATAGAGAAGCTTTCCATGTGGAGGAATTTATCTCTGGGACATAAAGGTTTTGCTTAAAAAAATCAAGTTCATTTTAAAAGTACATACTTTTCCAAGTTTGTCACAATTTTTGATATGTTTCGTATTGCGTGGAAATTTTTTATCTTGATGTTCAGGAACTAAAAACTTGATAAGGCAAAATGAAATATAGACTGTCTTTTGGGACTCGTCCAGAACTTGCATTTGTAGGCTGTCAGGTTGTATGAAGGTGGAGTAAGACATTGCCTTGACTTTACTCTCTGAGAGAGGCTCTGTCCTGATTGAGTTTGGGGGACAGGAGGCTCCCAACCCAGTGATAAGATAACGAGGACACTTGAAAGTTGGACGTGACTGGGCGTGTCTGCCTTCGTTGGCAGCGTTTCCTTAAGCCATTGAGGTGTCTCCATATCAGAAGAGGCGATTCAGTGAGGACACCCAAACCACATCAGGGCTTCCTTCCATCAAAAGAGTTTCTGTTTCCACGTTTGTGAGTAGGAAGGAGCCCGTGATTCCTCCTTTAGGTGACTGCCTCTCAGCCGTGGCACGAGGACCCGGGGACCTCTAGGTGGGGAGTGAGTCCCTGGTGGCCTGGCAGGTGGAGTGAGCTAGAATGGCTTTCTTCTTCATATTTCGAGGCTCCTCTGAAAATAAGTTTAATAACTGGTAACTTATCTGTGGCAGGGCTGTGATTCTGGAGAAAGCGGTTTGTATTCCTTGAGAGTTGTGTGTGTGTGCCTGTGTGTGTGCAGATGTGCGTGTGTATGTGTCACGTCTATTTCCAGGGAAGCTGTGTTTAGTGATGTGTATTCATCTAAAGTCTTCAGTTATTCATGATTATCATTGCTTTGTCAGAAAACCCCAATTTCCTTTTGTCTCATTTTAATATAAATGTTACTAAAGCGTTTATATACATAATGTATAGACAGCATAAGTCACGAGTAAATGAGTTTCCATAAAGTCACATACTCATGTGACCAACACATTTCTCCCTGTTCCCCTGAACCATCAAGCAGAGATGTGCCTATTCTGCCTTTGGAGGGAAGATAGGTCCATCCAGACGGGGCTGGATGGCATGGGCTGTCACGTGGCAGCTTCTTAGAGACCTGGGCTGGGTTGTGTGGAAGTACCTGTGGGCAGATTTCCTGGATGTGGGATGGTTCGCCTGATGATTCTCCGCCCCCCCCTCCCCAATCGACTTATTGATTCATCAGCTCATGGGAGCCTTCAAGGTGCTAGGCCCTCAGCCAGCGGACAGTTTGCAGAGGGCTGGTCAGGTTTCTTCAGTCCTTGTGGGGGTGGCCATTGTCTGGGGGAGAAGGAGGTGTCAGCAAGCTCTCTGGTGGTGTGTGCAGGAGGAGTCGGTGAGGTCAAAAAGGCAGGATGGAAAGGCTCCAGGCAGCAAAATCATTGTATATAAAGGAGGAGGTGTTTTAAAATTAGTCTGATAATAAATCTTATTTTGTTGTTGACAACAAAATTTATTGAATAACTGGTTTTGGTGATATTTAGAATGAGAAGAGACATTTGCCTCCACTTTTACAAATTTTTAAATGATGAATGAGAGTCTAAAATGCAGATCAGGGCACATGTAGTTGATGCTTTCTAGAGTTGAATGATTCAGGTTCAGGGCCCCGAGTAGAGGCCAAGCTGCAGGGCTCCTTGGTGGGCAACCACATCTGCACGTCAGTGTCGAAAACGAGTGTGAAGCCACAGTTTGCTTGTCGGTTCTAAAAATGCCCTTTGGAAATCCGTAATAATAGTTTTTCTTCTTTCTGAATTGCTGCCCCAGTTACCGTGGTGTTTGTAGTGCTGTGCTCCCCAGAACGACACCCCAGCACATGTTGGTCTGGTTGGCTTATTAGTTCTTACGACAGGGAAGTTAAAAAAAACTTGTCCAGCGAGAGAGAATCCTGCGTCTCTCCAGGGCTCACCTGCTATCTCTTTCAGGGCTGCGGATAAAGGAGACCAAGGAGGTTTATGAAGGCGAAGTCACAGAGCTGACTCCGTGTGAGACCGAGAACCCCATGGGCGGGTATGGCAAGACCATCAGCCACGTCATCATAGGACTCAAGACAGCCAAAGGAACCAAACAGTTGAAAGTGAGTACTTGTTTGGGGACTTTGTGCTCTTGCCTTAAATTCAAGGCTGTGTGGCTTTGGGCAGGTGGTGTGACCTCTCTGTGCCCCCGTTTCTTGCTCTGTATACCGTGGATGATGGTGGCGAGGAGAAGTGAAGTGTCAGGGGGCTGAGTCCTAGAGGTCCTCTGCCCACCCGCCAAGTTTCTGTGTCACCCGCGGGAGTCCGTGCTCCCATCAGCCCATCTAGAAACTGTGGTAGATTGGCCATGTAATTTCTCCATCTTTGTTCCCCTTGTAATTTTATGCTCCTTTGATTCTGTAAGGTGGCTTCTTGGTCACTGCTTTATGGTGATCATAAAAATGTCACTTCTTCACGGGGCCATTTGTCTTTTTCCTAACAGGGTTTCCATCTCCAGAATTTGCCTCTGCAGATATCTTTTAAACCTCCCTCTCATCTCTTCCATCCTATATTAATTAGATTTCTTAGTAGGATCTGCCACCTTTCCAGTAATTACATCTTCAGTCAATTCATTTGGGAAATTAACCGATATAAAAATGCTTGAGGGGGGAAAAAGGAATGTATATTCTCCAGTGCAGGACAGATAAAATAAGGCGTGCAGTTTAAACTCAGCTACCCAGGAGGCTTCTTTGCACAGTTTAAGAAAATAGCATGAGGGGAAGGTGAATTTTATTTTCTTACGAAAGAGGTGCTTTCAGCTACCTGGAACATGTGCAAGGGAACCAGGTGACCGCGCCCAGGGGCTGAGTGGGGTCCGCAGGAGGACGCTGTGCTGCTGTCACCCCCAGCACCTCCATCGTGCGGGGCCTCATGGTGGTGCCTGCCACCCGCTGTCCCTGTGTTTCTGGCGGTGCTCTGGGAGACACTGGCCCCCACCCAGCCAGGGAGGCCGAGCCGGCTCTGTTCCTGTGATCGCTGTTGTAGCTGTTTTATGGAGATGGAATTTTGAATAAAATTCACCAATTTTCAGTTTACAGTTCAAGGAAGTTTCATGTTTACAGCTGTGCAAGCCTCACTGTGATCCAGTTATCACCCCCAGAGGAAACTTCATGCCCATGTACAGTAGCAGCTCCCTGTCCCCCAGGTCCCCTGGTCAACCTTCCGTTTCGGCAGATTTGCCTTTTCTGGACATTGCAATACCTGGAATCCTATAGTAGGTGTCTGGCTTCTTTAAAGAGCCTTGGGTTTTTATTCTTTGGTTCTGAGACAAAGTCCAAGTTTTTTTTTTTTTTTCAATCAGTCATATAACATAGCTCTCCTTGATATTAACCAGAAGAAACTCGTTTCTTTTCTTTTTTTTTTTTTTAAAGATTTATTCATTAATATATACAAGAACTGGGGTGTAAGGCAGAGGTTCAGGGGGTGAGAGAGTGGGGAGCAGAACAGGCAGAGGTACTGAAATACGCTGCTGAGGGGAGCAGCGGGTGAGACAGGAGAGGTCTGCTGCACCCTGTGGGTCAGCTTCTTGGCCGGGGATGGACCTTGTGTGCAGTGGCTGGAGACAGCTTGATAGTGCTGCTTTAACCCCGTGCCACCAGGGAGACCCCTAGAAGAAACTCATTTCTAAATACTGACTCCTACAAATGTTGCCCTCGGCTGTTGGACGGCCCAGATCTGGATGACCTGCAAGAAAGCAGCAGCTTCCAAAGTGTGCTCGTTTCCTTTCCCGGAGACGAGTGGGCAGGGCGAGGCCCAATGCTGGGCTTCGACTCCAAGACTTGGGAAAGACATTGGCTGTGTTTCCCTTTGAATTTTACACATCTCTGTTCACATCTGGTGCTGTTATAGATGAGGAAACAGGCTCAGAGAAAATCAGGCCTGCCAAATGCCAGCAGAGAGGGGAAGCAGGTTCTGGAAGTTGCAGCAGATACAGAAAGTTCCACCCTCACAGTGTGAGAAAAGCAACGAATTGAAGCAGGGATAACTCTGAAGGGGGGTGCTTAGGGCCAGTGGCCCATGGACAGACAGTGCAGGCCCCTCCGAAAGGCAGCAAGGCCGTATTTGCCAATTTGTGACCTTGTGAGTAAGGGAAGGAGCACAGGTCTCTGCTTGTGCCCTCTCTAATGCAGGGGTGCTCACGCCCGCTTTGCCTCTGCGACACCCAAGGCCCCAAAGCCGGTCTCTTGACACATGCACGCATGCACGCACACATCCCCTTGGCATGTCCTTAGCTACCCCTGATCTCTTGGAAAACGTGTCCATAGCACGTCAGGAATAAGCATAATATACACTACAGCTCTGTCTTTTACACTTGGTTTGTTTTCTCTTTTTAAGCTGGACCCCAGCATTTTTGAAAGTTTGCAGAAAGAGCGAGTGGAGGCCGGAGATGTGATTTACATCGAAGCCAACAGTGGGGCTGTGAAGGTAAATGCCATGGGTCGCTCACCGGAGGAGAGCGAGGCGACAGGAGATGTTTTCCTGGGGGAGGGAGGGTGCACTTTCATAGGGAGACGCCGAAGGCAGGTCAGCTGTTGACCCTTTGGGTTGAATAAAGTTTGCTTCCTCTTTATCTTCATTCTTTAACCTTCTCATGATTAAAACAGACAGTCTGTTAGAAAAATACTACAACCTGTTTAGAGGTGGAGTACAGGGCGAGAAAGCCAAACAACTGTAGTCATTTTCAAATTGAAATGTGCAGTGTCTTTAATCTTCCTTTTATCTCTCTGGTATTTTCTTCCCAAGATATATGCATGTGGAAAGGAATGCCGCATTAGTTGGCATTCTTTTTATATCTGATTTTCAGTGTCCTGTACAGTGTTCCTCACTGTTTAATGGATGAGCATAATACTTCATATCATACAATAAATCACCCACCTACAAAAGAGTCTGAACCGTTCCCGCCGTCTCCAGTTAATCTACTGGATTGCCCTTTATCGGGAATTGCATACAGTTAAAAGAGAGGAGGAAAAAGATTCTTGGAGAAAGTATCAGGTGTTTTTCAAGTGGGTTTTGGAGCCCGGTGATGAGCAGATAGCGCCCTGCTCGGCGCTGGGGTGGGGCCGGTTTGGGAGCCCGTGAGCGGCTGTCAGGCCCGCGGCGGGAGCTGAGACCTTTATCTCCCCTAGCTGTGTGCCGCTGGGACTTGGCAGTGGGCCGGCACCGGGTGCTCAGGTTTCTCTCCTTTTGCAGAGACAGGGCAGGTGTGATACCTACGCCACAGAATTCGACCTTGAAGCTGAGGAGTATGTGCCCTTGCCGAAGGGAGATGTGCACAAGAAGAAAGAAATCATCCAGGACGTGACCTTGCACGACTTGGACGTGGCCAACGCCCGGCCCCAGGTACCCCTGGCTGCTGAGGCCGGAGCCTCTTTGTGTGCCCGGAGCTGCGCGAGTGAATTGTCAGTCTTGGGCAGACGGTCCTTTTTGTCTGTAATGTTCAGCAATTAACAGCGACATGAGCTGCGGAGCGACGCCTTTGTTCCAATTCAAATGCTCCAGTCACAGATGATTTCATTGTATTGTTCTTGTCCCAGCCTGGCTCTGGCCGCCCAGCTGCCCTGTGGCTTCTCTCCAGCAGCAGCGGCGGGCGGCCGGGCGGGCACCAGGCTTCCCTGGGCATGGGCGCAGGAGGCAGGAGGGCGCTCGAGCCCGTCGCAGGTTTCGAGAGCCTGACAAAGCTCCGTTTCCCCGCTCAGCGGAAGCCCCGGGCTCAAGCATTGGGTGGAGCTGTATCTGCTGGTGCTGAGCCAGTGGGCTTCAGGCCGCAACTGGTCAGACGTGGCAAAGACGTTATTATTTCTGTGTGCCATTTCTGGGAAATGTGTGATTTTGAAAATCCCAGCTTTTCCCTGCTGTACTCCACGTTGGCTTCCTCTTCAGCCAACTCTTCACTTGCAGGGAATAGACTTTCCGACTTAAGAGTGTGATCCTTGTGGGTTTTGCCCTATGGAACCTTGGCTGGGGCCTAAGTGACCTCGTGGGAGCCTGTTGGCTTAGAGCATTCTGGGCTGAGGGTGGAAGCCAGGAAGTGTGCCCCTCTGAAAAGGACACCCTCGTTCCTGCTGGGCTGTGTGCCGAGGCTCCGGTGCTGGCTTCCAGGAGCCCTGCCGCCTTTCACTGGCGCGCAGTTAGTGAGCAGGTCTGGGTCCCAGCACCCAGTCGCCAGCAGGTGCTCGCTGATGTGGGGTCAGTGACAATAGCGCCTCTCTCCTTGTGACCCTCTAGTGAGGGATGGCGTGCTAGACTTGGGACATGGCCAGACAGATTGTGTAGCCAGGTCGCGTGAGGGGAGGCATAGAAACGTCACAGGCCACATCCTTACATTTGCTTAGATGGTCCGTCTGTCCCCAAGGGACCGGGGGAGGCAGTGAAGGGTCAGACACCCCGCAGATAGTGGATAATTAAGAGCCTCCCAGGAAAGAGGATGCTCTTCTGGCGGAGGGACTAGAATCCACACACGCGTCATCGTAGAAGTTTGGTTGTTCCTGGAGGGTGGTCCTGTGTGACCCGAGGTAGCTGGGGAGGCCGGGGCTGACCCTCAGAGCTTAGACTTCCCACAAAGGACTTCCGTTTGATGTTTGCAAGTCTGAAGAGCCTGTTGAAAGCTTCTCTGTGTTTAGAAGCTCCTCGAATTTTCCAGTGGAGATCTGTTAGGGTGTCCGCACCTCAGGACCCCATACTGCGTTAACATTGGGTACTGGCGGATTTGCAGGGGTGGGGTGGGGGGCTGTGACGCTTTGGCAGCTGCCTTAAAAATCAGGGCTGACTCTATGTGTCTTGTCTTAGGGGGGACAAGACATCCTGTCCATGATGGGCCAGTTGATGAAGCCAAAGAAGACAGAAATCACAGGTAAGAGGGCAGCAGGCTAAGCTGGAGGCCCTGGTGTCTGAGATGTGGCTCAGCAGTGTCGTCTTCCTCTGTGTGAGGACCCTGACTGCAGGTAAAGCCTCTAGCTGCAGTTAGCCAGCCCTGGCCTGCCGTGAGCTCCCCACCCACGTACTCGCGCCTCCCCGGACAGCACCTGAGAGGGCTGTGGGGGCTGGCACTGGCTCTGGTCTCGCTGGCCAGCCCCTGGCTCTGTAGGACGTCTCCCACTCGAGTGGCCACGGCAGGCTCTCCTGCCCTGGAGGCCCCTGGCCAGGGTCCCCTGCAGACCATGGGGCCCTGCCCGGCCTCCCGCACAGGTCACAGGGAGGCAGGGAACACGGCTGCTCCCTGTGAGCCGGGAGCTCACCCTGCTTCTCTTCTCCACGCGTTTATCTCCCTTTCTGCTAATTACCACCTTAAGCCTTGGTACCTTAAAATGTTAAAGACTAAAGCTCTGCTCTTGCAGTTTTAGCGCGTGGGCGCTCCAAGCCCTCTGCATCTGGGGTGCTGCGAGCAGTTTCTGCCTCGTGGCTGTGGTGGAGGCGCTGTGTCAGGTCTCCACGCTCCGTGCTAGCGAGCAGCTTCCTCCTGATGACAGCTAGTTTGGGAAACGAGAAATGTCCAGCTTTAGATGGGTCCTTTACCCTGAGAGAGACTTGTCCCTTTTGGAGCTGAGATTAGGCCTTCGTTGCTCACAGGATTCCTTCCAAGGGATTCCAAATGCACCCTCATCCTTTGTCCAGGCGCTTGATTGATTGAAAGTTAATTAACCTGAGCTTTGTCATACTGGCCTAAAAAGAAAGGGCCACTTACTAAGTACAGGACTGGAAAATAGTATGCGAAAACTCACTTCATCCAGTGCCCCAGACCCCGGAGATAGTGGGGAGCTGTGCTGGGAAGTGCGAGCAATAAGGCCTGGCGGGGAGTGTGACTTTGGAAGAGCCACAAGACTGTGCTCAGGGGAGCGGCCGACTCCTGTGGTGTGACTACCTCTGTTTCCAGATGTTGAAACTGAAGCCCCGAGTGGCTCAGGACTGAACTTGCAGGCGGTGACAGAGCTCACAGTAAAACTAGGCTCCCAGCGGGTCTGGATTGAATTGGGATGGGGTGAAAGGTGTCACAGAGAATGGGGTCCCTCCCCTGACCTGGCTTGTCCATCTTCGCCTTCTAGATAAACTTCGAGGAGAGATCAACAAGGTGGTGAACAAGTACATCGATCAGGGCATCGCGGAGCTGGTCCCTGGGGTGCTCTTTGTCGATGAGGTTCACATGCTGGACATCGAGTGCTTCACCTACCTGCACCGGGCCTTGGAATCTTCTATTGCCCCCATCGTCATCTTTGCATCCAACCGAGGCAACTGTGTCATCAGGTAGGATGGCCGCCTGCTGCCACAGACTTTATGACCTGCCACCTAAGTCACTTTGAACTCATGACACCATGCAGGGGGCCATGTTTATCTGGAGAGCAACATGGCTTCAGAGCTGCTTCAGGCACCGGAGGCCACAGCCAGCCTCTCTGAAGTGAGGGGCTCCCACCCCTTCTCTATCTTTCACTCGATGTGCAAAGTCAGGTCAGATGGGCTAGTCCAGGGTGACGTCACCTGCCCTCGGGGAGGTGTTGGTGGCTTTCTCAGGCGAGGAAATGGCATGCGACATAGCGTACCCCGGTCATGAAGACAGGTAGGACGAGACCCCTGGGCCTTCTGACAGTGGAGCGTTAACAGAAGCAGTGCTTTCTTTCTGTCCGTGTGGCCCTCCCTCGCCCATCCACCAGGCCTGCCTTTGGGAAGGGAGGATGTGGGAGCCTGGAAGGTGAATGGGGCTCACCTGCCAAGATGTGCCCAGGGCTGGGCAGGGACTTCCTCGACCTTTCCCCCGTAAGTTCTCTGGAGGCTGTGGGCCCCAGAAAAGGGGCATCTGTGGGCATCTCTCAAGCCTGATATCAGTGGCCTCACACTTGGGAGTTTTCTTGCTCTCTTAGTTTTCTATGCACCTGTTTGAATGTCAGAGGATATTGGTGGGGGTATGACGGGGTAGTAAGACGCCCCATTTTAAGGCTTCAGCAGAGTAAGGGGAGGTGGGCAGAGCCCTGGAGGCAGTGTGCTTCTGGCAGGGTGATAGGGATTTTGAGAGAGCCCAGCCCCTGAATAGCTCAGCACAGAGCTGGAGCCTTCCTGAGTTGAGAACCTCAGCTGCTGATATACTTGGTCTCGGCCCCCTGCATGACGGCAGGTCAAATCCGAGGGGCTAGCAGGGAAGTTCCTGCTGGGAGCCTGATTGAAATCAAAAGCTTTGCTGCTACCCCAGGGTCAGAGACCTCCTGTCCCCCATCCCTCTTCAGATGGTCGCTGTTGCTTGAATTCAACCTCATGTGGCAATAGCTTGTGGTTGCTTTTTGAATCTCTGTAGTTCTGTCTTGACAAGACTGTCGTCAGGCATTTCTGCAATCTCTTGGGCGGAAGGCAGCTTGTTCCGCAATCTTACCAGAAGGTCCAGGCCGGCCTTCAGATCAGGAGCATGACTGTGGGGGCGCCGTCTGGGAACTGGACATGTCCTGGTGCTGGGTGATCCTCGTGCCTCGGTTGCATGGACTTTTCTTGCGGGTCTGTGGTTTGCCGGACTTTCCTGGCTTTAGTCAGACAAGCTTCAGTCCGACAGCTGGTGAACGGGCTCAGCTCGGACAGATGGCGCCCCCTGCTGGGAAGCTCTGTAACAGCCTCCCCTTCTCCACAGCAGCTGCCCCTCCCCAAACCTGATCTCAGAGTACTTTTTTCCGTTGCAGCTCACCCAGGAGGAAAGCATAGAAACATGGCCGCCTAGTGACTGCGGCACCCCAGGAGTCCTTGTGGGTCACACCCTGTCGGGGAGCACGGGGAAGTGGGCTCTTGCAGCGTCAGCACCTCTTGTGCCTGGCATAGTGTGTTCCAGAAGTCATTTCCTACTAGTACGATCTATAAAAGGAACTTTGTACGAAAGATTCACAGCATGGTTGCAGTTCAAAACCATTTTGCTTTTAATTCCTAAAAAAGTCTTAGCAGTCTTTAAACAGACCTTCTGTTCAAATTTTTAACTTTTTGGACTCAAAACTACAAGGCATTTTCTTAACGCAGTCTTACAGGTTACGCTCTTTTCAAGTTTGCTCAGGTTGCTTCTCGTTTCCTTCAGTCTTTGTACCTTTGGGCTCCACATTGTTCCTGTGTCTAAGTTGAGAGTGATTTGTCACGAGGCTCTAGAGAGATGAGACATTTTAACATGCAAAGTTGGGGTCTTGGACAGATCCTCCAAATATGATTCAAAAGTCCTAAGTAGAATTAAATAACTATAAATTAAATATAATTTCTTAAGGTTATTTTGCGTAATGTGAACACTGCAGTCATGTCCAATACCAGCGTTTGACTAATGTGAGATTGATCTTCATAATTCTCACATGTTGCTATTTTTAGAAATATTTGTTTTAGGCAAAGATACATTTTCTCTAAAGTTATCTTAGCATTTTAATTTTTTTATCTTCATATTAGGTTTATCTTCATATTAGGTTATCTTCATATTAATTTTGAAAGGGCTTTTTTTTGTACATTATATTTATTTTTCCATTTTAATTCAAATGCTATTGTGCCGATTTTGGATTGTTTTTATTGTGGTAAAATGCATACTCATAGAGTTTGCCGTGTGAATTACCTTGAAGTGAACGACTCAGTTACATCCACGATGTTGTAGCACCGCACTGCTGCCACCCCCAGACAGAGCTGCACCCACTGAGCGCTGAGTCCTGTATCCCTGCCCGCCCCTGGAGAGCTGGGTCTACTGCAGGGACTGCCTGGCCTAGGCATTTCCTGGAGGCAGGGTCTTGCCACCTGCCCTTTGTGGGGCTTCTCTCACTTAGCATAATGCTTTCAAGCTTCACCCTGCTGTGAATGCATCCGAACAGCATCTTATTTCTGCAGTAATAAAAATACATTTGTGCCTGACTGACTGGATAGAATTTCTACAGAGAGATTTTTTTTGACTGATGTCACATTTGTCGAGTGTCTAGTTATATTTGTGCCAGATAGTCTGATATTAACAATTAAATTCAAATGAGCTGACTGGCTCTTTGTTATATTGCTGAGCTATGACCATAGGGAGGCCAGAACCCCAGTAGAGGGGACCTGCCGCCCCAGCCCTGTGGGAGGCTGAAGCCCGGCCCCTGTGCACCAGGTCTGCCCAGCTTGCTTCCTCTCCAGCGCCTGGCACAGCAGCTCTGTGGGGTGGCAGGCTTTCCCACTAGGCTTGGCTAAAGATTCAGGAGAAAAGCGGGAGACCTACTTGATTGTAGGGCTGCATATACAAAGGAAAGCCTTCCAGTGCTTTGCTAGTCATCAAGGAAATGCAAATTCAAGCAAGGTGTTAGTGACCACTCATTTTTCTAAGCCATTAAAGCAGGGCAGTCTTTAAGAGTTGTTGACACAGGTTGTACTACACTAGATCGGGTCACTGTCACTAGGTAAGCGAGGACATTCACTTGTTCAAACAGATGTTCAGGATTGTGGACTGTGCAGCCACTGCCAGAGCTGCTGAGGAGATGCGCACAGCTGTGTGCACAGAATTGTTCTTCAAACAACGTTCATATAGACGCAACAATTGGAAGTTAGCCAACTGCCCAATAATTTGGGTTTACTAAAAATGCCTAGCATTATTAACACTGAAGGAAAATGGAGAAAAGCAAAGACAGTTAAGTATATACTTAGAATAATTTGGAAAATGTGTACCTGAAAAGTTAATTATCTAGGGGAATATTTTAAATGGGCTCTTAGGTGCTTTTTTCCTTCAAATTTCCTATGGTATTGATATTTGTGGCAACAATGTGGCTAAAGCCGCCTTTGATGCCATGCTTGTTACTCTGAGGCCATGGCTCTGAGTCAGGAAGGGAACCAGTTGAGGGGGCACCTCAGCTGTGTTCAGTGTCCAGGCTGATGTCAGAGGTTTACATGTGGCCATTCTGCCCTGCAGAGGCACCGAGGACATCACCTCTCCTCACGGCATCCCTCTCGACCTTCTGGACCGAGTGATGATCATCAGGACCATGCTGTACACACCACAGGAAATGAAACAGGTGCGCCTCCTCCCGCTCCCTGTTTTCTTTTCTCTTTTAGCTCCTAGTGTTCTCTGTGGCTCTACAGAGAGGTGTCCAGGGGTTGAGTGAGATGGGCTCTCCCTCACCATCCCACCCCTCAGCCATAGCCTTGGGTGGTCTGAAAGGCACCTTGAGCCCTGCTCTTCGCTTCTCCCACTTGCCCAGATGGCCTTCTGGCCAGTGGGTGGATGACTTCTTCACCGGCTCTGCCTGGCCCTTCTCCTGGGGCTGGAGCACTGTGCCTCTTTTAAGGCATGGTACCAGCCCGTGGACTTGCTGAGACAGCATTCCATTTCATACCCAGAATCTTGAGGTGGAAGAGCTATTATCCTGTCATTCTAAAGACAAGGACACCAAACTAGGCTAACTAATTTGTCTCAGTCCATAAAGCTTGTTGGTGGTCAGTAGGTGAGAGCTGACTGACTGGAATCCAGCAGGTCTGGTGCCGACGAAGCCCAAGTTCTTCATCGCTGGCCCACCAGCCTCCCACCTGCTAGAAATACCTCAGTTGTGGCTAGATTCCCAGGGCAGTTGCTCTGCTGGGCCTGGCCTTTTACAGCTCCGAGGGCTCTCCTGGGCCCTCCCCGGTGGTCCCCTTGCTCACCTCTGGCTTGTGCAGCCTGGCCCTGCCGACAGTTAACCCAGCGTCCTGAGTGCCGTAGTGATGCGGGCAGCCAAGCTCTCCCTTCATACCCAGCACTGACAGGATACCAAAGCACTTAGAGTATAGTTCATAGTGGTGACTGCGTGCATTATTTAGGAGATAGCGTCAGTGGCTGGGGGCCTTGTCACCAGATAATGGTCTCTTGCTCTCGGATGAATGCTAGGTTGAAGCCAAGGCATTCATTGAAAAGAAGCAGAAGAAGCAAAGGAGAAATTGGTCCCTCTGCCATTCTTCCCGTTGGATCTGGAGTCCTGTGTCCTCGGGAGTGGCAGTCTGCACGCTCATCAGAGCACATCGTGGCCAAGCAGCTTGGTACGCTTCTGAGCCTTGGCCTTCGGTGCAGGGGACATCGGCTCTTCCTTTCAGGGTTGTGGAGACTGAGTCACCATACCTGGAGGCTGCTGTGCCTGCAGCTACGACTCCTGATAGGGCCCGAAGCAGCTTCACAGGCTCCATGAGGTCCTTATGACAGCTTTCAAAATCAGCCTGAGTTTGAGGCTTAGGAAGAAGGAGGGTCTCGTGGTCACAGGATAAGCTGCAGAGTGAGGGCCCCCATTTAGCTGGAGTCCACAGTGCCCGCTGTTCTGTGCTGTGCCTCGAGAGCAGTGACATCTGATGGGGTCAGCCAGAAAGCCCTCTCCCCATGCTTCTCGAGCTGAGCCAAGGACGATGCTGCCAGGACTTGGGGTGCTTTGTCCAGACAGTGCGAGGGATAGCCTTTCGCTGGGGCCGGGGGTCGGTTTGTTTAAAAATAAACAAGAAAGGAAACGTAACGTGTATACTCTGCCATCGGAGCTGACACCCTCATAAACCATCCCTGCAGGTTATTAAATGATTAAAGGTCCAATTCCTGAACTGTCCACTGCTGAGAGGCTGAAGCAGGGGCTCCTGTCAGCTCTGACCCTCTGAGAGTGCGCACAGCACCCCTGACCTCCCTGGAGCGGTCCTTCCTCCTGGCGGCTCGCTGTGCTCCAGGCTCAGGCGTGGCCTCCCTCTGCCCAGGCCCAGGCTCTAGTCCTGGCATCTCCCGGAGTTTCAGAAGGCCCCTGGACATTGTTCTTGGCAGGACCTGCACATTTCCTCTGTCCTGCTGTCTCTGAGAAGCCCTCTTTCCATGCGTGCACAAACCCGTGGGCTGCTGTGAATGGAGTGGGGAGCAGGCGCCACCTGCTCCTTTCCTGTCTGTCTTGTGCCCATCCAGAAGCTTCTTTACTTGGCTGCTTTCGGTTTTGGACCCTAGATGGTGAGACCCCTCCTGCACACCCTGGCTGCCCTGTGGCTGAACAGGTGTTTATAAGACTCGTGAAATATTTCAATATTCTGTTGGTGTTTAGACATCGGGACATTTCATTCGAAACAGCTCTGTGTGTCTGGACAAAATCGAAGACCTTCCTGCCAGCACCTGCCCGGCAGCCCTGGCTCACGGGGGGCGGCAGCCCCGCGCCCGCCCCTTGCCCAACACTCTTCTGCAGGCCCCGGCGTGAGGGCGCCCTGCCCCCGCGCGGCCACCGGCTGGCTGCCCGAGAGAGGCTGGCACAACACGGGGCCCGCTCTCCTGCCCGCAGGCTCTGCCCGAGAGCCAGTGTCCATCTCCCGGACCCGGCCCCTCTTCCCCTTTTGGCTTTAGCTGGGGGCAGTTTTCCCACTTCTTGTGCCTCTCTACCTCGGGTGTGTTTTTATGGCTTTAATTTAAACAAGGGCTTCTTGATATCTTGTTTACGAAGCTGCCAAAGTGAAAAATTCCTGTATTATATGAGGCTCGAAGTCCTCGAGTTATCTCAGCTCCACAACACACAACATCATTATCCCGGCTGCCCCTTATCACTCAGTGCTGCTGCGCCTGCGGACGGAGCCCGAGCCCCGGCATCCGCCGCCAGCGCCGCCTCCCGCTTGACCAGGATCTTGAGCGGCAACAGGCGCCAGCCTCTCCTTGATAGATTAGATATCTCCCGGCGATGTTCTGAGGGCTGTAAATCTTTAAAAGTAACTTTTTTGATTTATGGAACCATCGTATTTATCAAGCAAATAAAAAATGTCTCTTCCTGCCCGAGTGTGTGCAGTGGCAGTGCCCACGCAGGCGCGCTCGAGGGAGCTGGCAAGCTTGGGCAGCGCTCGGGGCTGGAGGCGCAGGGGGCACGGCCACCTGCGGGAAGGTGGTCCACCCCTGACTGGCCGGCCCAGGCTGCAGTGGGCCTCTGCTGCTGTCCTGCCATGAGAAACGCTGAACAAAAGTACAGGGCCCTTAGGGTGACACTGCTGATGGATTTTTCTCCTCCAAAAGATTATTAAAATCCGAGCCCAGACAGAGGGGATCAACATCAGCGAGGAGGCGCTGAACCACCTCGGGGAGATCGGCACCAAGACCACGCTGAGGTGAGCTGGCTGCGCCGCGCCAGGTGCAGGCTGGGACTGGAGCAGGCCCCGGCTCAGGGCACGGCCCTGCCCATCCTTACCTGGTGGAAGGGTCTGTGTCACAGGAGTTGTCGGGGTGGGGGATGGTGTTTAGAAATCTAAAGTGACAGTCGGCCCCTGTCCCGGGCGCCCCACACTGGTGACTCGGGGCCAGGCCGCTCGCTCAGGAGAGTCCCGGCTCCGGCGGGTGCCCGCTGGTGGGCCGCCCGCTGCTGTTCTCCCGACCTGGTGGGTGCGAGGGAGGTGCAGGCGTGGGTCGCTTGTGCTGGAACCGCTATCTGGAGGAGCTCACCGTCAGAGTCCCGACTCCCTTGGCATCCTTCCTCACGGGCTAGCCCCACTTCCGCTCGCCGGCTCCTCCCCTGAGACCGAAGCAGGCTGGCCCGCTGTTTTGTTTGGCAGAGTGGTGCCTTTCAAATTAGTGCGTGCCATGCTTTGGCAGGGAGGGCCTGCGCTTGCCTTGGGCTCTGCTCCTTTCCCTGCCGGGCCTGCGTCCTGGTGTGGGGCATGCAGGACCCCGCCTGGCACCCTGTGGCTCTGAGCTGTGTTCCCTCCTTGGGGAGAGCACTTAAACTGTGGCAGGTTGTGGTTGGCACCTCTCACCTGATGACTCTGGCCCCTCAGTGGCATGTGACAGCCGTGTCTGTGGCCGTAGTGTGCAGCTGGCACTGGGCGCAGCCACTGCCAGTTTGGTGCCCATGTCACTCCTGGCCCCTGCCCACTCCAGGTATTCGGTGCAGCTGCTCACACCAGCTAACTTGCTCGCTAAGATCAACGGAAAGGACAGCATCGAGAAGGAGCATGTGGAGGAGATCAGCGAGCTCTTCTACGATGCCAAGTCCTCGGCCAAGATCCTGGCTGACCAGCAGGACAAGTACATGAAGTGAGCAGACGTCTGCTGGACGCAAGACTGGCCAGCGTGCAGGAGGTGCCCCCGGGACTCCGGGCTCTGTCCCCACTCAGGTGTGGCCAGCAGTGTTCTCAGCTCCGTGGGACATGTCCCTTGACTTATCAGAATGTCTCTTGTGGTTGCTCACCACAGGGACTCACCTGACGAGTTTTCTAATTCCTCTAGGTTATTTTGTTAGGTTCTCCTTAAATAATAATAATAATAAAAGATTTTCTATTTGAGGACAGTTTTGACTTAGTATGATGGAGATAGCGAGGAGTCCCGAGACCAGCAGGGCCAGACCAGCAGGGCCCCCACAGACTCGTGCCGTCCACTGCCGGGAAGCCGGGCTGAGCTTGCTCCACACTCGGCTCACTGGCGTTTCCTCCGCTCCCTAATGTCATTTTCCTGTCCGGTCGCATCCGGATGCCACCTTGCATCCAGGTTCCTGCATCCTTACAGTCCTCTCAGCTGTCAGTTTCCTTGTTTTTTTTTTTGTTTTTTTTAAGATTTTTTATTTTATTTTATTTGTGCATATAGAACTGGGATACAGGCCAGAGATGTGGAGGGTGAGAGAATTCACCAGAGACAGAGTGGGGAGCAGAACAGGCAGATCAACGAAATACACTGCTGAGAGGAGCAGCGGGCGGGTCAGGAGAGGTCTGCCACACCATGTGGTCACCTCCAGGGCAGGCGGGAATTGAACTCATGAGGAAGCGGCTTTAGATTCTCAGTGCTGTGCTTTAACCCGCTGCGCCACCAGGGAGGGCCAGTTTCCTTGTTTTAACAGCCTTGATGGTTTGAGGAGCTGCTCAGACTCTGTTGGTTAGTCCTTAGTGGGACTTGTTGATCTTTCTCTCAGGACTAAGGTGGGGCTGTTAGGAGGACCCCGGGGTAAAGGGCCTTCCCATCACGCCACGTCAAGGCGCGTGCTGTCCACGTGACACAGGACTACTGGTGCTGACCTTGGCCACTGGCTGGCATGTCTTCTTCCTCCCCCCCTTCCACACCGTCCGCTGGGAGGAGTCTGCCCAGCTCACACTTCGGCGGGCGTGTTCCACCTGGAGTCGAGCAGCCACGTAAATCATTTGGAGCTCTTGTGGTCGTGCAGAGTTACTGTAGGCTCAGCCACCTCGATTGTCTTGCTCGAATTGGCCCAGTCTGGACCACTGAGCGCCCTTGCTGTTGGCTCCCATGCCCCTTCCACATCTCCCATTGCCGTGGTTCCATCTCCCAGGGCCACTGAGAGGAAGAGTTGCTGGCTGCACGGGGAGGACATTCTCCCTGCCGGGCCTGTTCCTTGCCTGCTGGCTGTGCTGCCTGAGGTGTGACCTAACCAGGGGGCAGCGCCTTGGAAAGCCGTGGTACTGGACGGGCAGGAAGTCTGTGCTGTGTGGGTAGCAGAGGACAGGAACGCAGGGGGGCGCAGCTGTCTTCCTCAGGAAGACTCTGGGGGAGATTCCCACCAAGAGGGTCCTGGGAAAGTGAAGGGGCCAGACACAGGGAGAGGGTGGGGTGCTTCTTGAAGTCAGGGCCAAGCCCGTGGACTCTCCTGGCCTCCACCTTAAGCCAGGAAAGAAAAGTGATCGTGGACGTAGCCAGAGTGCACTTTGTGCAGGCCGGTGTCACGCTTGAATCTTCCACCTCAAGTAGCCTGATGAAATGGGGGCTGTGAGAGGCTCTTGCCCAGCTACTGAGCGATGAACCCGGATTTGAAGTCACACTGGCTGGAGGCCCTTTGACTCGACACCAGCTGCTGCGCTGGTATTCAGCAGTAGACAGGCGCCTTTGGGATCCGAGTGCGAACAGGGCGAGGTGTGAGGAAGGCGGCTTGGTCCGGATTCTCAGAGCCGAGCCCTGAGCCCTCTGCACCGCTTCTCCAGCCTGAAATCTGGAGGAACCCGAGAAGCACAGCGGCAGTCCTCCATCCCGGCTGCCCGGGGAGCCCTGATTTCCAGAGCCGTCCGCTGAGGGGTGGAGGAGGGTATGGTCACTGCTCCTGGCGGCTGCCCCGGGGCTCCGGGCCTGGGTGGTGCCCAGGAGGTGACCCTCCTCGCCCTGCCTCTTGTGCTGGTGGTTCTGGGTAGGTAGGATGGTTGGGTCATTTTAATTTTCCTCCTATTTTTCCCAGCAAGGCTTGTGATTATTACATTAATCTTCCAGGCGAAGTTTTTACGACCGATCCCTCGCTGACTATGAGAAGTTTCTCCATCCATTACCAAGAGGGAAACAAACCCTGGTGGGGAGGAAAATATTTGTTACATCTTATCAGGCTGACACACAATCTAACAACAATTACAGCAGTCCCATTTTTTGCACTATTTCAGCTCTGGCGTGAAAAATTGTTGTAATATTAAAGTGAGGCAGGGTGGGGGCTGGTCATCGGAGGTGACTGGATCTTGGCAGCTCTGGGCCCAGAGCTCTCTTGGATGCCTCCAGCCAGCCAGTTGGGTGGCGGAGGAGAGGGAAAGCTTGTTCATAAATCCCAGCTCGCTGGTCCTGCGCTAATGGCCCCAGAAATGGGGCGAGAGTGGGAAAGGCCTGGAAAGGCAAGTCCCCAGCTAGCAGGGAAGTGGACCCCTCTGTGGCTCAGATCTGGTTGCTTCCACCTGTCCCAGAATCATTTGAGGGTATTTTGTTGGTGTTTTGGGAGGAAACTTGACTCTGCCACCAGAAAGCACCTTGGTTAGCCAGCCTTCTGCAGCCCCGTTTCTGATGAACCCCAGACACGCAGTGGGGGCACACTCCCTGTTGACGTCCATGGCTCAGACCCCAGGGTCACCTGACACCGCCCGCCCACCTGCCAGAGCAGGCGGCTGGGCTGACTGAGCAGCCCTGTTCTCAGGCCCAGGTGTGGGGTAGGGGTGTCAGCTGAGGGCATGGCGGCAGGGATGTGGTTTTGAGTGGCCCTTAGCCCTGATGGGGCTCTCCCTTCTGGTCCTACAGCCTTGGTTTCCTCAGCTGGCACAGCTGGGGCTCCTATTCCCCAGGTGGGGTGGTGAGGACTAGGTGCGGTCACCTGTGGCTGCACCATGCTCTAGAAATTGCAAAGTTCAGTGAAGAATCCCAATCCTTGTTCTCGGAAGCGGTGGTCTGAGCTTGTCCAGCGGTAGCCACAGGTAGGATAGGTTACCCCCCACCCTCAGGCTGCTGGTCCTGGGAAGCCCTAGGGAGCCCTCGCTGGGGGACCCTTTGCATTGGGCTTTTCCAGAGGTGGGGTGCAGCCTCAAGGAGGCCCCGAGGGGTGGACTGTGTCCCCTCCGCACCTGCCCCTACATACACACACAGGCTTGGCGCCCAGTGTGGGCCAGGCACCTCCCCCACACGACAGGCGGCA
>NW_004567134.1:12361178-12379346 GCF_000260355.1 Condylura cristata | reverse complement strand
GGCTGGGCCGGCGCGATAAGATGTGCCGATGGGCGCCCGCCGATTGCCCGCTCCGTCACCCGCCGTCACCGTCACCGTCACGCCGCCCGCGCGCAGATCGGCGCCGTCAGAGCCGCGTGATTAATGGGGTTGCGGTAGCGGCGGGGCGCGGGCACGCGGACCCCGCACGGGAGGAACAGGCTGGGGTCGCGAGCGGAGGGGCGCTGGGGGAGGGGCCCGGAGGCCAACGTGGCACCCGCCCCGCGCCCCCGGGCCCGGATGCGCACAGCGCGCCGCAGTACTGGGCACAGGCCACACCGAGGGGTGCGGGTCTGGGGCCACGGGGTGCACGCGATGGAGGGGGGCGGCGGTACCCAGGACACGGCGTCACCAAAGGGTGCCCAGCGCCGGGAAACCGCAGGCGCCACTCGGGGGGCGCGAGGGGCACTCCTGGGGGTCTTCCCCAGCACGGCACTGCCTGGCCCGGGGCGCTGCCACCAGGGCAACCGCCTCCGCCCCGCCGACCCAGCCATCTTTGTGAACCCTTCCACTGGTCCCCGCGACTGGAGGGACAAGCAGGGTCCGCAGTCAGTGTCCCGTGGGGTCCCCGCCTCTGCGCCAGGCGGGGTAGCATCCCCCCCCTAACTTCAGCCCGCAGCCCGGGTGCCCTGGCCCTCCACGCCCAGGCACTCCCGTGCGCCTAGACCGGCTCGTGCCACATCAGGTCACTGGAGGAGAAAGAGCAAATGCCTACCGGGGTGACCCGCCTCAGGAAACAGCCGGGCGTCCTGGGGGTCGAGGGGCTCAGCTCGCTGAGACAGTCGCCAGCCCAACCACCGCCCGGGCTCCCTGGGTTAGGAGCCAAGGGCAGGGCTGGGAGGGCTTCCTAGGGGAGGTGACAGCGCTGGGGTGGTGGGAGCCCCCGGACTACAGGAGAGGGAACTGGCAGGTGCGAAGGGCTGGCAGGAAGTGCCGGGGCGCGGAGTGACCCAAGGGGGCGCGGTCGAAGCAAGGGGGAGTCCGCTTGGCAGGCTGGGTCTGTCCGGTGGGCGACGGACGGGGATGTCAGGGGCAGTGTGGGTCCCTCTACCTTTCCCGCCCCGGGAGCGACGGGGTCCTCGCGATCCCAGCATTTCCGCGGCTCCGCGCCCGCGAGGGCGAGACCACAGCGCCATCGCGCGGCCACATGCTCGCAGCGCCGCCCCGGCCCGGCTCGCCTCCACCCCAGCCCCTCCGGGCTGAGCCCCGGGCTGCCACCTTGCTGCGCAGTAGAACTCCTGGCCAGGAGGCTGAGGCTAGGGCTAGGGCGGCCAGGAGCAAGGAGTCTCCGCACGCTTTCTGTAGGAGCTTCAAAGTGCTGTATGCCGGAAAGGGTCTCCTCTCCGCAGACCTGTTTCCACAACCCAGGGGTGCTCAAACCACCTGTGCACATTGGATGCTTCCCAACATTTGTGGGGCATTTCAAGCAGAAGTTGCAGGAGCTGTACCCCTATCACCAGAACAGCACCCCTCCTTTCTCCCACTTAGCATTGTGTTTTTGTTTTTTTTTAAAGATTTTTTTATTTGTTCATACAGAACTGGGGTACAGGCCAGAGGCTCAGGGGCGGCGTGAGGCTTCACCAGAGACAGAGTGGGGAGCAGAACAGGCAGATGGACGAAGTACACTGCTGAGGGGAGCAGTGGGCGGGTCAGGAGAGGTCTGCCGCGCCATGTGGTCGCCTCCGGGGCAGGCGGGAATTGAACTCATGAGGAAGTGGCTTTAGATTCTCAGTGCTGTGCTTTAACCCGCTGCGCCACCAGGGAGGACCAACAATGTGTTTGTCTTTTAAGAATTTCAAAGTTGTAGATGTCAATACAGCTTAATCCCAATTCCTTCAGCATCCGTACAATTATCTGGCGATATTTGTGCTTTTTAGAGGTTGCACTTTTAAAGAGGGCCATTCCATGAGTTTTAACAAGTGAAACCGAACCCTATCACAGATGTGATGGTCACCTCAGGAAGCTCCTTGGTGGTTCTTACCCACCAATCTCCAATACACCAGCGGCGACAGGTCTGGCTTACTGTCAGTTAGCTTTGCCTACTTTGGAGCTTCACAGAAACGGAATCACAGGGGGTGCTTTTGGGACTGGACTCCCCGAATTCCCTTCCAGATAGCGTGAGCTGTGCCTCAAGACCAGGTGCCTGTGACATGCCTCAGCTTTTTCCTCTTGGGTAAATACCAGGAGTGGAATAGTTAGTTATACACAGGGTAGGTATGTTTAGTTTCGAGTCTGCTACACCTTTTCCCAATGGACTGTTCATTTTTTTTTAGCCTCCACAGGCGGGACTTGCTACCAGGCCCCGTCTGGTGGCAATTTAGATCTTTACTGGGCTTTGCAGGATGAATAGTTTATGAGGCAGAAGGAACCCTGAAGAAAGGTCTGGAGGCTTGGTAGGTGCTGCAGGGCCCCCGCCGCCGAGGCATGAGCTTTCTGAGGGAAGCAGTGGCTCTTGCTCTGTACCCTGCGGGGGTTCAGTGACGTGGTTTGTGGAGTGGAAAGGAGGGGTGTTTAAGTGTGCCGGCCAAAAGCTCTGGAGCAGGGTGATGGGGAGGCCAGTGGGCTTGGGGAGCAGAGAAGTGAGGTGAGCACTGCCTACCGAGGCACCAGGACAGTTGCCCGGGCTCCTGATTTCAGTCCACAGCTGACAGCACCAGGGGAGGAAAATTTTCCAGGTCAAACGCACCGAGTGGACGTCTATCTAGGGGACGACGTCATCTACACCCAAAGGGCCACGAAACTCTTCTCTCACTTTTATTCTTCCAAATAAAGGGGTGCTGAAAACCAAGAGAACAGGACCAACTGGGTTGTAAAAAGTTGGCTTTATTTGTCACTTATTCACCTTATCTCAGTTATGCCATTTTGGCGTCCACAGTGACAGTCCCCTGGAAGCCGAGGTCAGCCCCCACCACGGTGACCGCTGATCACAGAGCCCAAGCTGCACAGGGCCCCCTAAGGGCACAGATGCCCAGGGGGACCAGGAGCCTGGGGCGGCTGCCCTGCCGTCTAGGCTGAGACATCCCAGCCACAGGGCGGCTGGGCAGGTGGCGTGGTGGGGGCGGCTCAGGGCCTGTGCAGGACTGGGTCTGACAAGGCCACGTGTGATGTGGTGGTGTCCCCGGGCTGCTGCCCAGACTGCCAGGCCCAGCCTGGCTCTGCTGCTGACTGGCCGGGTAGCGCTAGGCGAGGCGCTTCGTGCCCCTCGGCTGGTCTGCTTCCTGATTGCGCTGCCAGTGAGGTCTCCTGGGAGCGCCCTCCTGACCCAGAGAGGCGCCTGGGCCTGGCACGTCTACAGATGTGACCATGGCTGGGTGTATCAAGGCCACGCTGTGGCTGCTGCTGACGGGGAACCTCTCCTGCGGCTGCACATCCCCCCGCCCCTAGTGAGAACCCTGCAGACTGCCCTCGCCCTGCTCTGCCAGGTGCTCTCCCCTGAGAGGGGCCTCACTGAAGGCCTTGGAGGTTTCAAGTCCTAAGAGCTAATCACCTGTAATTCCAAACAACTTATTTCAGTCATGACTGCGAAGTCTTTTTATATCAAACACTGGAGCAACTTACCAAAAATCATGTTCTCTAGCCCTGATTTCACCACAGTTCTCAGGCCTGTGTGCCCCTCTTCTGCTGGAAGTTGAGAGATCAGTGGCATCTTGTCACTTACTTACTCGCATTTGGTCCTAAGTACAGTAAAAAAGTTCTCAAAAGACACGTGGAAGCCTTCACCCCGCAGGTGTCGGTGGCCTGGGAACGGCGGCGTCTTCCACGGGCCCCGCCCGTCAGGGCCAACCACGGGGAGAGGCAAGCAGACGGTACCCCTCACGTCCTCTCTGCCTGCCTGAGCCGCCCAGGCCCCACTTTGTAGAGCTGACAACTCCCGACCTCCCTGCTTCGGAGGACGCTCGCCGACGGAAGACAGAGGGCAGAGCCGCCAACGCTTCTTCTGAGCCTCAAGCCTGACTGAACAGGTGACAGGAACCGCCCACACGCAGAGAAGTCCACAGGTGGCCAGGAGTGTCTCTGGGAAACGACCCCCCGTTTGGAAGAAGCTCTGCCCAAAACACTACTTTCAGAAGAGAAAACAACTGTCTTCCAGAGAAACAATTTTAAGCCAAATGTTCCAAACCCCGATATGAAGGGCACTCATGTGCGCCCCTCGTCCACCAAGTCACACGATCTGCTCCCAGCCTCACCACCCACCACAGCCATACGGAGACATTGCAAAAACGTTTGTGCTTCTAACCAACAAGACTGTCCCTTCGTGGGCGAACCGCTGAGGCCACTGTGGCCGCCCGCCGCTCTGAGAAGGTGCAAAGGTTAAAACCGAAGTTACGTGGACGCTCGGGGGTAGTCTGCCATCCCCACGTCTGGCAGTCAGCCGAATCAAACCTCGCTACAGTTCTTTTGCCAATGCCAGAATAAAAAGCAAATTCTCAAATTGGAAAATTTCTACTTTACAAAGTGGAATGAAGGAATATGAAATTCAAAAACATTATGAAACAAAAGTCCACATGCCAAAGCGGCACGCCCTGGCTGAGCGCGCCCACAGTGAGGTGTCTCGTTCCCCCTTCCTCAGCAATTCCACAGCCTGGTCCTGGGGCGACATGGCTCAGAACAGAAGGGCCCCCATGCTGCCGACCTCGCTCTGCTCCTTGACGAAGATTTCGAAGTACTGGTAGATGATGGTGACGGCGAGCAGGATCCCGGTTCCCGACCCGATGGCGCCCAGGAAGTCAGCCAGGACGGAGAGGGCCCCGATGCACAGTCCACCGAAGGCCGCGGCGGTGGGGATGTACCTGGGGGTGGGAGACGTGTCGGCGACGTGCCTGCCGGCCCACCCACCGGAAGGGGCTGGGCGGTGGACTGCATCCGCTGCCTCAGGAACCTCGCTCCTAGAGAGGGGACTCCACTCTCCCCGCAACTTTTACCTACTCACACTAGTGGTCTCGACTAGGGTGGTCTGTCCAGGAAGTAGCCCAAAAGCCATGTGTGGCCAGTAACACGTGGCCAGGCCAAACAAAGATGTGGAAAGAAACAAGCCAGAAAAGCGAAATATCCCCTGACGGAGTTTCTTTTGCTAATATAAGTTATCCTGCATCTATTCCTGTTGTTCTGCATATCACTACTAGCTTAAATAAAATGTATCATTCAAATTAACTTCACCTGCTTCGTTTTAAACTTTTTATGCAGGTATAGCTGGCACCGAGCATTGTGTTAGTTTCAGGGGCATCTTTTTACTTTCTGAATGTGGCTACTGGGGAAGTTAACACTTCCTACGTTCATTCTACTGAACAGCCCTGTAAATGTAGAGGCTGCAGAGAATTCTTCTGAAGAGGATGAGTGGAACTGGGTGGGAAGTCATCCAAGTTGTGCTTCAACAACTCATCCTGTGGCAGCTTTTGTGCGTGAGCTGTGCTCCCGGGACGAGCCTGCTCTGCCCTGACTCAGAGGGACATCACACTTACTCGCGCACACGCTGCCTGCGGCTGCTTCCAGGAGACAACAGAAGAGATGGGCAGTTACGACAAAGACACCACTTCCAGCCGCCTGCCCAACAGGCCGCTCCCTTCCAAGTGAAAAGGGCAAAGCACCCCAGGCTATGGCCAGCTCCTCCACAGTGTCCCCCAGCTGCACTGAGCCCCCACCTCTGCCCAGGTTCACACAGCAGCGCCTTCCCCCGGTCCCCCTATCCTTCCAGGTAGGCCTCAGCCTCCGGCGCCGACCCTGGCCCCTCTGAGCTCACAGGCCGCCAGCCCCGAGGACGCATCCCGCCTGCCCCTGCAGAGGTGAGAGACCACCGCCTGGACTCCCTGGCTCACACTCACCACACCACCCCAGAACCCCCGGGCCACAAGCTTGTCTCCCCACGAGGAGAGGAGCAGTCTGTGTTTGTTGTCTGATTATGTCTCCAGTGTCAGCACGTACGTTCATACATACTTAAAGACACAGGGACTTTTTTACCCTTAGCTCAAGGATGAGATTTAATGAACCAGAAATCCCAAAGCCGTACCAGGATGTCTGACCTGCAGAAAAACCACAAAAACAAGGCTGGGAGCCAGCACTCACCGATTGAGTTCATGCACCATGGAAGTCTCTCGGTGGCCCCTCATCACCATCTGCTGCTCCTTCAGCTGCTTTGCAACCTACGTGAAGTCCACAGAGGAGAACACAATGTTAAGCGTTCAACTCGAAGCAAAGGGAATGATCCGGCGCCTGACAACACCTACGTCGCGCACTGCAGTCGGCCGCAGCACAGCCGTGTACTAGGCTTGTTCAGGTGGCTCCAGCTTCCCGCTGAGCATTCACCCTCGCGCGCCCAAGGGACGAAGTGTGTGAATTCACAGACCACCTCCTCGGGAAGAGCTGCCAGGCTGCGACCCCTGGCAGCACGAGTGACAACTACAGCTTCCTGCTTTCCTCTCCCCGCTAGAAACTGTGACTTCCACTTACGTCTTTGGCCGAGGAGCCTGAGACCTCAATCCACGTTTTGGAGAAGAAGGCGCAGGAGCCCAGCATGAACACTATGTACACGACCGCGTGCACGGGGTCTTCCAGCACGGAGCTGAAAGACTCTGGAGGGGACAGGTAATAGCAGAGGCCACCAACGGGATACGCACGGGCTGGACCCCCGGAGGAAGTATCCTGGAAGAACAGAGAGAGCTGTCAGTGCCGTTTCATCACCCCTGAGCATCAAATAAAGTCTGACAGATGAGAAACACTATGGTTTTGCTCAAGTGCCTTCCATAGAGGTTTCTCAGCGAAAAGAAAATGTAATGTGCCGAACAGGTAAGAGACACCATCAGGGAAGTCTCTTTGGCTGAAACAGTCAGAACAACACAACACACGTAGACCACACCACGCGACCGGCAGAGCACAGTCCCAGCACGGCTTGGTGACAGTGGGTACTTACAGACCAGGTGCCCAGCAGGCTGACCAGCAGGTTGCCACTGAAGCGGGCGGACAGCATCTGGGAGATGACGTACAGGTTGGACACCAGGGCTGACTGCAGGATGATGGGGATGTTGGAGGTGTAGAAGAGCTTGATGGGGTAGGTGTTGTACTGGCCTCGGTAGCGGGCTGACTTGATAGGCAGGTCCACTCGGAAGCCCTGAAAAGCCAAATGGGAAACCCCCTTCACCACTTCAGTTCAGCAGGGACAGCCAGGTCTGGCACCAGGGAGCAGCCCAAGCATCAGGCCAGGGCTCTCATGCCTCCCATCCCGCCTCTGCACTTGGGGACTCATGGACTCATCTCCCCGAAGATGGGCTTCAAGCAGCACCAAGCACAGCCCCGGAAGGACCCCCTTACTCTGAAAAGACAAAGTCCAGCAGATGACTGGCATCTCCGTGGACACCCAGGGGAGCCTGAGCACATGTGCCCATGGCCCGACAGTGGTCTCGCCAGTGTGCTCTTACAGGGGTTGGGTGAGCAAACCACGTGGGATCCAGCTCACACCCCTCAGAGGCCCTTTTGGGTGTTTTTAATTATAAACAGAAACACTCTTTTCTAAAACAATATTTTCCTCTGAAACCCTACAGGAAAGGTTTCTTTTATGTTATTTTCACAAACTCTTAGTGCCTAGAACAGGTCTCAGGATAGAGAATAAAGTTAGTTCTTGACAATCCGACTGCAAACACCTGCCAAGCCCTACAGTGTCGGCCTGTGTTGATCGGGCACCTGGCGAAGTCCAGCCGAGGCGGCCGACCCACTGGGCGCTCAGGGGCGCTGAGCTGGGACAGACAGCTTTCTGGAAACTTACTAAGCTGCCCTCTCCATCTGCCCCCTCCGTTTCAGTCAGATCCAAAGTGGATGATCAAGAAAGGCTGTCCAGGCACACAGCAGCCAGCAGCCCATGTGTCCTTTTCAAAAGCAAGTCACACAGACAAGTGATCTGGAAGCTGAGAGCGCTCGGGAGAGGACCTTCTCCAAGTAGGCAAGAGGCGCTACACGCACTCTGCAGCCTTGGATAAGACAGCGTGAGGCTCAATTACGCTCCACTTCTTGAGCTGAAAGTGTATTTTTATCTCCTGCTAAGCCCAATCCAGAGAAACCAATTTCAGAAACGGTAGATTGCCTCTGGTTAGTTCTGGTTAGCTCAGGCTAGTGACCCAGTGGGACACTCCTGTCCGTTCACGTGGGAACCTGCTCCCTTCAAGTGCCACCACATCAGCTCAAAATGATACAATGGCATAGACATCCCAGGGAGGCGCGGGGGTTCGCACACGCCAAAGCTGAAATCTGAACCTGGACGCACCTGGAAGTAGATGACCACTGCGAAGACAAAGATGGTGGCGATCAGATTCATGAGGTTGGGCAGGTTCTGGCGGTAGAAGGCCTCCCGGAGGGCACGGACCTTGTCGGTGCGTGTGGCCAGCAGATGGAACAGGGCGATGATGGCACCTTCAAATTCCATTCCTGTGGGCGAAGAAGGGGACATGTGGTAAAGGAACAGAGCAATTAAATTTGGCTCTAAGCTCCCCAGCAGCTAACAGAGAGGAAGACATAACTGGCGATGTAACTCACGTGCCTATGCCTGCGACCACAGGAATATGATGATCTGCGCAGCCTCGTCTCTCTCTTCTCAGAGACTCCAGAAACGGACTGCTCTAGTTTTTTAAACCAACCCAACTCCTTTCTTGGGCAGAGGTGAGACAGTGGCCACCAGATGCGTGGAAGGGAGATCAACTATGAAAAACCAGTGAAGCAGGGTCTGCTGAATTCAACAGTTCGGGGTCCTATACTGAAGAGGGGGCGAGGGCCACCAAACCTACGTCCCTGGAAAGCCCCAGGCGGCAGGCACAGTGCAGGGGCTGCCCTGACAAAGTGGGGCTCGCGCTGGCTGCTCCCACACCCAGGGTCAAGCAGAGAGAATGACGTGTGCCCACTCGGGCTACCTGGAGTTCACCCCATGTGAGCAGATGCTGGGGGGTGGCAGGGGGGAGGTGGCAGGAGTACGCTGCCAGCTTCCTGAGGGATGGAGGGGAAGCAAACGTGGGCACCTGTCACAGGACAGCACTGGTCTATCTCCCCAGGGTACGGAATTCAGGGACGTGGCGGGTGGAGCCAGCACAGCTTGCAGTTCGGGCTGCTCAGGCAGGAAGGGACCTGCTCAGCTCCGAACCCTCTCCGCTTCTACCGCCCCATGATCTCCGCTTCAACTGTGCGCCCCTATTCGCTCTGTTCCAGCCACACACACTGTTCTGGAACACCTGAGGTCACTCCCTTAGGCCTCTGCACCTGCTGGGTTCCTCCAGCCACGTGACGCTTGTTTTTACTTTGGTCAAGGCCCTCCTACACTCGCACTGGGACACCCCCTCCAGCGGTCCCCTATTCCCTGGCCTTCTTTTCCTCCACGGTATCTGCGGGACACCAGACCAGCTGTAACGTGAGTTCACTGACTTGTATTCCCAGGGTCTAGAATAGCGCTCGGCTTGTAATAAGCATCTAACAGATGTTGTAGGTTAATGTCAGGGTTAGATCTAAGTTTCCTAATTTTTTTTTTATAAGTTTATTTTTACATCATTTTGTACATTTTTTTTTCCTTCTCAACTGTAATCCCCATGGGTTTCCCATCACCAAGCCACCCGTGTGCCATCACCATAATCCTGTGCACTTTCCCCCCCAACCCCCCCGTTAGTTTCCTCATTTTTAACAAAATTATTTCTTGAAATTTATAAGCACTGCGTCTCTTGGAGCAACATAAGCCCTAATGTGAGCGTTGTTTCGGGAGCAAAAGCTGTCTTGTACCTGTACTGCCCTGCTCGTCCTGGTGCAGCCTTCCCATTCGCCAGGACGCAGCAAGGGCCTCTCCCGCAGACCTGAGAGGGCTCAGCTGGCAATATATTTTCTTGTCACCAAGCCAAGTCACAGCATCTCAGATACAGCTGCCAGGCTGCCTTCAAAGCTCTGTGACCTTTGCAACCTCTGTCCTCCAGGCTCCAGTCCTGATGACCCGTCCATCTCCCCCTGCCTTCAGTCCCCAGGAAGCCCAGTACTTGGAGACCACACACAGGGCTGCAGAACCACCTCGCCAGATGCACCCTCTGCAGGTCCCAGATGTTCCCGCTGACAGCATGATGTTCTTACTCAGAGTGAACAACACCTAACTGTGCGCGTCAATTTTTCATCACTCTTGAAATCAAGAACTTCCCTGTTGTTCTTTGTCGTCCCTAATGCCTCACTCGATGCTTTCCTTTTCAGACAGGCTGGCTTGTCACAGCCGACCACTGCGACCGGTCACCATTGCAAGCGCTGCCCGTCCGGGCCTGGTCATCTCTGGTTCCCACTGCTTCCCTGGCCTGCTCCTGAACGCAGTGTGTCTCCTTGGCCTTTGCAGATCACCCCCGCTTGGAGCCCACTCCAGGGTCACTGTCCGGTGCCTCAGGTGTGGCCACCAGCCAGTGCCGGTGACAGTCTCGCCACATTCCTGAACTCACCCCTTCCTCCACCTGCCTTTCAATTCACCCCGAGAAGCCCTGCCGTCTGGTCTCTGGTGTCCCATTTGCTTGGATTTCCTGAACTTCCGGGAAGGGCCAGGGACTCGGCTCTTGTCCACTCTTCTCTGATGCCCCCTGACATCTCAGCCTCGCGTTTCACTCCTCTGTCCTCTGTGGAGCACATGCGGCCTTCATTTGCCCGGGGACCTATCTTGAGCCTCAATAATGAGATGACATGGCTGCTGGAGGCCAGGGACTCTGAGTAACATATTTAGTAATTTTTTAAAGAAGTTGGTTTCTCTTGGTCAGGTTTCCTAGTTATTTAGTAACAAACATACAGTATTTGTATGTGATACAAATATGCACTTGTCAAGACTCTCCTGTGACAAGAGTTTGTTGGCACTCTTCGGGGGCAGACACAGAACACTAACATTGCTAGGCGGCTGCCAGGGCCAGGCTCACACGCCCCGTGGTAGTTCCCTCTTCGTATGAGCCAGGCCCCGCGGCAGAGCAACATGCCCTACGGAGCGCTCCAAGTTCAGGCCTCTTTCGGGGCTGCGCTGGTGGGGCCACGTGCTGTGGATCAGCACTGTCAGTGTTAGAAACGTACCAAGGGCAAATGTCAAATGTGTAAAGATGCATGTACCAGAATACTGGCTGTTTCACTGCTGTGGTAACAACAAAAAACTGAAGCTGTCTAAATGTCCACTAAAAAAAACTTAAAATAACTGGCTTCTTCCTTGCAGTGGAAGCCATTCATGCTGTGCCGAGAAAAGGAGGCCGGATTATATTCTGGCAGGACCAATGTCTGTGAGACACTCGTATGTGAAAATACAAATGACAAACTGCTAGGAGCAGACGCGCCTGTGTTTCTCAGAAACCTGCAGATGCACACAGGAATTGGGAGCTGTAGCTAAAATCGGTGGCTAAAATCGGTGGCTTTTCCTGTAACGAGGGAACTTGTCCTCGGCTCTGCACACATTACTCCTCACTGCGCCCCTCCCGAGGAAGCCCGGGGTCCTTACCTCGGCCAGTATTGACAGTGGTGGGGCTGAACGCCTTCCACACGATGGTCTCACAAATGTTTGTGGCAATGAAGAGGGAGATACCAGAGCCCAGGCCGTATCCTTTTTGCAGAAGTTCATCCAAAAGTAGGACAATTAGGCCAGCGACAAAGAGCTGTAAAGATTAAAAGACACGTGTAAAGGAAACCACGTGGGCTGCTCCCCACGGCAGCGCCTCCCTCCGGCGCTGGCTTTCCGGACATGAACACCGGGTTGTGGGGCCTCTGTCTGGTGAATTCAGAAGGGCAAACGCATGGGCTCTGGCTTCTTCTCAGTAAATGTTTCTTTATATAGGGCTCAGATTAGTTATTCGGGAAGGGTGAATGGGTATGAGGACAACTGAGCGGGGGTGTCACCGGGACAATTACCTGTATAGTGATTAACAGGCAGATTCCAGCACCCATTTCGGAAGGGTCCCCATACATTCCGGTCATCACATACACGATAGACTGGCCAATGGTGATGATCATGCCGAACACTAGAGGAAAAGAAAGCTGTTCTCAAGGCGGGACGCCGCACAGCCAGCGGGGAAGCCGTGAGCGCCCGCTCTGCACCAGCAAGCACAAGGACGGCCGTGCTGATGCTGCCCCAAGGGGCTCGTCCAGGAGCGCCCGACAGCCACTTCTGCCAGAAACGCGCCCTGTAGTGGAAGTATCTGGCTCTCTAGCTTCACCTTCCAAATTCACTTTCCTTTCAGTGATGCGAGGAGGCAAAGGGCCTTGAAGTAAGACAATGTGGTTAAATGTGGTTAAATGAAAGCTGAGCCAGGGAGCAAAACCGACTGGAGACTACGTGTGGGGCACACAATGTGATGATGATGCCAATCTGCAGCACCCGGAGGCCAGGTGGCTTGGGCTGTGGATCGCTCCGGGGTCAACTGTCGTCTGGGCCCCTCCACAGGCTCTCCGGCCAGGTCTGGGTGCAGCACACAGGCTGGGAATTCCAGGAGAAAGCCAGCGCTTCCTGGCCCGTATCTCGTGTGTTGTAGGAAAAGCCTCACCATGCTGTGCACTCAGTCACTAGCCCATGTCCTCTGCCACAAAGGCCATGTGGCCCCAAGAAGCTTGGCCTGATTACAGACTGTCCCCATCTCTCAAGGCACAGTGAATGGACATGTTATTATTGGTCCGCAACACGATCTGGATGCCTAGGTTTGGACGTGGACTTCAACTCAGCTTTTCTTGAAGGTTGGTCCCGCAAAACACATTTTGATTACCCCAAAATGTCTGTCAAATATATTCTCTATTTGACTTTTTAAAGTATGCAACAATGCTCAATTTTAAAAATTTTAAAAATTTTAAAAATTGTTGAAATCAAAGACAAAAACTTGTGCTTTTGAAAAATGACGCATATACAGATTTTAAAGCCTTCATTTATGTCTGAAATCAACAAGTTTATAATTAGCCTTTCTCACTCAGTCATTTAGCCTATTAATTTTAAGGTCTTTACTGTAAAACATGCTCATGTGGAAGAAATAAATATCACTCCCTAATCAGTTTACAGGCAAAGGCCGAACATGAGTAATCTGACGCAGGTGACTGTGACTAGTGACAACTTATTTGCTACAAAGCAAACACCACGATTATCCCCATCTTTACAGGTGAAGAAATGTGGCTGTAACAGCTGCTGTCTGTCTTTGTCCCAGGTCACAGAGCTAGCAGATGGCAAAGCTGGGCTGAGAGGCTTACTTACCCCATAGACAGAATCCTTTCAAGGTTCTAGACAAAAAGAGCAACATTTGCCAGAGAGATACTCTGTGCAGTCTCTGAGATGTCTCACACACTACCCAGAGGAGCTCTTGTGACGGCTGACTGGACATCACCCCCTGTGAGGTGAGAAACTGTAGCTGGCAGAGGGGAAGCCTTCCAAGCCCTGCGCTTGACCAGACTTATCTAACCCACCTGAAAAGCCTTGCACTCAACTATCCCTAAGTGCTCTCTTGCTAACAGAGGCCAAAGGGATTGCATTGTAGAAAACATGTTTTGACACCCCAAAACTTCATATTCTCAAACGCATTGGAAAAGAATTCAGAATCTTACATTTTTGGGCTCCATTGAAGAGGGCTCGGTCTTTTGGGGTGTCACCAACTTCAATAATTTTGGCGCCAGCCAAGAGCTGCATGATGAGGCCAGAGGTGACAATTGGAGAGATACCCAGCTCCATCAATGTGCCTTGAGGAAGGGGGAGGCAAAACACAGCCAGTATTAGCTTGGAAAAGCAGATTATTAAGAAGCTGAATGAGCAAAATCTCCCTTTCATGCAATTCCATTGTGTGTTTCAGTTTGCAAGCAGCATTTAGCTTAGAGGATAACCCCCAATATCAATGATTAGAGCATAATTCAATTCAGCTGCCTAGTCTGCCAGAAAACATCGCTCTTTTTAGGTCATCTGGTGTTTAAACAGACTGTTGCATTTAAACTCACTATAAACAGATTCATTCTGGTTTTAGAGAGATAAGAAAGGTTCCTCTCTTCAACAGTCAACAAGGATAACATTCCAATAATTTCCAGAGCCTGGAGAGAAGGTCTGTACAATTCTATCTAGTTGTGAATAAACCTCTACTTCCATTATGCTAAAATGAGCTATACCCCCACCTGATCTGGAACTTTACTCGGACTATATTGTCAAAAGAAGCATTGCTATAAATATTTAAACACCCACCTCTCTCCCCATTCCCGCCCCTCCCCCCCCCCAAACTAGAGTATACAAAACACAGTTAGGTATTTTTGGACACACATGCATATCTATAAACCTATAGAATTGAAAGAGATGAAGCTGAGAAGTAAGTTATATATTTTAAAGAACGTTATCAAAACAGAAGGAATACAAGAGAAATGTCATTTAGTTCTTTTAAGAAGCATTCTAGTTTTCCGCGCCTTTTTTTTTTAATTCTCTGTGATGTAGATTTTCTAGTTATTAGGGGTTTTTTCTATTGCATTCAAATGCAATTCTGAATATGACAATATGCCTCAGGGCTGAGTCCAGCCTCAGTAAGGCAATTCAGCACAACACATTCTCTTTCTAACCACTCTCAGAATGCCACGTAAAGCCAAAGCCTGTAGCTGAACTCAAGCAGGCCAGGTAAGCCCACGCCGCATGGTGCAGTGAGCCAGCCATACCTCTGTTGGATGCCAGAATCACTCGTATCCAGTAGAAGGGGTCAGCTGAGTCAGAAGACATGATACCAAACAGGGGGATCTGGAAAGAAGCAGTGAGAAAGAGTGAGCACACCTGTCTTCAGCCCACTCACAACCCCACCTGGGACTGGCATACGAAGCCTGTGCTTACCTGACAGCATACTAAGAAGATAAAGAGGGTGATAGCAGTCCACAGCACTTTCTCCTTAAACTGAATCTATGGAAGAGAATGAAATTAAGGCAGCAAGTTATTTTCAAAAGTAAATGAACAGAAATGGACTTTACATCAGACTTGTTTTTCTCAGTTCACCAGAGAGGCCTGAAAAGCCAAACCCCACATCAAACATCACCATACACACTGCACGCTTTCCATGCACACGCCATGTGTGGCAAAGTCCTGACAGACACCATCTCATTTCCTCCTTGCTCCACACAGCATCACTTTTATTTTACCCTGAGCAAGCTAAGTCTTTGCTCAAATCCCACAGCTGAAATGAATCTCAGTCCAAAGTGTGTACTTCTAACTATCTGCATTAACATTGCAGGATTAGGCCCAAGGAAAAAGTCACTGCACTAGACAACAGTAACACCTGAGCAACTTTCACTTTTTATTTGAAAGGGTTTCCTAGTTGATAAAATCTTTGTTATTCTGAAGTCAACTAATTTAGAATTTTTAGTTATTTAACAGTGTGTTTTCTATGAATTAAGGGTAACACTCAATAAGCATAATATTCTGGGGAGAGCTGGAAAAGCTGCCTGTTTAACCTATTCACTATCCACTAAATGCATCTTTCAACTTACTCTCCACACCTTTTTGGGTGTGAAGTAGGACAGGTGACTATTTGGAATCACTTTAGACATGCCTAATACACATCACTAGAGAAGTCTGGGGACCCCTTTCCCCCACAACGCCCTGCTGATATCAAGTAGAAGAATGGGAAATCTTTGGGTCTTCTGCCTCTGAAACTGTCTTGGGCTACACTGCTTACCTTACGTCTCTCACATGGTACACGCACTCTTGTGTCTAAGTGGAACTTGTGTGTGGGGTCGGGGAAGAAAATGATATAAGGGCTGGTTAGGGGTCACAACTGCCAGGAAAACTGGTTTGAAAAAATGATTTTTAATTTAAGAAGTTTAAGGAAGCACAGAGTTGGGTCTGGCTCTCTGATCAGAACACAAGTCGCAGTTCCCCAAGTCTACTGCTCTGGGCAGGCTACAGGCATCACACAGAGGGGAAGGAATTCAGTATCCAGACGGTCAACCTGAAATCACAGAACTCGTCTTCCTCTTGAGACTGCTCCCCTACCTGTCAACTCACCACACCAAGAAGTAAGAGGCCTGTGCCAACACCACTTCAGGCTAGTCACTAACCTAGCTTTTGATTCTTTATGGGAGGGATGGGGGGAGAACTTTTACAAGACACCTCAATCTTCAATAATCAGCCTTCTCTCCTAGATGCCACCAAACTCAACAGCAAAACTCCCAGAGCTCGATCTGTCCAAGTGTCACATTTTCCACTTACATTGTGCCCAAATCCCTGTTTCTCAGCTCATTCCCAGAACAGGTCTCTAGGCCACTCTCCTCTCTCCTACTTCCAAGCAATCTGCAGATCTGATCTGCCTGGCTCCGATCACTCCCACATACCCTCTAAAACCAATTCCTCTCAAGAAATGTCTGCTCTTCCTTCAAAACCACAGCGCATATCACACCTTGAGTGGTGTATTCACACTCTGAGCCACTGCTATACCTTTCTCTATTTCTACTGCTTCCACTACCATGCTTAGTTTACATGGTCAAGGTCAACAACTATTAGGTTGTGAGCAGGGTGGAACTCAGGTTTGCCCAACTCCAGAGCTTGCCCTTTTACTCTACTGGGTGGGGTGGGTGGGTGGAGAGTTTTGCAAGACAACTCATCAAAGGCAGCACCATATATGAACTACCTATACCAAAGGACTTTAAGTTAAACAAAAAAGTAGACTCAGATCCCAAATGTCCATGCTGTTGTCAAGTACACATAAACATATGTGAAAGCATAAGCGTTCACATGTCAAACAGTACTTTGGATAGAATGTAAAGACAAAAATACTTTGCTGCTCATTCTCTGTCACACAACAAGAATCTAAAGATAACTTTCCTTCCTTATCTATTAGCTTTACTCACACTGGTGACACTTTCTCACCCCAGAAATTCTGATAAAGATTCAACATAGCTCGACATTTCTATCTTCCCAGGTTTTAAGGTCCTAATTCTCAGTAAGGTGACAGTCTACATAAAGGGTACAAACTTATTTGCACAGAGTAAGAGTCTGCTCTTAGCTCCTTTTAGCAGCTGGATACAGAGAACATCTAGGGAAAAAACAACACGTGACAGGCTCCTGTTGGAGGTGAAGAAGGGAAGGTAATTCAATCCGAGTCTCTCAAAAGGCTTTTGCGGCCTTATTCACCCAGGCGAGGATCCATTTTGGGGATGGGGCAGAAAAGGCTGGGTGCACCGGAGTAACATGCGCACGGGATGCTCCAAACAAAGCCCGATGATTTCACTGGAAATTCCCACAGAACCAGGGCACCTTCGCAAAGCTCGGGGGACCACAGCAGCAACACCCCTGGGGGGTGAAGGGAGAGTTTCCATTTGGCGCGTTGAAGCCATTTTTAATTGCCGTGTAAACTTCCAGCGCCCGGACAGTTTCACTAAGTCGTCCTGGCCGGGGGTTTGGGGCACTCACCTTCCTCTCCGGCTTCTGAATTTCCGGCAGGATGACACAGAAGGGCTTGATGACTTCCAGAAATTTGACTTTGATGGGAGAAACAAAACCAGAGTTAGGGCACAGTGAGCCCTCCCGCCCTCCCCTACCCGGGGAGCCCTCCGCCCAGGGCGCGCTGGAGCAGGCCGAGCAGGGGGCGCGCGGGGACCCCGGGAGGGCCGGCGCGCGCCCCGTTCCGCCGCGACCCGGCAGGCCTGGAGGGTGCGCGCCCGTCCGGAACGGAGACGGGCTGGGGAACCCGATCCGTCCCGCCGTCGCCGGGGCGACCCCCAGGCACTCACTCGCCATGACGGCGGCTGCTCGGGCTCCCGGTGCCGCTCCGGCTCCGCTCCGCTCCGAGTGAGGCGACGCTGCCCGTGGCCCAGCCTGCTCCGGAGCGCAGCCGCTCCGCCGAGAGACACGTCAGTGCTAGCACCGAGGTGAGCAGCGCGGCGCCGGGCGGGGCGGGCCGGGGGCGGGCCGGGCAGCCGGTCAGTGTCCTACCTCTGCCCCCGTTAGAGGCTGAGGCGGGCAAGGGAGAGGGAGACGGCCTGGCTGCTCCCGTGCCGCAGTTTCCCTGGCACGCTTGCCCCTGGCTGCCCTCCAGGGTCCTGCAGCTCAACGGCGCCCCACAGGCCCTGGCCTTCTGTAGCAACGCTGGAGACCTGGTGCTGGCCATCGGGTCCCGCCTCTGCCTGGTGTCCCACCAGCTCTACCTGCCGGCGTCCTACCTGGTGAAGGTGCTATGAGCACAGGGTGGGCAGGGTCGGGCAGGGTGA
>NW_004567134.1:12344678-12361078 GCF_000260355.1 Condylura cristata | reverse complement strand
TGTGAGGCCAAGTTTCCTTGTTGCCTTCTTGGCTGTGTGTGCCTAGACTGACGCGGTCGCGATCGGAAGGGAAATTGAGGCTTCCGGGCGTCGCGGCGCGCGGCCGCCGCGCTGCCCACCGCGGGGAGGCCCGAGCCCTTTCCGTGCGCCTCGCGTCTGTGATAACTCGCTGCATTACGAGCGAGTTGTACAGGTCCCCTGAGCAGGGCCCCTGTCCAGCGAGGTCTAGACGGTGCTCGGCTGGTCGGGGGGCTGGACTCTGCTGTGCTGACTCACGCCGCGAGCCCCGAGGCCTGGGCTGGGCGCGGGGCTCCGGAAATGAGGCCGTCGGGGCGGATGGGCAGTTGCTGGAAGGGCAGCGCCAGGGGAGTCGGGGCCGCCCTGAGTGCTCTGACCCACTAGGGAGCCCAGGGAGGCCCCCTGGGGGTTCCTTTGGGCCAAGCTAGGCGGATTCCAGCGGGGAAAGAGGGGGTGCTCACAGGGGGAGCGCGGGTGGGCGAGGACTGCCCCTGGTCTGTGGAGGCCAGAAGGCCTGTTTGCTGGAGCGCAGGCTCTGGGAAGGGGGAATCCGCGCGAAGGAGCGCCTGACGGAGTTTGGCACCCATCACTACTTTCGTGGCCACAGTGGCTTGTGATAATTAGGAGACACAGACTTCACGCTGTGACATGTAGGGGGCCGGGGGGCGCTGTTGCATGGGGTTGAAGCTAGATCTTGACCTGGGTGGGTAGAAGTTGGAGATGCAGAGATGGCGAGGTGCTTGTTTTATTTATTTTGCCATATTAATTGAAGGATTGCTGTTTTCTTTATTTCTAGCAGGTAGCCAGGATTTTAGATCCTTGCTTCAGGACTTTTGGTAGGGCTGGAAGCCTCCTATGTGAAAACCTAATCCTGGGGTGGAATATTGAAATGACCGCAGGAGGCTCGCAGGTACCTTCAGGGAAGTGGCCCAGGTAGGACATCACGATACCTCCCACTCAGAAGAGAGTAAGCTTGGGCTGCTGGTCTGCCGCTGCTTGGGAAATACAGCTCCATCTTCAGATCTGGGAGCTACTGTTAATCTCTTGCATGAGTTTTGACCAGAAGTGAAACCTGGGAGCCCCTGGTAGCAGACAGGAACTCACAGACAGAACTAACAATTAGCCAGAGTCACCCTGCATCATACTGATACTGAAATATGAAAACGCTTTTTTATGTTTTAAATACACTTCGTTTTGTTTTATCGTTTTTTACATTTTTAATTTAGGAGTATAGATGTATCTTTCTTCAGATATATGCTACATACCAGGGTACCACCAACACACCAGTAATCCTCCTTGGTCCATTTCATTGGCCCCCTAAGTCCTACCATACTCGATTTCATCAAAGAAGTGTCATTATTACACATAATTTTTTTTATAATAGTTTATTTTTACATCATTTTGTACATTTTTTTCCCCATCTCAATTGTAATCCCCACGGTTTCCCATCACCGAGTCACCCGTGTGCCATCACCGTAGTCCCGTGCACCACCCTTCCTCCCCCCTCCCCCGTTTTTGATCCCATTCCCCACTCCACCCCCACAAAATGTCTCTGGTATATGGCTGTTCATTATTTTTGTTATTTTCTTGCCTGGTCCATTATACTCCTGCTACGAGTGAAACCATCCGGTATTTTTCTTTCTCTTTCTGGCTTATCTCACTAAGCATGATCTTTTCCAGCTCCATCCAAGTTGCTGCAAAAGACATGTGTTTCTTTCTTTCTGAGTAATATTCCATTGTGTATATGTACCACAACTTTTTAATCTAGTCATCTACTTTTGGGCATTTGGGCTGCTTCCATGTTTTTCCAATTGTAACTAAAGCAGCAATAAACATAGGGGTGCAGGTATCTTTTTCAATCAGTGGTTTTGGTTACACATAAAATTTTTAATTGCTTAAAAAAATTCATGTTTTGAACAGAATGGCTTTTGTTGATACGATGTTGGGAACCACATTGAATTCAATATTTTGGACTTTGTTGGTGGTCAAGGAAAATTATTTCATGAAGAAGTATTTCCATTAAGATGTCATTGAATACAATTTAAGAAGTTAATGAATTTTGTATAAAATGTGCCAGTGTAATGCTAGGGAGTCCGGAGTTTCAGCCAAAAGTTTAGAAAAAATTTGAATGTTTTGGCACTAAAATGTTTAATTTCAGAGAAAACAATACACAGTCATTCATATGTTTTTCTCAATAAATGATATTTGCTAGTGCACATTAAGAAGTAAGGGTTAAACCTGTACATATATGTGAAGTATTTGAGCTCCTTAAGCAGCTTGGACCTCAGGAAGTTCTGTATTACAAAGAATTTTGTAATTTAGCATAAGGGACCTGCCCAAGGTTACTTAACCATAAAACCACACAAAGGAATGGAAACCCTACCCTTCAGCTACTTTACTGTGGCTTTTCAAATTGCCTTAGAAATACAGAATTACTACATTCTGTGGGGGTTTTGAGGCACCCAGGGAAGGAAAGAACATTTCATTTTTTAAAACTCCAAACCTCTCAGGGAAAAAAAAGAAAAAATACTGCTTGCCCGAAGCCCAGAGCTGAGAATACCACCAACTGTCTCACTTACTATCCTTAGTCTTTGGGAAGGGGACAGAAACACACTGTCTGGAACCTCTTCTGAATGATTTAAAGCATAGAGAGACATCACAGAATGTGTCTGATGGACAAGCTTTGGTATGGCATGGTTAATTTTCTGAGTAGATTTAGTCTGAATGTGTAGCAGACGTTTCTTTGAGATCCTCTTGAGGTCAGATGGAACCGTTTCTTGTTTTTTTCGTGTGACAATAAATACTTAAAGTTCTGGAAGAGACATCCAAGCACTTTTGCTCCAGTCACCTGGGAACCCAGAGATGTCTGCTGCCACTTGCTATCACTCGTACTCATTACATTTGCAACATCTCTACAGGCCAAGACTCCCACAAAGTTGTTGGCTTCAAAACAGTAACTTCACTTTCCTATCTCTGTTTCAGCTTGCTGGAATTGTCAGGAACACAACCAACACATCACAGTGCGAATTAGCTATGTTAGAAGCTGAACTGGGACTCAGGCCCACTGGGTGTGAGGCCAAGTTTCCTTGTTGCCTTCTTGGCTGTCCCCCTAAAGGTGAAGGTTGTGATAGTGTCACACAGAGACAACCTAATGAATAGTCTAATGTTGGGATTAGGAGCTCATGTTATGGAGCCAGGAGGCCCAACTTCAATCCAGGCCTCAGATGAACCCTGTTGCCTTAGGCAGGTAACCAGACCCCTGAGTCATGGCCTTCTGACTATCCCCCTAGGAGTAATGAGTGGCATCTCCCTCAGCATAGATCTGTGAGAGCTCAGGGCTTTTGAAAGCAGTTCATAATTAATGGCTTCCCTTTGTGCCCCCCAAATTTCCCCATCAGACTTGTTAAAAGCAGTTCTTTATTAGCAACGGCCCAGTGGAAATTAGTGTAGGTATAAAAAGAAATCATAAAATTAGGGTATGAGCAAGAAAGGAAAATCTAGGTCATTATCTAGCTTCGCAGATACCTTGTCCTGTTCCCAACTGTGTTTAACAGAATTCCTATTTTCCTATGCCTGGGTTTGGAAACTTGAAAGCATTTTACTCCACTGTTCTGGTTATCATGCTCAATTCAATCTCACCGCCCAGATTCTTCTGGGCCCATCCCCACCACTGCCCTAATTTGGGCATATCATCCCTTGCCTAAACAAAGGAAATAGTAATGGCCCTCCCTCCTCTGTATCCCTGTCCAGTGTACCTCCGCAGACTTCCTAAGGCTTTTCCCACTGCTGGTCAGTTAACTTTGATGGTGTCTGTTCAGTTACCATTGAGCTTGGCTGCTTATTACAGAAAACCCCAGGTAACAATAGCTTAGACAAAGTGACATTTATTTCTCTTACTTTCAAGAAGTCTGGAAGGAGTTATCCAGGGCTATTGCTATGTTCCATGGTTTCACTCTGCCATGTGGGGTTTGGCATTCATTTCCAAGGTCACCTCACCCTGTTATCCAATACAATTCCTCCAGAGTCAGCCACACATCTGTATTCAAAGAAGGGGAAAAGGTTACAATTCCTTCTTTTCAAGACCTTGTCTAAAAAGTGCACACACAGCTTCCATTTATATCTCATAGGCCAGAATTTAGTCTTTTGTCACACATGGCTGCCAGGGAGGCTGGAGTGTGCGGAGCTTATATTGAACAGAACACACGTGCAGCTGCATGAAGGTGTATTGATGCCCACGCTGGGTCTCACAACCAGCACCAAGACAGAGACACCCCCAGTGCCTCAGCGGCTCCACCGCTCCTCCCATCCCCGCCCCAGGGTAATCACTGTCCTGATCTCTGTTGCTCTAGTTGATTTTACCTATTTTTGAACAGTGACAGCACTGAAGCATTGGTCAGTGTTGAGGCTTTGTGTCTGACTCCTTTCACTCACACTTATGTCTGAGATTCACCCATGGTGTTGCGTGTAGCAGTAACTTGCGCGTTATTAGTGCTGTGTAGTATTCCACCAGTCTCTCCATTCCTGTGGCTGGATATTTGGATGGTTTTCAGTGTGGGCTATACTGCTAGAACATTCGTAGGCAGGCCTTTCAGTGGCTGGAAGTTTTGTATCTAGGAGCAGAATTGCTGAGTCTGGCTACGTGATCATTATTTCAGCGGGCACAGAGTCAGCTGAAATCAGTTGTATTCCATTATCATGGAAGGAGGAGAAAATGAATTTGGGCGCTAACCAGCCACCCCATGCTTCTACACGTGGAAGCCAGACCATCTGGCATGCAAGCACGAAGCTCTTGACAAACAGCTCCACACCTGCCACTCCTATTTTAGCTTCCACCCTGCCCTGACCTCTCCCCAGACACTCAGGCTCCTCCATCTGCCTGGAATGTCCCCCCTTCCTCTTCCTCACCCCACATAAATCCCATTCATCCCTGGAGGCGCAGCACAGGTGTTACCACCCACACATAGCTCCCAAGTTGGGGCCAACTTCTGTGTGCCATCTGTTTCTATGGTGTGCTGTACCTTGGCAGACCCATGGAGCACATTTGTCTTGTTATAACTCGTGCATAGCACCCCAGAACTTAGAATCGGAGGGTCCGTGAAGGTCCTGGAAGTTCAGAGGAACTTGTTGAGCTTCTAGAGTGGCTGTTCGGTGGTCTATATGGTATAAAGGGAGGGCAGCTCATGCTGGCATGGAAAGACATGGGCCCCATGGAGACCTTGATATCATGGAAGGATCGTAAGGGAACCGAAAAGGAAGGGCTTCCCAGGAGCAGTCGGGAGCCTTCATCTCGGTTGTCATCCAACATGCTGACCGGCCCTGGGATGGCAGGTCCATGCAGTGGAGACCCAGGTTGGCCACTTGCCTCCTGACCCCCTGGAAAGCCTGCTGTCCTGAGCTCTGTGCCAAGGCTGTCTGAACCAGCCTTGAATCCTCATGCCCACCTTGTCCCTTGCCTGGACTGCCGCAGACACTCGCATGATTTGCCACGTGACCGACTTTGTCCGTCCTTTTATGATTTTCCAGGCATAAATAAGGAAGCTCAAATTCCGATGGGGATGAAGTCAGGCCAAGGTCATGTAGCTAGTGGGCAGGAAGGCTGAGCAGAACCAGGGAGCATTGTATCTTAAAAAATTTTGTATAATTATAAAATATATTTTCAACATATAGGAAAGCACAGAGAATATGATAAATACTCATCTGAGCATCAGCCAGGTAGAACCAATGCTAAGTACTGACATACTTGGTTTGGGATCCTTGACATCAGAGAAATATCCAGGTACTTTCCACCTTCCTGGTTGGGGTGTCTCTCTAGAGGTAACCCCATCTGTGGTTGGTGTGAAGCTTTGTCATCCATGTTATATAACTTTCATTCTAAGATACACATCTTTAAGTCATATGTACTAGCATGTTTTCAGCTTTCCCTAAGTGGTAAAATGGCAACTTGCTTATTTTCTCTCAATATTATGTTTCTGATACTTGCCCACAGGGACGTGCATATACAGGTTTGTTCATTTTAACCTCGGGAAGCCAGTGCACAGGTGTTTCTGGAGCATCCATCCATCCTTCTGCCGGGGACTACCTGCCCATTCTCCTGTCCTGGGGTCATTTTCCTCCATGCTTGCCCCTGTACGACCAGCGCTCCTGTGAGTACGCTGGCGAGCATGTGCACAGAAGCCTCGAGGCCTGGGGCGAGGCTTCTCCCGGCTCTACCTGCCAAGCTGGCAGGGCACCTTTACCTTCAGTTGTGCCAGGTAGTCAAGCCCCCTCCGGAGGAGTTGCATGGACTGTGCCCCACGCGGTATGCCAGGCCTGTAGGCTCTGGCCAGCGGCTCTCATCCTGCTGTCCCCTCGCTGCTCGTGGAAATTGCTGTCCCCTAATCCTGCTGAGGTCAAGTCGCTGTTCATCACTTCCTCTCTGTAAAATGGGCTCTTCTTTTTTCCCACTTCTTCTTGCTTTTAAAATCTATGTGTTGATCTTTGTGACCTACCTGGTTTTCATTGGTGTCTGAGGACTGTTTTGCTTCTCCCCAGCTGTTGTGTTGTGTGGGGGCTTGGTCAGCACCTGCAAGGTGTCTCAGGCCCGCTCACTGCCTGGTTGCAGCAGCACCTCCAGCTCCGGCCACCAGGGGGAGGAGCTGCTTCACTGATGCTTGTTAGCAGCAGGCTGCTCAGCCCGGAGACACCCACTGCCTCCAGGGAATTCACGGGGAGGACTATCAGGGGCTCCAAGGGGGGCATGGCCACCCCCAGCCCCTGGGCGACACTGCAAGAGAGAACCAAGGTTGTGACCAGACAGCCCTTGGCCAATGATTTCCCACCTGCCGAGCACTGGGACTAAGTTACTACCCCCTCCCCATACCCGGTCCAAATCCACACAGCAGGTGCCACTTAGATTTTCCTGCTCTCTATGCTATCGTTCTTCATCCTTCTTCTTTTTTAAATATTTATTTATTTCTGCATACAGAACTGGGGTACAGGCTAGAGGTGCGGAGGAGTCACCAGAGACAGAGTGGGGAACAGAACAGGCAGATTGATGAGGTACACCGCTGAGGACGGGACAGGAGAGGTCTGCTGCACCATGTGGAGCACTTCCAGAGTTGGGGATCAAACTCACACTGAAGTGGCTGCAGCTGGCTCGCAGTGCTACATCCTAACCCGTTGCACCACCAGGGAGGGCCCCATCCTTAATTTTTTTTTTTAAAGATTTTATTTATTCCTACAGAACTGGGGTACAGGCCAGAGATGCAGAGGGTGAGAGGATTCACCAGAGACAGAGGGGGGAGCAGAACAGGCAGATCGACGAAGTACACTGCTGAGGGGAGCAGCGGGCGGGTCAGGAGAGGTCTGCCAAGCCCTGTGGTCTCCTCCAGGGGATCGAACTCATGCGGAAGTGGCTTAAACTTCTTAGTGCTGTGCTTTAACCCGCTGCGCCACCGCCAGGGAGGGGCCCCTTCTTAGTTTTTAAATGAACCAAAGCCCAGTGCTAGCAGTGCAACCTCTTTCCCCAGGGATCCTGATGTCATCAATGTTCTCAGCTCTGGAGTCCACCTGCTGGCAGAATCAACTCCTGTCTGATCCACAGCTGCTGACTGGACAGAGCTGGGCCTGACATGGGAGCCAGGTGAGCTGAAACCCCAGACAGGAAGAGACAGAGCCCACTGGGGTGACCCCAGGCACAGACCCCAGGTTGCTGGGCTGAGAGCTGCTGGTTCCCCATGCCAGCCTGGCATGCACCCAGGCTTCTGGAATGCTGAGCAGTGGTCATGCGGTTGGTGTGTGGGGAAGGCCATGTGCCTCCTGACCCAGTGTGCCCCTAGCTGCATGACCTGGGACCGGGTTGGGTTTCTCACCTCTGAAACGGGAATGGTCACAGTAGCATCAGCCTTGTCCCAGGGAGGGGCAGGTTGTCGTGGGGGTGAGCAGGTCTCTGGACACAGTGCCTGGGGCTGCATTATTGGCTATTGTTCATCAGTGGAGAAAAGTCTCCAGCAACAGCACTAAGTGATCTGAATGGATGTATTTTTTTTAGCATATGTGCTCAGTTCAGTTGTTACATAGGAAAACGATACGGTTTCTCTCTTCTTCTGATCCCAGGCTCCTAGTTCCAGTAGTTTGGTGAGGTACCTAGTATATGCCCTCTTAAGAATTACACATTCCAGGGCCTCCCTGGTGGTGCAACAGGTTAGGACACAGCACTGCAAGTTGGCCACGGCAGCCTCAGTGTGAGTTCAATCCCCGGCCCTGAAGGTGATCCACATGGAGTGGCGAACCTCCTGTCTCGCCTGCTGCTCCCCTCAGCAGTGTACTTTGCCCATCTGCCCGTTCTGCTCCCCACTCTGTCTGTGGTGAAGCCTCTCACCGCCCCTGCACCCCAGTGCTGTATGCATAAATAAATCTTTGATAATAAAAAAATTACATGCTTCGTGCCCCTAACCACACACACACACACACCACATGCATGCACTCATACGAACATACACACAGACTCTTACACACTGTCACATATAAACACACACATGTGGCTGGGAAATAATTAAAAGCAAATCTCCCACCGCCCAGAAAAACCTCTCCATGGAGACAACAGAGAAACAGAGTTCGGCTGCAGAGCAAGCGTGAGTCGGTGCAGTATGCGTAGGGCAAGAAGCTCGCCCTTCCCGGGCTCTGCACGCCCTGCCTGCACACGCACCTCTGTGGGCCTTTATCTGTCCAGAGGGAAGGTGAACTCCCGTCTTTTGCTGAGCAGGAAGTTGCATTTGGGGCCTAGATTTAAACCTCTGAGAAAGGGGGCGACAGACTGCACCCTTCCGGATGCTTTCATTTTAGAGAGGGCACCCTTAGAAGAAAGTCAACCCTGGGATGCAAAATGGCAAGAGGCTCATTTAAAGAAGATTTACATACGTCTCCACAAGACAGCAGCTAGTCACACCTTTTCTAAAGGAAATGCTGAGTGGAGGAGAGTTTCCTTTCCTTTTTTCTTTTACCTGAGATTCCATTTTTTCCCCTTCCATACTTGTATTCCCCTTACAATGCACACATATATACACCATGCACACACACCCATAGACATACCAGATAGACACACCCACGATCCAGATATGCACATCCATACACACACAGTTTGTATTCATACCTGTTACACACAACTACACACATGTGCACGGACTCGTAAGGATTCCATACATGCATACACGGACGTGGAGAGGTGTATATATGACCACACCTGGTGTGTGTGTGCGTGGCCTGTCGTATCCCACAGATGGAACCGGGTCACATACTTAGTTCTCTGCCCTTTCCACCTGCCATTGTGCCAGAGACAGATCTTCCCAGGAGAGGGAGAATAATGGTCAGGCAGGCCCCTAACCTTGCTGTGGGTTTTACCTGTATAAATGCACCTCACTCCCAAGTGTAATGGAACAGGCCACTGTATCTCTGGTTTATAGATGGGGCAGTTCTCTTGGGGCTAAAAGGACTGAGGGCCTGCCTGTTAAGTGAGGGGCATCTGGAGCTGGGCTTGCTGGAAGCAAGGACGTCCTGAACAAACTCCACAAATAGGTTTATGGATCCCACCTCCACCCCAGACCAAGGCGATCCAGGGATGACAGATCCCATAATGTCATCGTCACGGGACACAGCTAGAGCTGCTGCATTGTCTTTAAAGGAGGGTTGGGTCACAAGGTGGAGTCACAGATGGTGCAGTCACAAGATGGTGGTGCAAATGGATGGCGGAACCACAGATGGTGGGACCTTAGCCTGGTAGTATAACAGGATGGTGGAATGCGAGCTGGTGTTTCCAAGGTGTTGGGCCATCCCCATGGTGTGCCTGCATCCCAAGGAGGACTATTAGCCAGTCTCAGAGGAGGAATGAGGAGGCCAAAGGAGAGACCGCTGGGCAGGGGCCTGCGGGGTGGGTTTGTACTTATTCTCCACCAACTCCTGGTGTGACCTTGCCCTCCGCCTGCCCCTTGGACCTGGGCTGCCCTTTCTGATGGCTGCCAGGTTGACCTGCGATGTGAGAAGGTCAGCTCTAAGGATTGCTGGGTCAGTTCCCTGACCTGCTGGGATGGGAACTGGTGGCCCCAAAGATGCCCCTCGGGGCTCAGCTGGTGCTGCCTTGCTCTGCCCTGCCCCAGTGCAGGCTGCACACAGTGGGGACCCGGAGCTGCAGCCCCTGGCTGTGTGCGGGTTTCTTGAATGGGGCAGAAAGGGCAGGAGGTGGTGCTGGGGTGGGTCTGTTGGTGAAGCAGAAAGTTGTTCTTTTTTTTCTCTATGGGAGGGTGGTAATCGGAGAATACGTGCGCTTGTATCTTCATTTCTTTTTCTGATTACAAAGTGGTGCACGGAGCGATTGGAAACCACTTAGGTGGAATAAGTGCAAAACGCCCCCTAAAGCAGCTCCGGCAGAGATGAGCACTGAGTGCTGACGTCTGCTCAGGCGCAGTCAGTGTACCCACGTCAGGAGGCGCATCTGGGTCTGTACCTTGACTTCTCCACAGCCCCTCGGTGGGCACGTATCCTTTGTGACAGCTCTAGCGTAGCCTGCCAAGTGGCACATGAAATTTATGTAGCTTATCTACTGTGGACGCTCATACTTTTCTTTCTTTTTTTTTTAAGATTTATTTATTTATGTGTACAGAACTGGGGTACAGGTCAGAGGTGCAGGGCTGGTGAGAGGATTCACCAGAGACAGAGTGGGGAGCAGAACAGGCCGACTGAGGAAGTACACTGCTGAGGGGAGCAGTGGGTGGGTCAGGAGAGGTCTGCCGCGCCATCTGGTCACCTCCAGGGCTGGGAGTCGAACTTGCACTGAAGCAGCTGCTGCCAGCTTGCAGTGCTGCATCCTAACCTGTTGCACCACCAGGGAGGGCCCACTCATACTTTTCAAAGGTAGCTCAACCCAGCTCATTATTATTATTATTTCAAAAGATTTATTTGTGATACAGAACTGGGGTACAGGCCAGAGGTTCAGGGGCAGTGAGAGGATTCAACAGAGACACAGTGGGGAGCAGAACAGGCCGACTGATAAAGTACACTGCTGAGAGAGCAATGGGTGAGACAGGAGAGGTCTGCTGAGCCATGTGGGTCACCTCCGGGGTGGGGATTGAACTCATGCTAAAGTGGCTGCAGCTTCTTAGTGCCATGCTTTAACCTGTTGCACCACCAGGGAGGGCCCAACCCAGCTCATTATTAATGAGAGAAATGCAGATCAAATTAACAAGGCAGTATCATTTGACAACTGTCCTGTCAACATACACTAAGAAGGTGGGTAACATCAGAGGCTGGAGGGGTACCCTGGGCTACCTCTGGGGTGTGGAGTCCAAAGCTGGTGCTGCTCAGCATTCCCCGAACCCCTTCTTCATATGAAATTTACACTGACTGGTGATATGAAAAGCAAAATAAAAGCAAAAAGTTGTCCTTCCTTATAAAGATTTTACTTTATAAGTTCAAATTTATAATGAACATCTGCTCATTACAAAGTCAATCAGTGAGAACAATGATGCCTTCTTGATGAACACAAAGCTGAGCGGGGCTGTGGCTGACAGCTGCAGGCTTCTCTCAGCCTCGGCATCCAAATCACTTCCCTCTGGTGTCCCCTCGCTGGGGGTCAAGCAATCCGGCCTCCCAGAGATAAGAACTCGCAAACAGTCGACTTTTATGAGAGTCTGCCAGGGAGACTGAGGCTAAGAGAAGACAGGAGTCCAGGGAGGTATTTCAGTGCGAATCTCGAACGATCCTCTAACAACAGGGGCACGGGGCAGGGCGGCTTGTTCTTAATTACAAGTAGGAAAATCAGATGAGCACCAGGGCTTGAAACAAACACTGAAGCAAACCCTTACTTGTCTGTCAGCGCCCATGGAGGGGCCAAGTGGCTGGGTCTGGTAAATTAAGTGCCCAGTGAAGTTGTCAGGTACTGGTGTGGGAAGGGCGGGCTGCAGTGATCCGGATGGCAGTGCAGCAGGAGTGCTTGTTGTTCTCGCATCTAGCAGGCACTTTGCTCAGCGTGTTTGTGCTCAAGCCTCACGCCAACCCTACAATGTACTTTCCTTCCCCTTCTGCTTAGGTGGCTTCAGAAAAGTCATGTGGTCCCGGTCACATGGCTGGCCGAGCAGTGGTGCTGGGACTAGAGCCTGGGTTGTAGACCGAGCGCCTCTGGCACCACGACTCACAGCGAGGCCCCTGGGTGCAGGGAGACGAGGCAGCTTCCTCTGTGTTCATGCAGAGAAGCAGGCGCAGTGGTGCTGTTAAGAGAAAGCGGGGGAAGCAGACACCTGAAAGGGTGTCCTCACCCAGGCTGCCAGCAGCCCCCACGCCCACTTGGAAAAACTGTTCTGCCACAGAGTATGGCCTCCACCAGGGAGAAGACTTAGCTTGTTTTCATTCATATTCCCAGACACGCACAGAGAACAAGCCCTCAGAAGGAGAAACATCACCCATAGTGGGCACCGCAAGATCCATCCAGGTGCCACGTGTAGAATCAGCGTTTGGGGTTCAGTGACACAGGACCAGACGTGGCACCTGCCTCCCAGCGTCCGGCACCCCGGGAGACACTGCCATGACCTAAGGGGCCCCTCTTCATAGCGGCAGGTGCCCAGTCAGCTCCAGCCTCCAGGACTGCTTCTCCTGCCGCGGCCACTGTCACAGCGCCCTGCACCCCAGAGGAGCGCTCACAGTCTAGGGCTGTCCTCCTCCGAGGAAACGCTAGGGGACTACTGACTGCCCTGCTTAAATAGCCTGTTGACACGCTGTGGACATTTCTGACCCACAGCTACCAAAACGCATTCTTTGAATCCACCGCCCTCCCCAAGTGTCAGTGGTGAGTAAGCTAGCTGGATGTCCTATGCGTTTTTTAAGTGTTGTCCCCCAAATATATGTTGGGAGTGACTATTTTCTGGTGCTCCCCAATGTTCATGCTAAAGCAAGTGTCTCCTTCCTTACCCCGAGCCCTGGGGAAGATACGGTAAAGACGTCCAAGAGGCCGCTGGCAGCCAAGAGCTGCACTCTCCCCTCCAGAGCTGGCCTGTCTCTGGGCGGGGTGGTCTCGGTGAGTTGTTTTCAGAAAGGGCCAACCTGCAGAAGGCTGTGTCTGAGAGCTGACAGGGCAGGCTGCTAAGTCCCTCCAGGGCACCGTGGACCAGCCCCAGACGAGGGCCGTGGAGCCTGCCTGTCTGTCGCCGTCGCCGTCGCCGTCGCCCGGTCCTCGGCTCACTGTGGTCAGGCTCCAGTGCCTGGGCTCCAGTCCACTGCCAGCCCTGTCAGCACCGTCGCTGCAGTGGCCTTGTGAGACTGAAGCCAGAGCAGAGTGCGAAGAGAAGTCTCCCCTCAACGTCACTATTCCCCTGGTCCCCCTGTTCTGAGGGCCGAACCCCAGTCTTCCAGGTGCTGATCGTTTAGCTACAAGCTACTAACTCCAGCCTTTGGAGCAAAGCCTGTCGCCCAGGCAATCTGGTCCTCCTCTGGCCAGCTGTTTCTGTGACCTCAGCAGCAATGACACCATGGTGCCGTTTCTTCCCCATCCTTCGAGGCAGGCCAGAAGGACTGCTCCTTGGCAACGCTGCCCTCAGTCCCCAGCAGTGTGGGGCTCCTGCGTTCCCTGTACTTTTGCGGCGTCACCCCCTGCTCCTCTGTGCATTGTCACGTTCAGCCTGGTGGTGTCCTGTCTGTGCTGGCCGACTGGAGATACCAGAAGGAGGACCCTGCAGTCTCCAGTACTATGCAGTGCCCAGTACATGAGGCTTTGCACACGGCCCATGATACAAGCAGCGCGCGGGTCCAGAGGCGGGAGTGGTGCATCTCATGGCTGCTCCTGGGCCCTCACCACCCCTAACACCCCCTTCGCAGACAACAGCCGAGCCCCTACCGCAATGCTGACCTCAGTGCTCATTGTCTTCTCCCACCAGATCTGAGGGTGGGGGGATAAGGTCTCGGGGATTCATCCTGGCCACCAGGCAGACATCATAGCTGTCATGCATGAGGACATTGACGGCGACAACATTCCACTGGTTTTCCCATGGGTCCAGCTCCAGTATTTCTTTGGAGATGATCTCATGGCGATCTGAAGAACAGCATAGGACAGAAGATAGCACGGTGATGTGATGTTCAGAGGTCCTCATCATTGTAATAAACAACTTCCTTTACTCAAGGCATCATGCACTCAGAATTAGTGAAAGACAACTGACTATAGTTTGAAAGAAAGACGTTCAAAATGATTCAAGACGTTGTGGCAGGGCGCACCACTGTCTAAAGTGGGATGTGAGGAAGGGCTGGGCCTGTCAGCGCGACACATTTGCAGCTGGAGTCCGCAGGCGAGCCAGGGGCCTTCCTGAGCTTGCTTCTTTAAAGGGATGCTAGTACACAGCCGTCTTCCCAGGAAGCAGATGGCACACTCCACGTGGGTGACAGGAAGAAGGCGTAGCAAAGGGACTGCTGGACAGGTGTGGGTGGGGCTTAGGAAGACCCATAGGGCTGGCATAGGACTCTAGGGCCGGAACCAGCAGGGCCTTTCCTGCTCACTCCGACCTGAAAGCAGCCGGGGAGGGGTTGGGGGAGGGGAGATACTTGACCACTTGGTAGAAGGCACAGGGAGAATAAATGTCCTGCTTTACCCTCTTTTCACCCAGCAATTTCTGCTCTTGCTTCCCAGGGGCCGAGCCAGCCAACCCAGCCTTGCATGTACAGAGAGGGATGCAGTGAGGCGAGGGGCGCATGGAAGATTTCACCCTGTTTCACCATTTCATTATGATTAGAGGAGATAGTGTATGTATGGGGGGGGACTTTCTTTTTACACGATATATGTACATCTTGACTGTGAGGGGCACTAGATCAGGCTGTTTTTGTCACGGAGACTTGCCCCTCTGGAGGAAGCAGCTGGGTTAACGCTCCACCCAGAACTGCCTGGCAGCTCTGCACACCTTTCAGAGCCATCTGGGTGTTAAATTTTCCTCAGACAAAGCTCATAAAGCCTGAAAACAATGGGTGAATTTGTATCTACCTATTTATATTATTTCAAGACTAACACTCTTGAAATGTTGTTTTATTTAACAAGGAAAAAAACTGGAGGTTGGACCCAATGCCTGTTCTTGACAACTTCGTTAATTTCCCAGAAATAGACTCCATTAATGCCACAGCATCTTGATTATTAAAGGAGTTAGGAAAATCTGCCTGCACCCTGCCCCTTCCAGTAGAAAGCAATTAAAATATATTATCTTCTATGAAGTAGATTTTAAAAAGCATGTTAATTCTTTGAGTTAAATGAGATGCCAACGAAATCCCATGGGACTACTAGGCTGTCTCAGGCTGTAGCCCCAAGTGTTTAAGGGGTACTTTCCTTTGTTGGGGCTACTTTAGTGGGAAAATTCACAAAATGTTTTAGAAAATTTTTATTTCTGCCCCCAGTGCACTTACCCTTTCCTGCCCATGCTATTGAATCCAGCCAGAATTTTCTAGATTGTTTTTTCTTTCAGTTTTAAAGCTTCCGTTTGGCCCCTGTACTCCCTCCTCCTCCTCCTGTTCTTCTGTGTTCTCCCCATCCGCCCCTTCTTTAATAACTTCTATTTTAATACTAAAACTTTCTCTTTTATATTCTTTTCAAAAGTGGCCACTTGTTCCTTTTTGGAACACCATTATACTAGCTGCTTTATTTTTAATATATTAATATTTAAAAATATACACTGTATTTTCTTAATCCATTAATCTGTTAATGTTTAAATATATATGCACATATGCACACACACACACACTATTTTCTTAATCTATTATCTGCTTTTTGGGCATTTAGGCAGTTTCTGACTTTGGCTATTGTAAAAAGTTCCAAAATGAACACAGGAGGTTAAGTTTCCTTGCAAGTTGGTGTTTTTGTGTTCTTTGGGTCCATTCCTAGGAGTGGGATTGCTGGGTCACATGGCAGGCCCACTGGTGGTCTCCTGGGAAGCTGTCCTCCTGTTTTCCTTAGGGGCGAGACTTGCTTACATTCCCACCAGCAATATAGGAAGGTTTCTCTTTCTCCACAGCCTCGCCAACATTCATAAGTGCTTTAAAGGTTCTGCTTAGTTATCTCAAATCTGTACCATGTCAGAATTTGGTATCTCTTGACTACCTTGCCTTTTTCCTCACCAGATGTTGATAATTTCTTGATTCTTGGCATGGTCACTGATTTTGAATTATATACTAGGCATCTTGAATATTATAGGATATGGATTCTGGGTTTCATTGAAATTCTATGAAAAATGATTTCTGGGAGACACTGTTAAGTGGTAAAAGTACAATGCATGTCTTTTTTTTTTTTTTAAGATTTATTTATTTATTTATGCATACAAAACTAGGGTAGGTACAGATGCGGTGAAAGGCTTCACCAAAAAGAGGGATAGCTTCAAATACTGAAGAGCAAA
>NW_004567134.1:12308751-12344578 GCF_000260355.1 Condylura cristata | reverse complement strand
GGGTCACATGGCAGGCCCACTGGTGGTCTCCTGGGAAGCTGTCCTCCTGTTTTCCTTAGGGGCGAGACTTGCTTACATTCCCACCAGCAGTATAGGAGGGTTTCTCTTTCTCCACAGCCTCGCCAGCATTCGTAAGTGCTTTAAAGGTTCTGCTTAGTTATCTCAAATCTGTACCATGTCAGAGTTTGGTATCTCTTGACTACCTTGCCTTTTTCCTCACCAGATGTTGATAATTTCTTGATTCTTGGCATGGTCACTGAATTTGAATTATATACTAGGCATCTCGAATATTATAGGATATGGATTCTGGGTTTCATTGAAATTCTATGAAAAATGTTTCTGGGGGACACTGTTAAGTGGTAAAAGTACAATGCATGTCTTTTTTTTTTTAAGATTTATTTATTTATTTATGCATACAAAACTAGGGTAGGTACAGATGCGGTGAAAGGCTTCACCAGAGACAGAGTTGGGGGCAGAGCAGGCTGACTGAGGAAGTCCACTGCTGAGGGGAGCAGCGGACAGGTCAGGAGAGGTCTGCCACGCCATGTGGGTCACCTCCGGGGTGGGGGATCTAACTTGTGCTGAAGCGGCTTTAGCTTCTTAGGGCTGCGTTTACCCACTGCTCCACAAGGGAAGGCCCCAATGCATGTCTTGAAAGTATCTCCCATATGGCCTATTAAGTGGCAGAGGGAGAGCTGTAACTAGACATGCTGAAATTATACAGTATCTTGACTAACATGATTTGCATCCAGATGTGACACCCTGGGAAGGACACAGCAGCTATGCATTTATCCAGCCACCATGCAGAAAGAACCTAAATGCCATCACAAAGAAATCCCCAAAGAGGTATATTTTAATTTGAGATGGAGAAAAAGGCAAATTTCTGTGTGTGTGTGTAAATATTATTGGTGAAAAGAATCTGAAGACACACATCAACAAATACAACACCTGGCCCTGGGCTGAAAAGGAGTAACACGCATTTGAAGGACTTTACTATTTCAAGTGACAAAATCAGAATTTCAAGAGTGGAATCATGAAAATACGGAATCAATGTTAAGATTCCTACATGTGTTGACTGTACTGTGATTCTCTAAGAGAATATTCTTACTCTACACACTCTAGGATTTAGGGATAAAGAGCATGAAGCATACAACCTGCATTTGGTCAGAACAAAGCCGCACATCTGTCTGCGTGGGTGTAAACACACATGTAGGCAGATTAATAGGGCAGATGCTAAATTAGCAAATAGGTGGGATCTGTGAGTTCATCATAATTCTTTGTCACTTTAATATATTTCCAATTCTGTTCAAAAGAGAACAGTTTCCTACACTCTTTTCGCTCATGGCCATCCTGATGTCGATGCACAAATAGTAGTAACCCAGCCCAGCCATAAGCAGACTCCTCCAGCCTTCTCTAGCTTGCGAGTGACTGATGACAAAGTGGTACTTCAGGGTGACACACCTACGTCAGTCTTTCACATTTGCACAAACTTATAAAGCATATATAAATCCATATGTCAGCTCAGCACAGAGCATGGAAATGAGCTCCTATTCTTGGATGCATTCTAGAAAAAAGAATGCACAGCCAGTGGTGAGAAGAGGCTGGTGTGGGATGAGACAGTGATGGCTGGCTAAAACCATCACGAGCTGAGTTTGTTCAGCAGCAGATTTTCAGTTAAACGTAGTAAACCTATATTGAGAGGGTGGTTGGGATGGGTAGAAGAGACTGTCAGTAGCATCACTGACATACCCGCTGTCACTCAAATCCCCTCTGTGATCACTGTTCCAGAACATGTCGATTACATCCACCTGCTACTCTTGGCCTGAGGATTTTCTCTCTGCTCAAGTGGGCCAAGTTGGCAGGAAGTGCCAGGAAGTCAGTCTGCAGATTCCTCACCCATTGGGAGGGACAATCTGAGGCCTGCGCTGCTCTGTCCCCAGGTACCGCCACAGGGCTCATACTCATTCCTGCCTCTTGCTCTCTTGCCTCATTCTCTTCTCTCCTTTTCGTGTCTCCCAGAACCATCTGCACTCAAATCCTTGTTTCAGTGTCTTTTTCTGTAGGAAAATAAGTGTGGTACCAACTGGCTGCTGCTGGTGGGGAGGGGCAAGGGAATCCTGCACTAGGGAGCTAAGGGAAAACAGGTTAAACCCAGAGGCGGAAAGGAAGATGCAGCTGAGATGCAGCACCTCTTCCTTGTGGAGCACGCGGCGTCCCAGTGGCACACCTGAGCAGGAAAGCACAGGAATGGGTCTTTGCTCTTCAGGTCCTCACGGTTATCCCCAAGATGCCTGCCCGACTGTTGCCCTGAGAGGCAGGGTTTCTGGGGGCCCAGCAAGGCCCAGCGGTACATGGCACGTTTTCCCTTGGGGGCTCTGCTGAACAGAGAATGTTCCTGCCACTAGGTGTCATCTGTCTCCTCTCTTGGTGCCTGGAAACTTAACCTTGAGTCTTTGGCAGGAGCCACGGTGTCCCCCTTGCATGCAAAGGGCTGGCTTCTACGCATTCTCCCTGCGGGCAACTCGGCCAGTTCTCACCACTAATGTTCACTGCAAAAGCCAGGTGGAAAGAGGAGGGGAAGAGCTCTAGAATTTTCCCCTTAATATCAGCCTTACTGAGATACAGCCACCAAATATAAAATCCATCTTTTAAAAGTATATAATTCAGTGGTTTTTCGTGTGCTCACAGAATTCTACAACCATCCCTGCCATCTATTTCCAACACATTTTTTTCTAAAAGAATCCCTATGTGCACAGTCCCTCCCTGGTGGTGCAATGGGTTAGGACACAGAGCTGCAAGCTGGCCACAGCTGCTTCAGTGCTAGTTCACCCCCAGCCCCGAGATGATCCACATGGCGCAGCAGACCTCTCCTGTCTCACCCGCTGCTCTCTCAGTGTACTTCGTTGATCTTCCTGTTCTGCTTCCCACTCTGTCTCTGGTGAATCCTCTCCCTGCCCCTGCACCTCTGACCTGTACCCCAGTTCTGTATGCATAAATAATTTTTTTAAAAAAGAATCCCTATGTGCATCAGAGTCACTTCCCATTCATCCTTCCTCTACAAGCATAAAGCTACATTCTGCCTATGAATCTGCCTCTTCTAGATGTTTCATGAAAGTAGAATCATATAGACACTTATGATGACTGCCTCCCCTCACTCAGCATAATGTTTTCAAGGGTTATTTATTTTGTAACATATATTAGTACTTCACTCCTTTTTATTGCTAAATAGCTTTCCATTTTATGGATCGATCTCATTCAATACTGGCTGGACACTTGTGTTGTTTCTACTTCTTGGCTGTTACAGATACTGCTACTGCAAACATTCATGCACAAGTTTTTGTGTGGATATACATTTTTATTTATGTTGACATATGTACCTGGAAGTAGGAATGTTGGGTCATATTACAATTGTTTAACCTTTTGAGGAAACGTTAGATCGTTCGCCAATGAAGCTGTACTTTCTGACATTCTCACCAATATGTATGTGGGTTCTGATTTCTCCAATCCTTGTCAACCCTTGTTATTACCTATATTTTAAATATAGATACATCCTAGTGTGAATCAAGTGTCCTTTCATTGTAGCTTTGATTTGTATTTCCTGATGGATAATGATACTCAGCACCTGGTCATTTGTTTCTATCAGTGGGAAATGTCTATTGAGGTTCTAAAAAAATGGGTTATTTTCCCTGTATTAATGAGCTGTGAGAGTTCTTAATATATCTAAATACATGTCTTATTGGATAATCCAGAACAGAGATGAGATAATCCAGAACAGAAACAGTGTCTTTGCTGGTGAAACATGCAGAAATGCAAATGATCTCCAGAGAATTATCTTCAACAGACGTACTAGTTAATGTTTTCCTGAATGTTCCCCTTGTTATTCCTCTGTCATGTGTTATATTTATGTATTTTATATTTAGTTTATGTTTATCAGTTATACATGCATATGATTTGAGCTTATTCCTTAAAAATAGTCGTTTCCTGCCCTGCGCTCTGCTTACGGTTCTTCCTTCAACTCTGGCTGACTCTTCTGGCATTGCGCACTGTCATCTATAAATAACGTTCCTATACTACTGCTACTTTTTGGTTTCTCAGATGGCAGTGTTAACTGGTGACTTCCACTGCGGGAAGTGTGATTTTAGCTTTCTCATTCCTACTGTATCCGCCTGCTTGCCATTTTCCCATTTTCCAGTATAGTGAAGACAAAATTTTGATTCGCTCCATATTTAGTTGTTCGCATTTCCTGACATTATTTTGGTATGCCTACTACTCACAGGTTAGCTATGCTGCATACTCTTTCCTGCACGACCTCTTGTTTTCTCTGAAGTCAATGGTTTTATCTTTGTTAGTTTTGTTTTCTCTTCTTCAAATATCTAACAATTTCAAAACATCAGTATTTGATTAGTTCCCACCCCAGAGCCATCTCTCCCGCCTTTGGAGCGGCCAGGTCCTGCACGGTGGCTTCGAGGCTGGTGCCAACGGCCACCCTCGGACAGCTTTTCAGAGTCCTTCTGGAAATTCCCCCACCCCCACCCCCGCCAGATGTTCATTTTTGGTGAAAGGGCAGGCAGGGGCACCATTTTTTGAGGTAGTGTGCATCTGCAGAAGTGCCCTTACAGGATAAGTTTCCCACAGAATGTTTGAAGGCTTCTGCTTAACTTTCTTCTAGCTTCCAGCGTCATGGTTCAGAAGTCTGATGCCCTCCTGCTTCTGTCTACATTCTTGCGCTCTCCAACTTGGCCAGCGTGTGACGTCACAGTGATGCACCTCAGTTTCGCCAGAGTTTACCTTGCGCTTGTGCCGCACCTGGTGCAGCCCTTCAATCTGGTGACGTCAGTTCCGGGTAAGCGACTTCATTTCCTTCACAGATGATTTATTCCCTTTCCGGTTCGTGTGGCTCTTTTATGCTAGAACTTTTCAATATTCAAACGTGGGAATGCATGGACTTAATATCTGTTTCTCTCATTTGTCAACTAATTGCCCTTTGCTTTCAGAGAAGTTTCTCACTCTGCCTTCCACATTTTCTATTTTATATCTAATTTCTGTTATATTTTTAATTTCCAAGAAGTCTCTTAAATATCCTCTCCTGCTTTGTTGACACAATCTTTTCTCCCATCTCTTGGGGTGCTTTTTCTCTTGCACAAATGTCTGTTTATTCCATTAACATTCATCTTAGTGGAGGTTGGAGGGAAAACTGAGTTCTATTTTCACCAAAACCAAACTCCTGGGCTTATTACATGTTCATGTATGTCTTTCCTGTCAGATGTGAGCATCTTAAGATTATATTCCAGATGCCTGTAAACTGTGTTTCAATACATTTTCAATGAATTTACTAGCTTACCTGCCTGTGATTTTCTGAATAAATAAATGGGGTGAGTAGGTTTGAGCCACTCAAAAGAGAAAATTCTGTGTCTGATTGTAGTTCAGGTGCTGAAATTTTCATAAAGCGCAAGTGATGATACATTCACTTGATCCCAGACAATGTACCATCCTAGAACCAAATAATTAAAACGAACCTCGAGAGCTCATATCCAAGTCCCTTGCCCTTGGTTGAAAGTATCATCAGTACTGGATAGCAACAGGAAAAGAGGTTGGCTTGTGGTATGTGTTTAGACAAGTTTAGAAAACTGGAGGCTATCAATTCTCTAACTCAACCTGCACAAAGAAAGGTAAGATAAAGAGTACATAAAATACTTCTAATCCTTAGACTCTGGTTACCAGCCACCCCTCTGGAGGGCCTTAGGCCACCCCTTGTTTTCTTTGCTCTTCTTTTTCTTTTAAAGATTTATTTATTTATGCATACAGAACTGGGGTACAAGCCAGAGATGCAGGGGTGGTGAGAGGATTCATCAGAGGTAGACTGGGGAGCAGAACAGGCAGATGGACAAAGTACACTGCTGAGGGGAGACGGGAGAGGTCTGCTGCTCCATGTGGGGTCACCCCGGAGCCGGGGATTAAATTCACACTGAAGTGGCTGTGGCCAGCTTGCAGTGCTGTGTCCTAACCCGTTGCGCCACCAGGGAGGGTCCATCTTTGCCCTTCTTTTCTGGTTAAGAGGAAACCAAAAGCTAGAGGATAAAAAGGAGGACACATGACTGGACCTTGAGGACTGCCTGGCGCGGGAGTGGGCCCAGCACTGGCTCTCTCTCCCTAGGGACTCTGCATACTGTCCTGACCATGGACCCTCACCATGGGGCACTAGGGGTTGCTGTGCCAGGTTTCTTGCTGCTGTGATAAGTCACCCCCTTTACAGAAGCCTGTGTCAGCTAACCAAAAAGGTATCAATACTATTATGAAAAAACTACTTTGGAAAGACCTCTGAAGAACAAACAGAGAAAAAACTTTATGAATCCATACTGTAGAATGTAATGATGGTACAACTAGATACATGGGAATTTTCAAGCACTCACCAAAGTACTAAGAGAAAGCCCCATGCATTATCCAGCTTTAATAATTATGAACATTTTACCAGTTTTAAATCTATTCTTTAGATCCATCCTGACCCTATTTACTTAAAAAAAATCTGCTGGAGTAGCTTAAAGCACATTTAAAACATGTCTGTCATTTCACCCATGGAACTTCTAAGCAACCCCTATTTACTAGGATGGCTTTTCTTTTCTTTTTTAGATAAAATTGCAATGCCATTGTTATCATAACCTAACAAAATGAACAATCCCTTAATATCACCTAGCACTCCAGTCCAGATTTCCCAGATAACCTGAAAACTATCTTCTTGCAGATTTGTTTGAAGCAAGAGTCAAATCTACTCATACATCACTTTATTTCCTAGTGCGAACTTCAGTTTTTAAGTTACATATGACGGTAGCCTTCAAAAATGAAGGCAGACTTATAATAGGCTCTGCTTTGCTGCAGCATCAACTTTAATCTTTATTCTTAATAATTAATTTTGGCACGTTTCCAAACTTGTAAGTGCTCTGGAGGCATGTTTTCATGGTTACCAACTGGCCTAGTACTTCTATTAGTGAGATTAGAATTAAATACTTAGTCATTTTTAATATAACTGCATCCTTCCTTATTTACTATTGCAACTAATCACGTTTGGAGACAGTTGCTTATTAGATTTGTGCATATTTAAAAATCTGCCTGGTAACATTAAAAAATTATGAATCCATACTGGGGAATGCAGTGCAGGCACAGCTAGATATATGGAAATGGGGTGTGGTAATAGATGCAGTAGGTATTGTTTCCAATGTGATTTCAAGCAATTTATTTCAAGCAGTAGCAGTGGAGAAGGAATGAGGTGTCTTCTGAGGGCAGATCTCTCGGGAGTAAAGGAGCAATGAGACAAAACCCAGTGCTCTGGTCATGATTCTTTTTTTCACATTTTAAAATCTGCCCATTAGTCCTGCAGCCGGGACTCATCACATTCAGCGGTGCTGACTGAGGTCTGCTGTGTGCCAAACACCTTCTCAGCAAGGTCTCACGGGATACAGCGCTCTTACAGTAGCATGAGGAGGTAGTAGCTTCATTTTGTAGACTAGAAAACCCAACTTTGGCGGCGTGGTGAGTCTCTCCAGGTCACTGACCTCGAAAAGCCACGCTTCTGCCAGTTCTCACACTGCTCTGGGGACTGCTCTACTCACCTGCGACTGGGTCAGTCAGGACAGGTAAACACCAACACCACAGGAGGTCACCAGACACTGAGAAACTGCACCATTACCTGCGCCGTGGAATCCCCCGCAGACGTAGAGCTTCCCATCCACCACGCCTGCGTTGGTAGAATTGGTTCGCAGTGAGAGCAGGGGACTTGGCATAGGGGGGCCTTCTCTCCAGAAGTCCCCGTCGGGGCTGTAGATCTCCACCACATCGAGGCACTTTCGCACCTGGCCCTTGTCTCGGCCTACGCAGCCAATTCCACCTACGGAGAACGATGCACAGAGTGAGATGGCCGAGAGCTGCAGCCCCTCCCCGCCAGGCCCTGTCACAAGCTATGGCCTTTGGTTTCACTCTTTCTTGTCAGGAGTTACTGCTAAGATCCCGACTCAGCAACAGTGATGTCCCTGGTGTACCCCATAGTAAAGCTGAATTTCACTTTTTTTTTTAAAGATTTATTTTATTTATGCACAGAACTGGGGTATAGACCAGAGGTGCGGGGGGTGAGAGGATTCACCAGAGACAAAGTGAGGAGCAGAACAGGCAGAGATCTACGAAGTGACTGCTGAGGGGAGCAGCAGGCGGGTCAGGAGAGGTCTGCCGTGCCATGTGGTTCACCTCAGGGGCTGGGGATCGAACTCATGCTGAAGTGGCTTTAGCTTCTCAGTGCTGTGCTTTAACCAGCTGCGCCACCAGGGAGGGCCTGAATGTTACTTTTATTCCTAACGTCCTGTTTATGCTTCTGCATGAGACTGATGCTGCTACAGGCTTCAGACCCTACAATATCCGACCTTGGTTCTTACAACAAGCTTTCCCTTCACAATGAAAAGTTTGGGTTTGAAAGTGAGGGTAACTCCACACTGACATCTGCTTTCTGTTCATCTGGCTAGCTAGGGGACGCCCCCTCTCTGTCCCTTTTTCTTGCAAGCCTTTTTAAATTGCACAAAATTTTCCAATTAGGGAAAGGCCATTCTCTGGTGAATGTCAGATTTGGGATCAAAGGAAGGCCTTAAATGCAACTGCCCAGGGCATCTTCCATTTTGGGACAATACAGTTCGTTCAAGGGCTATTCAATGAATGCCTATTATGTCCAAGGCAGTGTGCTAAGTGATAAGGGGTTTGGAAAGATGAATAAGGCAAGTTTCTTGCTGTGAAGAAATTAATGGGTTGGAAAGGGCCATGTAGGCAATGAATAGAAGGCATCATAATAGGTATCTTAAAAAAGATACAAATTAGATTTAGAAGTCTGGAGACTATAACAAGAAATATCCTATATATAATTATGACTGTAAGTACAACCCTCAGTAGGAAATTCTAATTGTGTAAGAATTTCCAACCCATTGTAATAAGAGAAACAAGTCTGAAGGTGATCTTTTAAAAGTCAGGCCATATTTCTTGACCTGATGGCCAGCCCTGGACACAGAGGTGAGTTCCTCGGAACACGAAGAGAAGCTCTTCTACGCACAGAGACCCTCTTATTGGTGAACTCATCCCACGCAGCTCCAACCTTAGAACCCTGGCTTGCTCCATCCATCAGAAAGACTGCAGTGCTGTCCTGGGGGCACGGGGTGAGAGTCACTGCATGTGTCGGGGGGCTGGTTTGGTTCTGTTGCCTGCAGTGGTGTTGAAACCAAAACTAACACCTGCTCTGATCTCACAGGATTTACCGTATGTCTCAGTTCTGGCTAAATCCACCACAGACCACTCACGCCTTCTGCTCTCCGTTATTTAACACCCCTCATCCCTCAGGGCTTGCAGAGGGTGCTTTCGACATCACCTGCTTCCCAATCTCTCCCTAGACACTCAGTACTGAGTCCCAGCATCTAGCCCAGTGCTGGTGTGTCTGCAAGGAAGGAGTCTCATTTCTCCTCTGCTTTCTCTATGTGGGCGTCCGGTAAGCTCAATGAAGGCCAACACCACATTTTACGTGTCTTATATTAACTGTGCCCGACACACAGCACCCCGTGATTCCAAAAAGATGGATGGACGCAGCTTACTTTCTCCACGGTTGGGACTTTGGCCAGAAACAAGAGGTGATGGAAGAGTCTGGGAGGAAGAAGAAAGGGTTTTTTTTTTTTCCTTTTCTCTTTTTTGCTGATGGAGCTTGGCCTGTTTCCTGTCTCAGTGTGAATCCAGGGACGGAGGCTGTAAACTCAGGAAGCTTTTGGTTGCTTTCTCTTATCCAACTGGATAAATAATTTAGGCCACTGCGGTGCCAAGTCCAGGCTGCGGCGTTTCCAGGGAGGGGACGCGCTAGCCTCATGGGCGCGAGCTCTGGCGTTCGCCACCCGCTTTCAGGGTGGCGCTGTAGGGCTGGAGGCTTCTGAGTTCAACGGCAGGACCTGGAAGGAAGCTTCCAGGCTGGCACGAGTCGCAACCGCTCGTGACACCCGCAAGCAAACAGGTGAAATACAAGTCAGTGGGGGTCAGGTTGGGCGCGAGCAGCAGACAGCTCCGGCAGCTGGTGCAAAGTGCCACGGAAAGCCCATTCGGGACGCGCCCCGACGCGATGCCTGCGGAGAATGGCGTTATTCTCTCGGCGTTCTGGCATCATGGGCGTGCTTGTCATCTTCATTTCCCATTTACGGAGTGTATTTAATTATAACGTTCAGTCCATACTCTACCAAACTAACCTTTTAAACAGGTGTCTTTTCTGCTTGGTTGGCAGGCGGTTCACACGCTCTACTCAAGGGTGCCGCCGGCTCACAGGGAGCCTTTGTTCCTGCCATTAATGCCAGAACACACCTCTGTGGCACTTGGATGTGATTCCAACAGCAAGCACACTTTCGGTCTTCCTCTATTAACAATAGACTTAATGAGCTTAAACTGGAGGTGAATCCTGATTAGATAAACCATCAAATAAAAGCATGATCTGTATTAGTAAGTCAGCAGCAGCACTTCAAGAGAACTCTTTTGATGACAGAAGTCCTAGGGCAGGATCAGCACATCTTTAGAATTTCAATGAGATACCTCTGTATCTTTAATTTATATGCCATCACCACCCCTAAGCCTGGCTTTTTCTTGATTCACAAAAAAGACACAGAAGTTATCTTGGCGAGGTTTACCTAAATGGACCTCAAATGCAAACCCACGCTGTAGATTTTTTGCTTCGTGGGGAGCTGGATATCCAAGAGGACAATGCCTCCTGCTTCTCTTTTTCATTTCTGCAAGGACAAACGTAGGTTCTCCTCGTGTTTACTTATTCTAGATTCTTTCCCTCCTCTGGGGTGTGGGAGGAAACCTTTCCTGCACCAAGCCTGGCAGGAAGCAGGCAGAGGGCAGAGGGGGCGTGGCACTTCTCTGCCACCCAGGACCTGTCATCCACCATGCCTGGGCTGGCTCCAGGTCCCTGCTGCCCGCGGGGCTGCCTTCAGGTGGCGGGCTTATTCTGTTCCTCCCTGGGCTGGGCCCAAAGGAAGAGGGAGATTGTAATCGCTTTGACAAGCTTCCAGAGCGGCTTGCATTGCTCGACAAGCTTTAGAAACAAGCTTTAATGAAATATTTACTGTTGAAGGCTCCTGAGTGTTCCAAGAAAAAAAAAACATATTTGTTTTTGGAAACAGACAGATCCTGGTTCATACGCCTGTGTCACCATTTGCTAGTTGGACAATTTTGGTCCCTGTGATTTCCTCAACAGGAAGTTTAAGACAATAACAGGAATTTCATAATTGGCTATAAAGATTCAACTATTATATGATCGAGTAAAGGAAGACAAGTGCGAAGAGGAGCTTACATTGTGTGTACGCCTAGTCACAAGGATTTCTATCAGGTTTTAATGTATTCTGGTTACTGCACTCAAGCCAGATGGCTACGTGCAGTAGTGGTGGGTGAGGGTTAATCCTCTGTCCTTCCTGCTCGAGAATGTTATTTAAAAACCAGCATTGACTGCAGTTGCTCAGAGTTTGTGCCTGACTGCTCTCAATCTAGTTGTTTGTTATGTCTGCAACTGAAGCCAGGGCCGATGGATGGGGTAGTCAAACCTCAAAGTTTGTTTTGAGGTTGGAGAGACAATTCGAAGCTCAAAGGATTGAGCCTTTTCCTCAGCCTCCTGACCAGAGAGGAAGCCTGCAGTCCTTTGAAACAACTTACATTTGAAAGAGGCAGGGGACCTCCTAGTGTGTGACAGAAAAGGACTTGGCACTGTGTAGGCCCCAGACAGGACCCACACACCTGGGGGGTGCCGCTTTCTGACCTGCGCGTCACATGCCGTCCCGCCACTGCTCACATCCTGCTTGTGACGACTCCCTCTCGCTTTGGCTGTCTTCTCTCTGATTGTTCTCTGCGCTCATGTTAGAGTTCCAGATTTGGAGACTAAGGTTCGAGAAGACACGAACCTGGCTTCTGTCCCTTCTTAGTCTAACACAGGGGTCTTGGTAGTTTCAGGGAAAAAAATCTTCAGGAAGGTGGAAAGCAGCCTTGCCTGCATGTCACAGGACTCTGGGTTCCCCAGGCCCCGGGGCCTGTCAGTGTGCCCTGGGCTCCCAGGACATGGCCAGCTGTCCTCACCAGAACAGGCCAGGCTCTTCCTCTCCTGACTTCACTGTCCTTCGCCAGGCTAAGCAAACACAATCATCTGCCTGCATTTTGCTTGTTTCTCGATACAGGTTGCCACACAAATAAGAGAAAAGAGCTGAAAGGGCACCGGTTCTGACTTTAAGAAGCAAATGTTCGGAATGTCTTAAAACTTCAAGTGGAAATGCAGACACTAACACAGAACATGCTAGCACTGACTCCCAGGTGCCAAAGAAGATGCACTTATAGAACTGCTGTCCCGCCTGATGCTGAGTGAGCCCGGGCTCTACGTCTCCGCCCAGCACTGGGTCTCAGGAGATTTCAGGGTGTGGACCAAGTCTGGGACTTAGCCTGTGTTTCTTTCAAATCCTGGGCCTGTCTTTCCCCCCTTTCTTCCCATCTGTCTTCACCAGCTTGCAGCCCGCGGGCTCCAGCAGGTCCGAAGCCTGAGCCCGTGAGGGAGGGACAAAGGGCGCAGTAGGTAGAAGCGAGCATAGCTGATGACCTCGCTTGGTACAGCAGGTCAGAGGGGACAGGTGTCAACCTCAGATGATGTCACCTGACTCAACACCTGATTCAAAATCAGTCGCCCACTTCTTGATACCCCTCAGACCTATCTCTCCCTCTAAAGGTACGCAAAGGTTGAAGATCCCGTCACTGCCTTGTTCTCCCCATTCCTCGCCCTTCTCCGCGGCCGCCTCCACCTCCCCATGACGCACCAAACAGCTGCGTCAGAGGCGAGGCCGCTTATCTCCAGCCCTCTGCTTAGGCTCATCTCTGCTTAGAACGGCCTCTCCTCTTCCTCCTCAACTTGATAGACTCCTACACCTCCTTCAGTGTTCAGTGCAATAGTCACCCTCTCCAGAAATCTTTCTTGCCTCTCTGCATAGGACTGGCCCTTCCCTCCTTTGGGTTTCCACTGCCCTCTGAACAGAAATTACAGATTCCTATGATGTCTCTTGCTCCTATTTATCCTTAAGAAAGTCTCCCTACTGGGAAAGTCTCCCTCTCTGGTGGCACAGTGGGTTGAAGCACAGCACTAAGAAACTGAAGCCACTTCAGTTGATTCCGGCCCCGGAGGTGACCCATAGGGCGTGGCAGACCTCTCCTGGCCCGCCCGCTGCTCCCCTCAACAGTGGACTTCGTTGATCTGCCTGTTCTGCTCTCCGCTGTGTCTCTGGTGAAGCCTCTCACCGCCCCTGAGCCTGTGGCCTGTACCCCAGCTCTGTATGCACAAATAAATCTTTAAAAAGAAAAGAAAAGAAAGTCTCCCTACTGGTTAGACCACGACTCACTTGAGGGCAGAGCAGTGTCTAATTTATATCTGTATCCCTAACACTTTTTACAGGGTACATATAATCAAAAAGTAAAAATGTAATGGAGTGTGGGAAGGGGTCATCTCCTCACCTTCATCTCAGCTTAGCTTTTCTTTTCTTACACTTTTTCATCAAAACAAAAAGCAGCGACTGGCTTTTCAGATAGGACAAGCCCTGAGTCGAAGGAACTGAAAACTCACTTTAAAATACCATCTTCTTAAAAATATAAGAATCTGAGCCAGACACCGAGAGAAACAGCTAGTGTGGGCCTGCTGCTGGCTGCATTGTTCCCTCAGGCTCGTCTTTGCTTGGGCTACCCCCGACCTAACAGGCACAGGCCACGTTTCCACTAGTGCTTCTCTGCAGTGACTTCTCAGGAACTACTAACCAGATGCATTCCACAGCTTCAAAGTGCAGCTGTGACCATGCAGCTATAAACCCTCGAGGCCAAATGTGCCTCGCCGTGTACCGAGGCACCAAGCCTGATGCCTCTTCTAAAGAACGCTGGGCAGTGTCTGGGGGGTAACTCCGGAAGGCGAGCACAATACCCTAAGTCTCCAGCAGATTAACCTTGTGTGCAATAAAATGATCTATAGGGACTGATGATGTGTGCTGCTAGAGGAAAAAAAAAATATGGAGTGACTAAAGAAAAAAATGATCACATATAAGAGTGAGGATAAACTAACTGAAGATAATACATTTTACTTCAGATGACAGGAATTTTTGATAATTGTCACTGTCCTCTTTAAAACATCATTTTTTTTCAGCTTTCATTTTTTTTTAAAGATTTATTTTATTTGTGCATACAGAACTGGGGTACAGTCCAGAGGTGCAGGGATGGTGAGTGGATTCACCAGAGGCAGAGTGGGGAGCAAAACAGGCAAACCGATGAAGTCCACTGCTGAGGGGAGCAGCGGGTGGGTCAGGAGAGGTCTGCCGCGCCGTGTGGTCATCTCCGGGGCAGGTGGGGATTGAACTCATGTGGAAGTGGCTTTAGCTTCTCAGTGCTGTTCTGCTCCCCACTCTGTCTCTGGTGAATCTTCTCACAACCCCTGTACCCCAGTTCTATACACATAAATAAATAAATCTTTAAAAAAAAATTCCCTCCAACTAACTGGACAATCATTTCATGGATGCCAGCAGCCAACACACGGCGAGCCTCTGGCTGTTGACGTTCTAAATCCAAGTCCTTTTTCAGAGACGTCTGGGTTTCTGGCCACTGTAGCGGCCTTTTCCTTCCCGTGTTTAGGAGGGGCTAGAGAGGTGGGTGTGGGTGCACTCTTGGGATCTGGCTGGAACACAGCCACCAGCCCGCTCTGGTAACCTAGGGTGTACCAGGACGCTCGGGCCATCTTCCTCGAATACACAGTGCCGTCCAGAGCAGCGACACCAGGGACACTGTTTCACTCCTCTCCGCATCTTCTTGAGAACCCAGTCTAGAGTCTGCTTGTGCAAAACAGCTCAAGCCTTTGATGCCTCCACTAACACGATCATTGCCCCATTCTTCGCCGTATCAGTATTTCTCTGCGTGAGGTGCTCTGATCATTCACACTGGTATTTTCTACAACTCAGATTCCTAGGTCTGACTTTGACTTACTGGCTCAGAATTTGCCAAGAGGAAAAGCCTGGAACTGACCATTTCAACAAACCACCAAGGAATTTGAGAAACACTTCTATGAGGAAAAATTGCTTAGAATCTTATTGAAAAAGGCAAATTCCTATTAACAGCAAAACCAGGTCCTCTCCTCGCAAAATAATTCCCCTCTAAAGTGATCTGGGAAATAATGCATTTAATGTAGTAAGTGGAACCTTCTGTATAATTTTCCCTTCACCCCAGCACTCCAGCTGAGAGGCGACTTGCAGTGTGCCACTGCAAGAAGCCAGGGAGGCCCACAGTGGGCCCCTGGAGAAAACCACGCTCCAGCTGGGACATTAGCTGTGCAGAAGACTTATTATTAGCTGGCTCTCCAGACAGGGAAATGAGAAATCCCTGCTTGCATCAATTCTCCACCAGACCTCTAGCTCTGCTTTTCCATGATGGTACAGAGCTGAGGAGGGCCAATCAGTAAACTGATACTTACGTAGCATCTGTTACCTAGGCTGGGCCCTGGGCAGGGTTTTAGAAGAGCTACTGACACCACAGGGCTGGGCCTCTCCCCTCTGGACACTGTGCCCAGGGCAGTGACAGAGGCAGAAGCAGCTGACTGCAGAGCTTCCTGGCTACCAGGCAGAGGCACTTCTGCTTGATCTTGAACCGTGGGGAGGAGCTAACTAGGCAGAGGAGGCTGTAAAAGCTGAGGAGGGAGAGTAAACTAAGGCCAAGAAGGGAGGTCAGGAAATGACTCTCAGGCCCTGTGGCTGGGGTTTAGGTTTGTGGCTTGGGCGGCCGGGACTAGAGGCGAACTGCAAAGGCAGGTGGTCCGTCTGGGAAAGGCTAAGTGTTTCCGCAAATAGAGTCTGGTTCTCATGTTTCTGTATTTGATTTTGCCTGACCCATTGAGCTGCAGCAACTTCGGAATACAGTTAGACTTTTAAAAAAGCCTGTGATGGAAATCCAAAGTATTTATGGGTACACATGGTCTTTTCACAAGTGAACATAATTTATTCAGAAGCATAACTGATAGTATGAGATCTAAAATATGGGCCCTTTGATCTTACGGAACCTGTTTTCAAGCGAAAGCACCTGGTAGCATGTTTAAAACTATTTTATTTATAGGAGAGGCACTCAACAAGAGCTTACAAGTAGGTTTCCGTGAGGTAGAGCCCAAAGGTTCTATCTTTCGCAATAAGGAGTTAACACTGAAATCACCTCGTGTTTTATTATTCATAAAGATATAATTTAAAGCCTCGAAAACAAGGAATTGACATTTTCTTATTGTAATAGCATATAGTAATCTGAACTTCTTGGACTGCTTTTTTAAAGGACATGTTTTTCTTAGGATGTATTTTGGATTAAAGTAACTTAACCACTAAATAATGAGCTTTCACTGTATAGATAACAAAATATTTTTCTAAAGCAGTAAAGATTTACTATGCATGGCCTTAAAGGTTCTCTTAAAGGTCTCGAAGGCCATCTCTACAACTCATAGCAAGCCAGGGTCAGCGTTAACTACACTGTCCAGTCGTTTGCCCTCATTCTGATGGGATGACGCATTCCTGGCGGGGTTTTCAGAGCCCCACTGGGAGCTGTGTACCTGCTCACCCTGAGGAGCTGGCTGTGTGGACGTGCACTCTGTCACTGGGGCAAGATGAGAGGGGATGAGAAAAGTCGAGAAGAGCCACCTGTTGACCCCATGTACACCAGGACAGTGTCCCCGGCACTTTGGTGCCTCAGTGGGCTCATGTGGCCAGCACGGAGCCCCACCTGCACAGTGAGTTGGTTGACCTGCCACTGGGTCCCTCAGGTGCGCAACCTGGCCGTGCACAGCTGACCTGTCCCTGTCCAGCCCTGGTCCACGAGTCCCTGGGGCACAGAGTACATGTTTCGTTTCAGCATCCAGCCCAGGGTCTCACATACCATATGCTCAACAAATGTGGGTTGAAACAAATAAGCATGACAAGAAAATACAGTCTCTCCAAAAGAAATTATTAGTGAGTCTGAGACCAAAGTTACTGAGTTGCAATCACAAACTTATTTTCAAAACTCACTCTTCATCCTTTATGTCTCCCTTCCAATTCTGAGAGGCTGAGATTTGCTCACGGTCACTTGTCTAGTTCGTCTAGTTCCTAGTAGCAGCCTTCACTCATAATCCTCTGGGTGCTTCCTCTCCCCGGTGGCCCAGGGTCACTGCTACCCTCCCCCACTTCCTTCCCGGTGAGAATGCTGGGCCGCCTTCTTTCCTTGTGTTCCATCTTCCTTAGCTCAATGCCATGCTTTGTAATTATAATTTTTAAAAATTTATATTCTGTTGTGATAGGAAGGCTTAACACGAGATCTATCTTCTTGCCAATTTTATTTTGTCGTGTACAACACAGCCTTCCTGACTACAGACACAATGGCACTCTAGAACTTATTCATCTTGCTTTGCTATAACTTTATGCCAGCTGATTAGTAACTCCCCATTTCTACCTACCCGCAGCCCGACAGCCACCATTCCGCTTGAGCCCCTGCGTCTGATTACTTTAGGTAACTTAGGTTAAGTGAAGTCAGACAGTATTTGTCTTCCTGTGACTGTTTTATTCCCTTAGCATACTATTATCAAGATTCATCCATGTTGTTGCATGTTACATTTCCTCCCTTTAAAGGGCTGAGTAGGATTCCATTGTGTGGTTAACGCCATATTACTTTTTCTAGGCATCTGTCCGTGAGAAGCTAGGCTGTGTTTTTACACCTTGGCTTCCATGAGCATGGAGTGTTATTTATTACCTCTGAGATCCTCCTTTCAATTTTTAGATAAATACCCAGAACTGGGATTGCTGGACCCTGTGGTTAGTCTTTGAGGGCTTTCCATACTGCTTTGACGTTCCCATGAACAGCATGCAAGAGTTATGTTCCTTCCTTCCCCACACGTAAGAAAGCAAATTTGTACCCTTATCTTGCACCATACACAAAAATCACCTTGAAGAGGACTAAAGACTTAAATGTAAGACCTGAAACCGTAAAACTCCTAGAGCGTTGGAGCCAAACGCTGCCCTGGGTGATGTCTTTATGGATGGGTACCAAAAGCACAGGCCCAAAACCAAGAAAAATAAGCGAGACCTACATCAAGCTAAAAAGCATCCGCACAGCAAAGAAATGAATCAAGAGTGAAAAGCTAATGTATGCTACGGGAAAAAATACTTGCACATCATGTATCTGGTCAAAGATACCTATTTTTAATGTTGGCACATGTTACAAATATTACTATACAAGTTCAGATAATATATTAGGATATCAAGTTCAGATAATAATGAACACAAGTTAAAACTACTAAGGTAACAGCAGCTACCCTCTTTTTTTATCTAAATCCAATAGGTCTAACTACACGGTCAATGTTTAAATTGTCATGCAGAGAGGGAGCAAAGAAAAGCCTAGATAACAGAAATCCACATTTCATCCGAATCATAGTTTAGCAATTGCCCTCACCAGCATTTTAAAAGCCGTTAAATCAGAGGGCAAAGTTAGCTAATCTAGTTTGGCACCTTTCCCTTCCCTGGCTTACCAGCTGGCTCAGGCACCAACAGAGTAGAGACTAAAAAGCAGGTGGTAGAAGCAGAGCACGATTTGCTTCTGTCTTTAAAGTGCAAGAATTTTTTTGTAACTTCAATTTTTTTTCAATTATATTTCTCAGTTTGGATTTTGTGACAAGGCCCAGGAGCCTATTAATTTTAGACTTACAAATGCGATGTCACTGGCTTGAGTATTGTGCTCTATCCTACTCATCCAGTTATGAAAAAAAAAAAAAACAAAACCACAGCATTTATATGCTTAGAGAGTGGACAGGGTCTAGATTATGGCCTTTGACAAGAGGTAAGAAACTATGGAAACCCTGAAACCCCAGACTTGAAGGCAGAGACTGCAGGGCCAACATATATGTCCATAGGCTGCAGCCACCACCCTCACCTGGTTCAAGTAAAGACATCACCAGGTATTGCCCTAAAGGTCTCTGCAGACCACTTGGAGCGCTACTGAAGCAGCCCGAAGGCTGGCAGGGTCAAAGCCAGTAACCCTGAAGGAAGGAAGGCACAGAGCACCTTGAAAGGGAGGCTTTGTTGTGCAATGCTGGCTCTGATTCCCTCTGTGCCACTCAGTAACAAGTGTTTGAGTAAAGTACTTAACCTGAGACTTAGTTCTTCCCTCCTTTCTCCTATATAAAATTGTGGAACAAATATATCACACAAAAAGAACTATGTCTAAGAAAAACAAAGTGTGTCTAGCGATCATTTTTTCCAATTCTTAGTAAGTTATCACGGCAAGCAAATGATTCTAATGTGACGAGGAAAAAAAATTAAGTTGTAAAGATTCTATTTTCATAGCTGTTGGGGAGGCTTGGAAGGGACAAGGACTAGATAAACTAAAATTACAGTGAGAAAGTCTTTCCTGGGTTGTTTGCTGCCCTTGGGGTACTTACTAATTCTGGACCAAGGCTCAGAACTGGCTTTGACACTGCCCTCTAATAAGGGAAAGAGAAACCAGAAGAGTTTCTGCCAGTGATGTGAGGCTGAGGAAGCAGTGTGTAATCTAGAGGACCTGCAAGGAGAAACCTCAAAAACATGGGCAATTGTCTTTTCTTTTCCTCCCATGTATGATTACAAGCAGAACTAGGAGTCAACACACCAAATTCTTTTCATTTTTAAAATCAACCTTAGTTAGTGCCATGAAGTATCTTTCCAAATCATCAGCTTTCCTACCTGTGCAAGTCTTCTGTAACTTTGCTCACTTTTTGTCTGGTTATTCTATCAATTATTGATATCGGGTAGAAATCTAGCTCTTTAATTGCTTTTCGGAGAGGCTACTGACCACTTCACTTCCCCATAGCAAGAAGTCTTCTGTTTTTACTTAGCTTTTGACTTGCTAAATTCTCACTGCTGTGACATATTTTCTAGAAGGTTTAAAAATAAGTCTTATTCAACATTTGTTTTGTATTTTCAAGGGGAGGAGCAGTCAGATGATCTAGTCAGCTGTATGTAAGAGAGCTAGTACTATGTTATCCCACTTTTAACTACCTCCAACTCTAATGTGCTTGGTAGATTAGTCCTTCACTTCCAATTTGGATATTGTCTCTCCTTGGACCTATGACATAACATATTGTTGTAACAAAATATCAAACACATAGCCAGAGGAAAAAAATAATTGTAGTGAACCTCAAAACTGAGGTAATCATAAATTATGCTGCATGAAGTTCTTATTCTTAAAATCATAGAACTATTCACATTTGAGTGCATTAATTATTTGCTTCATGCAGTGCAAGCAGATAAGAGATAATGACTTCCCTTTCTGGAAAAAATCTATTCAATTGCTTGGCTGGCTTGCATTCCATACTTCACATTTTTCCTTTGCCATCACTTTGCTACCTTACATCTTCCCATGGCTTAGCCTGTCAGCCACCGATGCAGACAGCGTGGAATAGAGACCTGACATCGTCATCCTTTTACTTGTCTAGTTAGGCTCCTTCTTTATCTCAGTCTCGTTCTTTCCCATATTTATGAACAGAGGGCGGGAAGGTCATAGAGAATGATGTCGGACAACTGGAATGTGCTTAGAGGTGCCAAGGACTTAACAAAAGAGGAAAAATTAGGAGTGAAGGGTAGGGGAAACGTAGGGGATGTTCCAGAGTTGTTTCACTTGCTCACAGTTGTAGAAATGAGACAGTTTTTCACCAATCCTACTGGCCAGGGTAAGACCATACATACTTAAGAGATACAGAAAGTGCATTCAGATCAAAGTCATTAGATAACACCTGTCGAAAGTGGGTGGGTGCGGCCGAAGGAAGAGCACTGGCACAGTTGGTACTGTCCTACCTATGAGGCGTGTTCCTCTGTTGGCACAGAAAATCACCGTTGGTTGCAAAAACCATTGACTAAAACTGGCCAACGGCTTATTCCCATTTCACAATATTTTACTTAGTGGTTCTAGAGGGATGTATTGCTGCTGTTGTTGCATCCCCACTGACTTGAAAATTCCATAAAAATAACCTTGATTTTACTAAATTAATGGACTTTCACTTGACCTTATCACACTGTTCTCTAGAAAACAAGAAACAGAGAAAAATGTTTGGGCTGGTTATATATACATTTGAACTGGGGTGCAAGAGGAAGGAGAATTATTTCATTTTTACTGAGGCAAACTGCTGAACAAATAAATAAATAAAAGGAGTTAGAGTCTTTTAACTCTGTTTGTTCTTACCCAAGACATAAATCTCACTGTTGACTACAGCTGTGCTGAATCGGTACTTTGAGTATGTCATAGGTGCCTGCTCTGTCCACTTGTCTTGGCTGGGGTCATACCGCAACAGTTTGTTGCTTAATCGATCAGGTTCTTCATCAGGAAGATCCATCTGTATGAAATATGAGCCAATATTATCACACACCATGCAGAGATCTTCAGGGGTGCATAAATGCAATTAATCAAAGCAGCCGGCCAAGGAGGTAAGTAGGGTTAACGGTAGTTACGCGTTCATAAACACACCCAATCCCATGATTTGGGGTTATAAGCACACTGTCAGAATCAGAAGAATTTGTATTTTGTAATACTGAGGCTAAAGTGTCCCACCATAGCAAAAGAGAGATAGAGAGACAATTATAGCATTGGGGAAAAAAAGATACATTTAAACCAACTGCAAAGCCTAAAAATGAAACCAAGCTTTTAAAAATAAGTATTTAAAGTATAATTTCATTTTATCAAACTCTGTAGCACACAGCTGTAATAATATTTGTGAGAAACTAATGTGAATAATATATTAGGTATTTTTCTTCTTACAATTTCCTCATCCAGAGGAAAGAAAATTACAAAAACATTTTAGTGTTTTCATAGCGTAGTTTTACATGTAATTATAACGTATACAGGAATAATTTGAATTCAACTTTCAGGTTGCAGGGGTTAACAGGAATTATTTGCAGTTATTTCTATGCATTTATATATTGCATATATATACATGTTAATGACTAGAGATGGAAACCGAATGATGTATGTGGCTTCTCATAAACTTCAGCTGAAGCATTGCTTTTTGTCTACAATGCATCAAGGATTTTGATTTGAGGATGCTTAAGTGTCTTGTTTCTCTCCTTTGGATACAGGTATTCAGCACAGAAATACTTGCCACATTTATGAAAATTGTATGCCATTCAATGTGGCTGCATTAAGAGTTATATTCATAGGGTGCGCTTACAACTCCATGTCATTTTGCAATTTAACATAGCTACAGAATAGCAAAAGCGTTTTTATTCAATAAATATTCACATCACTTACTTAAAGACAAAAATGAACAAACATTGACTTTATTGTTTTCAGCAATAATTCCTATCTTAGTGAAAGAAAAGCTTCTAAGTTGTCTTTGCAGCTTATTCATGCCAAATTAACTATGCAGCGGATAGTTCTGATAAAGCTTAATTACATGTACTTTTTCAGACATCAGCTACTAGCTGTGATTAAATCTGCACTATTTTTAGGTATTGAGCACAAATTTTAAAATGTATGAAACATGAACTGTTTTAAGTGAGGTACAGTACACTGTGGAGGGTGAAATGCAAATTTATAAAATGAAAGTAAAAACATCAGCTTTATTAGGAAGGAAATCTTGAGAAACAAGGCATGAGATGGGCAAAAATAAATTGACTTTATGTCATGGGGATGGACATAGAGCTAGTAAGGCCACTAGGCATGGGAGACTCGCCCGCAGAGAAGAGAAAGGTCCCGTGGCCCCCTCCACTGACTCTTCTGCTTGGGGTGCCAGCACTTTGCACCCCACACGTGTAGTATATTGACTTCGCCATCTGCTGATCCCCAGCAAAAGCATGGGAGTTTAAGATGACTTTATACCTTTGTGGAAATGACTGGGCTGTGTCAGGATGAGTACTCTGGTGTTCCGCTTAAGGGAAGAATTTTAAGTCTGAAAAAGATCTAAGAGCCACTTGCCTGAGGTCACAGTCATTACACAGACAGATCTAGGATGAGGATCTAGCTCCTGTGCCTCCAACTTAGATGCTTCCTACAGATAATCCTTCAGCGTGAGCATGGTCCACAATTAGCAGGAGTGGGAAAGATCATGCAGAACAGAGCACGGATCCTGAATGAAGTCGTGTCCATGAATAACACATTTTAGAATTCACTCTCTCAAGCCACTTTACCACTTTTAGACTGTAAGTTTAATATCTAATAAAATAGGAAGCATGTTGCCCAAACATCAAACTCTTAGTATTCAACATCCACAACTTTTTCAGCACAGCAGTCAGACTCTGCATAGCCATGGCAACCAGGTACCCAGGAAGCTCCTTAACCTGAGGGGTCCAGCCTCCAATCACGTAAAGTTTATTATTGACGGTCACTACAGCATGGCACGCCAACGGTAGTGGAAGGGGAGACACCCTTTTCCAACTGTCCCGTTCTACGGAATACTTGTCAACACAGTTTGTAATAAGATACTGGCTTTTAATTTTCGTCTGTCCTCCTATCACATAGAGGTCGTTATGAACACTGCCCAGAGCATAGAGCTCTCGGAATTCAGTTGTGCATAATTTTTCCCAGAACTGGTTTCCTCTGTCATGATACCTGCAAATTAATAGAGAAAGAGCCTAGGATTAGAGTCAATGTGGAAACACATTTCTCTTCCAACTAAAAACATAATTTGGTTCTTTTCATTCGAGAGGAAAAACATTAACAAAAGATAGGGTTACAGGCTTGTAGGTTGTTTTATATATTTACAGGGACTAATGAGCTAAATGTAATATGCATAGAAACAAACATATCTGCAGAATTTTAGGGAGAGTTTATTGGAAAAGTATAGATCATCCAGGACTCGACTTCATTTCCTAGTTCTAGAAGAGAAAATCAAGATTAGGAAAGTCTCTCATACAATAGCTTCTTATTCTGTGGAGTAGAAGTCTCACTTTAATACTAAAGAAGTTGGTTTTAGAGCAGAGACTTCTAAGGGATGATATGGGATAGGTAGAATTTAACAATTGTTCTTACATTTCTAAATGGCTCAGAACAGAGTCAAGAGTACCTATAGGTATAAAAGCCCATCTACAGGTGTCTGTAAGCATTAGCAGCTATTTCAGTCTACCAGCTTCCATGAGTAATTATGTCGGTTTGAAAAGAGGATTGGGAGGGAGGGAGGGACATAGGCTAGACCCCTTAATATCTTTAGAGTACAGCAGACCGACTGTCTCTGTGTGTGAATTACTGAGCATGTGAGCTTGACTATGCTTATGTCTCTTGATAATGGTTAAGTCTACTTTGGCCAACTCCTAAATTCTTCTCCAGAGATTACTCTTCACTTCAGGCTTGACAGGGAAGTTGGATGTTCCTTTTCTAGAGGGCATATCTGGCTTGTCACAAACTGGATGCAGTTATTTATTAAATTTTACAACTGTCTTCTAGTTAATTCTAGGTGGGAAATCAAAGTTCTTAGAATCAGCAGTGCTATTTTCACCACTATTTTTAACTGGACTGTTTTAAAAAAGAAAGGAGAGTCAGGCATGCATGTGTGGGAAGCCGCTGAAGTACTGCCAGTAAATGATTATAAAAATAGAACTAAAAACATGGATTTGGTTTTCTGAGACATAATATAAGAAAGTCAACAAGAACAAAATATATCCCGTACTGGTTAGGAAGTACAGGTTTGTGGATGACTTTTAATCTGATTTTTTGTTTTAACATTTTGAGTTTAAATATGCAGAGAAAATGCCCAGAGAAAACCATACAACTTATTGTTAGGAAAAATGTATATGACATAAAGAACAATGACAACGGCGTTCCAAGTTCACGGCAGTTGACAGTTTTAAGGTAGCACTCATATCCTCAGCAGCCTGTAAGCAAAGTACGGGAGCTAGAAAGGTGTATCTTTTTTTTTTTTTTTAAACAAATGACCTACTAAAGTACTTGTTTATTGCTTCTTTTAAATGAAGAAGACATATATCTGCATGGGAATTTAGAAGAGCATCTGAGCAAAGATAAAAGAGACAAGAAACAGAAATAAGATAGTAGGACTAGGCCCTCCCTGGTGGCGCAGCGGGTTAAAGCACTGCACTAAGAAGCTAAAGCCACTTCCACATGAGTTCGATCCCCAACTGCCCCGGAGGTGACCCACATGGCGGGGCAGACCTGACCCGCCTGCTGCTCCCCTCAGCAGTGTACTTCGTCGATCTGCCTGTTCTGCTCCCCACTCTGTCTCTGGTGAATCCTCTCACTGTCCCTGCACCTCTGGCCTGCACCCTGGCTCTGTATGAATAAATAAATAAATCTTTAAAAAAAAAATAGAAAAGATAGTAAGACTATACCACCTGATAATGTATAGCACACTTTCACAGGGCTGGCACTAAAGTAATGTTCAGTGGCACTACAAGACCTTAATTGTTAGACACCTGTTGGAAGTCTCGTTTCAGCCCAAAGACATGTTCTGTACAACGTTCTGTACCGGAGACTTCGAGGATAATTTTATCATTTATCTTGCTGCATTTTTTTCATGGCTGGAGATCATGGGAAGGGCAAATGATTCTTGTACCCTAATTCTGACTCATGTGGATTAGCAGGCTGAGGGGAAGAGAGGGAACCATGTGGTAGACAGCAAAGCTGGCTTTCAGGAAAAGGTCAGGAAGAGAGATGCTTGTGGGCGCAAACAGGAGGGTACTCTGACAGGGCAGACATGTGTTAAAATCAAATTCTGATGGTAGAATGGAGGACTGCCTTCACAAGGAAGAACAGTTAATTAAAAAACCCAAGGTTCCTGTACAAGGGGGTCTAAGACGGAAAGACGGGCAGCCAACCAACCAAGCACAAGTGTACAACAGGCAGTGTGGGCCTCGGAGAGCCGAGTCAGGAGGCCGGGGCTCCTCCTCCTGCGGGGAGGACCTCTAGCTCTCCAGCTGCCACTCAGCAAGGTGCTGGCCACCGGCGCCTGTTTGGACCACATTCCCCTCCCACCCCACAATACTGGGGTACATGTGTGAAAAGAGGGCAGGCCTACAGCTATAAGTAGAAGTAGGCCCCTCCTTTGCTTTATCTTCACTGTGGAGAAGAGTTACTTTCTGACTGGAAAAGTCTGAACCAACCCTGTCAGGAGGGAACTGAGATACTGAAGGAGAGCTATTTCAAGATTGAAGCATTCTAAGACCATGCTATTTTACACTATTGGAGGTTTAGGACATTGCTGCAAATTAAGGATACAGAATGAAAATGGATAACTAGCAAATTTTTATCAAGGAAAAAACTACTTTGTCAAAACACATCCTTAAAATATTCTTCTTGTTAAAAGTTATATCAAACTCTTTGAAAGCAAAGCAGTGTAGTATTGAGCTTTATCATATGAGTAAATAATGAAAACTAAGAATGAAAATGCACAGTGGAATCAAAACTCATGTATACTTATGTAAATTCAACTGTATGTTCTGAACAACTAAAGAGAGAGAAAAACAAGTTTGAAATTATTTACTATGAATTTCTCATGCACACTACTCTATACTTATAAATTCATTATAAATTTCTCACATATGCTGTAGTAACAATACACTTAGGGTCTTCTAAACATGTATACACAAGCTCGTATTCTGTGTACCTTTTGTGCGGGAGACTGACAGGGTATAACTTTGATTATATGCAATCTAAGGTTTGGCCATTCTTTCAGCTACACTTTCTTCTACTGTTGCTAATGTCAAAGCAAGATAATTCAGACACATTTAGAAATACAGATACAAACCTGTAGACTTCAACATTCCTATTCTTTTGTCTCGAGAGTTTAGCGGCACTTGCCTCCCCTGCCACAATGATCGTGTTGTTTTCCATGACAACACCAGTGCACACGGTTCCTAAGCCCTCCCCATACTTGGGAGAGGAGATGAAGTAGGTCTTCCGCAATGCGGGATCATAACAGAAACTGGCTTCCCCATAGTTCCTGCGTCTTGACCTGATTCCTGAGGAGTTATTGCCAATGCAAAGCAGAAGACTAGTAGTCTCCATGCCATAACGGAGATTCAGGCGGTGCTGCTGGGGTGTCTTGATGGCTTTGAAAGCATTCTGAATTATGTCGATGCAATCTGCATTACATAGAAGCATTGTGTTCCTTTTTAGGGCTTGTCTCAAAAAAGAAGGATTCACAAGTTCCAATCTGACTTGCTTCAGAAGCTCGGCAAGATGCTCTGCGCGCAATTCTTGATTGTGATTGACCCACCGCAGGACTAAGTCCAAGATGCTCTCCTCTCTGGATATGTTAAGGTCATCTGATTTAATAAGTGTCATAAATTGGTGCACTTCAATGTCCAGTATTTCTTCATGCAAGCTCACCTCAGCAAAGTGCTGATATAAATATTTCTTTGATTGATCGCATAAATCTTCAGCTCCAATCTGCTTTGCAAAATGATAGATCCCTACACAGTTGGAAGCATCCATATGGTCCATCATGTATTTCTGACACACACTGAAGACGTCTTCCATCTGCATAAAATAGGCAGCCATGGCCACCGTCTGCACATTGGTGTTGCTGATCTCCAGAGCTGCACTGTACATGTAATTTAGTATCACGGCCACACTTTCTGCTGTGATGTCATAGAGGATGACTTCCCTCTGAGTGCACTCGAGTAGTCCACAGGTGAACATCGCTTTGAAGTACGGACTAAATGCAGCCAGAACCAGTCTGTGGCAAGGAAATTTCTCCCCTTCTGCTATGAGTACCACGTCAATCATTTCTGCTAATTCTTTCATGTTCTTAATTTTTTGGAGTAAATTCAAGCTATGTTGGTATTTTTCTTTCCCCTCAATCTTGCACTCCATGATACTGTCTCCAGAGTTTCTCAATAAGTCTTTCCGAAGTTTAGCTTGATTCCTGAAGGGTTATTTCAACATCCGATGACTCACAAAGCAGTAGAGATGTCACAGAAAAGTCCTGGGAGGAAGATAAGAAGCAGTTGTCTTCTAAGAAAAAACTCTATCATTTAACTAGACAGCACTATTTTTTTTCACTTTTTTTTTATTTTATAACAGTTTATTTTGACATCATTTTGTACATTTTTTTTCCATCTCAATTGTAATCCCCGCGGGTTTCCCATCACCATGTCACCCGTGTGCCATCACCATAATCCCGTGCATTTCCCTCCCCACCCCCCCGTTTTTGATCCCATTCCCCACTCCACCCCCACAAAATGTCTTTGGTATATGGTTGTTCATTATTTTTGTTATTTTCTCGCCTGGTCCATTATACTCCTGCTATGAGTGAAACCATCTGGTATTTTTCTTTCTCTTTCTGGCTTATCTCACTAAGCATGATCTTTTCCAGCTCCATCCAAGTTGCTGCAAAAGACATGTGTTTCTCTTTTTTGGTTGCTGAGTAATATTCCATTGCATGTATGTACCACATCTTTTTAATCCAGTCATCTACTTTTGGGCACTTGGGCTGCTTCCATGTTTTTCCAATTATAAATAAAGCAGCAATAAACATGGGGGTGCAGGTATCTTTTTCAATCAGTGTTTTTGTATCTTTTGGGTAGATACTTAGGAGTGGGATTGCTGGGTTGTAGGGAAGCTCCATGTTTAGCAGTTTGAGGAACCTCCAAACAGTTTTCCATAGTGGTTGTACTAAGTTGCATTCCCACCAGCAGCTAGACAGCACTATTTTTAAGAAACATTTAAAAAATACATCTTATTCACTCCAAACAGAGTAGTTGGATTTTTTCTCTTATATGTGCTTAACTTCAGTCTACTTTTGTTTCTAAAGATGTTGCTGATTGTATAAACAGTAAATTACTAACTACTGACGTTTTTCTGTCCCGCAGCAGAGATTTCTCCAGGAGAGCTGAAAAGTCCTCCCTCCCAGGGTGAATGAAGAGGGAAGTGGCAAGATGGGCACAAGCGGGAAGCCCACTGCCAGTAATGAGGCACACAAGGCCCATTGGCAGAGGCTGTGGGGTGCTGAACAATCTTCTCTCTGGGGAGGTGCAATGTCACCCCAAAGGTATGTGTGCCTCCACAGAAATCATGGTGGGGACAGTGTAAGATGGTTGAGGAAAAAATTCTGTATCCACTTTCCTGAGGGACAATACTCCAAGACAGGGAGTATCCTGATGACGGCTTGGGAAAGCTCCACCCAGTCAGCCGCTTGGAGAATCACATGTGCAGCCAAACACACCAAGACTTGCTAAGCTTAGCAAGCATGCGACAGTCATCCCTGTTTCTTTCCTCCCTCCTCACTCAGCTTCTTTTGGTTCCCTGTTTCCTAGTGGCAGAGACTGAAGCACTTCTCACTTGGAAAAGTCTAATTAAAAGTCTGTTTCAGCTAGCTGTCTCAGCTTCCCTTTCTCTTGGGAGGTGGAAGGAAGGTTCAAGGAAGCTAATTAGCTGGTGTGATTTAAAGAAGGACATTCCTACAATCAGAGACCTTAACGTGATGAGCGACTGCCCTCCTTTCTAGTTTGACTTGGCTCTATGTTGCATGCAATTAGAATAATTCTGGTAGAAAAGTCAGTGTTGGGAATTTAGAGAGCAGGGGAGGTGATAATCTCAGTAATGTGAAAGCAAAATTTATTAGCCATCTTTATGGCTTTTAGACCTTCTCTAAGTTTCTGTTGTAATCCTGGAAAGGATCAGAAATCTACTGTCTTAAGGAGACACGGCACTTTTTTCAGCGTGGAGTTCAAGTTCATTTTAGGAAACAAGTGTTAAGCACGGTAAGAATGTTTAATTATATAACGGCAACTATAAAACCTAGAAAACATGCTGAAATGTGTGGAATCATGACGAGTAGCTGACCTTAGAATCTGTATACTTGGAATCAGATGAAACCCTCCTTGCTGCATTTTATGGCATTAATGGCTCGGTTTTATTTCAATAAAAGCTTGAGACTATCTTTGCAAGGACTTGTGAGCCATTGCCTTTTGCTTTTATTTGCTTTAGATTTCTTACAAAGGGAATCCAATTATAGGTAATTGAGAGGTCATTATATTTCTGAACTTCTTTACAACACATTTTGACTAGTCTAAATCACATTATGTAGGCTTCTTTATACATAAACACATCAATCAACTTTATAGATGACAGCTGTTACTTTGAGCTGAGAAGCATACAAACTTTCTTATAAGGAAGAATGTATAAAAAAGGTCTATTATTCCATTTGTACTGATAACAAGAATTCCTTAAAGAATACCGTGCTTTCAACGCTAGAGGCCAAACTAACTCAAGACCTAACAATATATAATCTGTGTTGCACAAATTGATTCTGCCCGTTAAGCACAGAAGGAACCATGGATAGCTGTAGACACATGAGTGTGGACAGGAAATGTCCACATAATGTTCTATAACAAAATGTTCTATGGATACTGGAACCCGAATTTTCCTATATTTTCACATGCCATCAAGTAGTGCTTTTCTTTTTTTTTTTTTTTGGAAGATTTATTTATTTCTGCATACAGAGCTGGGGGACAGGCCAGAGGTGCAGGGGCGGTGAGCGGCTTCACCAGAGACAGAGTGGGGAGCAGAACAGGCATATCGACGAAGTACACTGCTGAGGGGAGCAGCGGGTGTCAAGAGAGGTCTGCGGCGCCATGTGGGTCACCTCAGGGTGGAGATTCAACTCATGCTAAAGTGGCTTTAGCTTCTCAGTGCTGTGCTTTCACCCACTGCGCCACGAGGGAGGGCCCTTCTTTTGGGTTTTAAAAGCCACTGAAAATTATAAAGTTCATTCTCGCTTATGGGATATACTATGACAGGCAGCAAGTGGCCAACTCTTGCCCTGTGATATAAATAAACACCATTTTCTAGATTAGCAGTGGAATGACCATGTCTGGGAGCTGAATCTCTATTTATTTAAATTCAGGAGAAGGGTTTTGAGGAAGGGAAGGGTCAGATTCTTTTTTTTAAAAGATGATTTAGTTGTCCACAGGGTTCCCAAATATGAATCCATTTTTTGAATAAATATTTTACTTGGATGCAGTTTCTCTGCTCTGAACTTTGACTTCCACAACAATAAAAATACCTTCAAAACAGAAATAACTGTTTCAGACATTCTGAAGAAATATTTATGGATTTAATGGACACATATACTTATTAAGTATCTCTTCCTTCCAATTACCTTTTATAGAATTCCTGAAAAGCTACTCTAATTGCTATGAATTCAGACCAAATAAGGCTGCTGGTGGAAATACTGAGAAATACCCAGGCAGTTAAATTAGTCATCATACTTAAAAAAAAAATTCTCAGCATTGTTTCTTGTCTATACAAGATAGAGAAGAACTGGATTTGCAGATGATGGCTTGAAGCGAGAGAGGCCTGGGTTAGAATCTCAGGTTAACCAGTTACTTACTGAAATCTTAAAATGATTTAACATTTCTAAATCTTGATTCCCTCTCTTGGGGATAAGGTATATGAATAAAGTAATCAGGTCAGTCCTTGGCATGTAAGGGCTCATTACATGGAGATTACTGTTAGTTTCCACTGGTGTAGCTAGTGTTGCTCAGAAGGTAGAGGCCTGGACCTGCACCAGTGTTCACTATCTAGAAACACAAGTGAGTTTCTTAGCTAATTTCAGTTTTCTCAGTTGGGACTGATTCTGAGAATTAGGTAATATTGGGGTGCATTACATAGGCCATACATGTACAGTGTTTGGGTGCATGTGTGAACTGCCTGTGGGTGCAGTAAAACAGAGCTGACAGTAACTTCCTCCTTGTAGTGAGACGACAGGGGACGTTCTTCTCTGACCAGCGAGACAAAATTGTACCAGTGTTCTCATCGATATCCATGGGAAGTTATTCTCTACTCCCATTTACGGAAGGCTGATTTGGTGCATTTATATTAATAGTGCCCATAATAATGGAGAAAAGAGTAGCAAAGATAAGTAAAAAAGCACAAGAAGAGAGCCTAATTATTTTGCAGACAGATCCAGCATGCAGTTATACCCATGTCAGTTACGTTTAGTTTGGAGAAACGGACTGCTGTAAATTTTAATGTGGCACGAAAATGTCAATTTCCTTACACTGCCTATGTTTTGGCTTTGCATTGTTTGATTTTATAATCTTTCCATTATGTTGAAAGTTGTTTTTTCCTAAATACTGATTGATACCTGATCATGTCTTCATTTCTTTGAAAAGTTTCCATATTTGAAAGTTTAAATTCATAGCAGGATTGTTTGAAATAGAATTTGGAAATAACCCCCAAATCCATTAACAGACAGATTTCAATTCATTCACTCAAGAGGATCATGTATAAATATAAAAATACAAATGAATTAGAATTACAAGTATCATGGATGAATTTCGAACAATAAGGTGTGAAAAAGACTGTAAAAAAGATTCATACCACTAATAACATGTTTTAAACAATGTATGTATTCAAATAGCTATCAGTGATATGATATAGTACACAAACAAATGACGATACGGTAAAAGGTACATGAGATTTTTTTCTTTTTAAATACTATACTTGGAATTTTCTGTAAGCTTGAAATCATATAAAACTAAAGTTAAAAATGTATATATTCCTGGGCCCTCCCTGGCGGCACAATGGGTTAAAGTGCAGCACTACGAAGCTAGTCCAACCACTACAGTGTGAGTTCAATCCCCGGCCAGGGAGGTGACCCACAGGGCCCAGCAGACTTCTCCTGACCCTCCCGCTGCTCCCCTCAGCAGTGTACTTCGTTGATCTACCTGTTCTGCTCCCCACTCTGTCTCTGGTGAATCCTCTCACCACCCCTGCACCTCTGGCCTGTACCCCAGTTCTGTATGCATAAGTAATTTTTTTTTTTAAAATTATATATTCCGGGCCCTCCCTGGTGGCTCAGTGGGTAAATGCAGCACTAAGAAGCTAAAGCCACTTCAACATGAGTTCAATCCCTGGCCCTGGAGGTGACCCATATGGTGCGGCAGACCTCTCCTGACCTGCCCGCTGCTCCCCTCAGCAGTGCACTTCATCGATCTGTCTGTTCGGCTCCCCACTATGTCCCTGGTGAATCCTCTCACCTTCCACATCTCTGGCCTGTACCCCAGTTCTGTATGAATAAATAAATAAATCTTAAAAAAATTATATATTCCTTAATATATACAATGATAATGGAATATAAAGAAATGCAGGGTAATCATCAAGTTTAGGATAGTGTTTGTCCTAGGAGGCAGGAAAGGTGACAAGGAGTCACCTGCATAATTAATATTTAACTTCACCAGCTACGTGGTGGATACCTAATATATACGTTATGACCTTTATGCCTTTTTGCTTGTTTAAACATTGCATAAACTACATTTAAAATGAAAAACTATCTTACCAATGATAGAACTATATATGAGGGAGGGTGAGAGAGAAGGCGCAGATACATCATGGATTTTCCTTTTAACCTGTCAAAGTATAGGCAGTAATTGGAAAATACAAAAGCCTACAACCTACTTACCCAGACTGAATGATTTGAGAACTGTGGCTTGTCGCCCTCCCTCCTCCTCATTTTCCTCGGCGTTCGTCTGTAAGAGGAGGAAGGGTGAAATGATTCCTACTTCTGCTTTGATGAGAAAAGAAGTCACTGGTCTCACAGACTTCATGAGAGAAGTTACTGATTTAGTGGCTATTTTTTTCCCTGTAGAAATGTTCAGGAGGGTTAGTAATTTAGTCATAACATGAAATGATAGAGTCGACAGATGACTTAAATTTCATTGATGAAAAAACTGAAGGCTGAGAAGTGACTTGGCTGGGGTGCTGAAATTCAGTCTGCCTAAAACTCTTCAACCGACTGGCTGGCACGCTAGGGAAGGTCAGATTGTGATACCAGAAAATAATGTTCTCGTTTCAATGTTAAAACAGAACCCTTATGTAAGTTGGTAACAAGCATGTATAAGGTCACTGCCCCACAATAGAAAGAAATCATCCCTGGCCTATTCTCATCCACCCTACGCCTCCTGGGCACGACCAGGCCCTTCACAACTGGCACCTGCCAATCTTTCTTCCTCACCTCCTGACTTCCCTACCTCCTGACTTCCCTTCCTTGCATTTTTCAGCCTTTTTTTTAAAGATTTATTTATTTATGCATACAGAACTGGGGTACAGGCCACAGGTACAAGGATGGCGAGAGGCTTCACCAGAGACAGAGTGGGGAGCAGAACAGGCGGATGGACAAAGCACACTGCTGAGGGAAGCAGCGGGCGGGTCAGGAGAGGTCTGCCGCGCCATGTGGTCACCTCCGGGGCAGTTGGGGATTGAACTCATGCTGAAGTGGCTTTAGCTTCTTAGTGCTGCCCTTTAACCTGCTGTGTCACTAGGGAGGGCTGCATTTTTCAGCCTTTTAATAGTGCTGAGTCATGAACAATTCTGATGCCTTTATACATATTGTTCTCTAGATCTGGGAGATCCTCCTCCCATTTCTACCTAAACTACAACTATTTCTTCACACTTCAGCTCAGACTTTACTTCCTTCACGAGTCTTCCTGCCCTTTCTAGCTTGTATCTTGAACACAGGGCTGTGAACTGTTGTTACTGCAATTTACTTGTGCAAATACATCCCTCCCTCTCCCCCCTTCACTGATGAGCACACTGAGGGCAGAGAATCATGGGCAGGGAGTCACCTCTCAACCACTCCTGGATCCAAACATTTGTCTATGATGACCCCTGCCACATGAGATTTGCGTATGGTTTGTGCAATTAAGGCAATGCTCGGTTCTAACTTAAAGTTCATAACCTGTTTTCCCCTTTAAGTTTTCATACATGTTAACAAAACCACTATCTTGAAGGATTTTCCCTATCTATAAAAGTTGGGCTTGATGCTTCAAGTGTCATCCTTTGGTCCAAATCAATCACCAAGAGCCATTAATCTGATTTCTTTGTCCCCAGCAGATGAACTGGGACACCTACTTCTCCCTCCTACCCTTCAAATTAATTCCTATCCTCCATGTGCTCTCAATCGGTCTCCGTTCCTAGAGAACACCCAAAGCCAGAGATCACAGATGGGCTCTCAGACTTTGTGAGAGAGTGTGTGGATAAATTTTAGTGCCCTGTAGGCAAAGCTGAAATATTCCAGCTTTTTATCTTCTATCTACTGAAGATAGAGTCACAGTGGATCCTTAACTCGGTGGTGACAGCAGCGTGCAGCCGAGGCCTCTCAGATGGGCATCTACTCTGGACTCCCCAATCCCTGGTCCACCACTGAGACCTGACTGGCAGTCTTTTCTCACCCTGTCCCTTGAGTTATCTTAGGTGTGTAGGTTTGGGATCCCAAACCCTGTTTAGTTTTAGCATCACCAGCTTGCATAGACACAGGTAGGAAATGACTAAGAACCTCTGCCTCAATGCACTGGAGGTCTCCCCTGGTAGAATGGAAAAACAGCTTCACTTAAAAGCAATAATCCACCCCATGGCGTTTAATAAGGGTCAAATGGATGATGCAGCGAAATAAGACACCTTTCCTTTGAGGAGCTGACAATGTTTTGCATTCTCACCATGCTTAAACTTTCCAAAGTGCTTTAATATGCACTATAGCTCATTAGTTCCTCTTAAGAATCACGCAGGGAAGAAATGCAGGGCCATTACAGTCCTCCCTTTCCGATGATGAAGAGAGTTGCCCAGGGAGACACTAGGTGTTTACTGAAGCGCTTTTAAAGTGCCGGGCGCTCTCCTGGGTCCCCGGCGGGGCCCAGCCGCAGGCAGCCCTGAGACCCCTACCTTAAGGGCGCTTACAGTCTAGAGAGGGGGCCGGCGCTCGGGTGGCCATTCTGCGAGGGCTCACGCTGCCAAAGTGACCGGGCGGAGGGGACCCCTGACTGGGGAGAGGTGGGCGTGGGGAGCCGGCGTGGGGGAG
>NW_004567134.1:12304628-12308261 GCF_000260355.1 Condylura cristata | reverse complement strand
CATGGTATTTCTATTTTAAATATTTTGAGGCGTGCCGTACTGTTTCCCGCAGGGGCGGGCGGGGTTCCATTACAACACACTGCGCCGAGGGCCCCTTTTCTCCACACGCGGCGCCTGGGGGCTCTGGGGGAGCTGGGCGGTCCTCACAGGCGCCAGGGCGGCGACCCCCTGGTACTATGGACGATGGGCGTCTCTCCAGGTGCGCCTTCTTGGGAGCAGTGTCTGGTGGGGCTCCTGCCCATTTACAAAAGTTGCGCGGTGTGGGGTTTGTTATTGTTGAGGTGTGTGCGCTCTTTATATGTTTGGGCCACAGCCCTCAGCGGTGCGAGCTGAAGGTCCCCCATTGCTTCGGGCGTTTTCCCTGTGGGGGATGTTTCTTTGGCTGTGCAGAGGCATATCTGCTCGATGTCAGTCCTGCTTGCTTATTTAGTGTTTATTTGCTTTTGTTTCTCCCGCTGTTGGTGACTCTCCGTGGACTAGAAAGAAGCAAAGCACAAAAGGTAAACCAAGTCAAACGCTTGGATTCAGAAGACAGAGAGGCGATTGCCAGAGAGGGGAGGGTGGGGGTGGGTGGAAAGGCTGAAGGGGATCTGGGTGACATGCGTGTGCCGTCTGCGTGCTGCAGCCCTGGGGGCTCTTGTGCTCAAGCCCGCCTGGCACCAGGGGAGGGCTTGCACGCGTGAGCGGGGAGCCGGGCTGCGGGGGTGGCATACCCCGTGGCCTCTGTGGCCTCTGGCATCGGGGAGCTGGCCACAGTCCTTTTCCTCTGGTGTCTGCCTTATTTCACTGAGCAAGATGGCCTCCAAGCTCATCTGTGGGGTCGCATGCACGTTCCTTTTCCCCTTCTCAAGGTCAACTGACCTTTCAGGTAAAACACAATTCCTGTTGGTACGTGAAGTCCTTGGGCCATTTCAGAAGGTCTCCAATTCCTACGTGCATTGCACTACTTGCAGTGATTTGGGAAAAGTCCTCTCCTTTTCCCTCACACATCTTGAGCTGTGAGCCCCATGTAGATGCGTCTGCAACTGTTTGTGTTCCTGCTTCTGGTTTCGACCACAGGATGTCTACATCGGTCCTGCTTACAGGATGTTTGTGTGAAGTCATGGGTCTCTCTCAGCTTGCTTGTTGATGGGCCCGTTTGACATTCTATTTGGCTATTTTATTTCACCTCTTTCATTTGTTTCAGGAGAAAAGTAGGACTTGATGTGATAGGGCTTGGGGTCCAGAGGATAAATCTGGGCTCTCACTAAGGGCATTAGTTGATTCTTGCATGTCGATTTGCTAAATGATTGTTTGCCAATTACACTTTTTTTTTTTAACCAAAACTTATCTTAAGGAATATCCTTCTTGAGCGTATTATATGAATAGAGTACATACATTATACTTCTTAGTGGTGACTACTTACTCCTTTTCTATGACTCCCGTCATGTGGTCTTTTTCCTTCTCTTTCTACATCAAGCTTCATTTCCAGGATTCACTTCCTTACAGTATTGAATTTTTCTGTATTCCTTTGGGTAGATTTTACCATTTTGGTTTAATTTATTCCTTCCTTCTGCTCCCTTGAAGCAGATCTATCCATGCCTGGCTCCCTTTTATTGTAATTTGCCTCTGGGCAGCTTTTCCTTGACACAGTTGTCATTTCCCTCTCCACATAACACCACACTCCCCCCAGCCCATGTCACCCCCACCTTTTAAAGGGAAACTATGCACATCTGAAATACCATTCCTGACAGCAGTTTACAACGCTTCTTGACCTAGAGCTGTACCTATAGCTTGGCTTGAGCAGTCTCGTAATTAGCAAAAAACAGGCTCCGAAATGGAAAATCAACTTGATTATTTCAAACTTCATTCAATCCCTAAAAGCATTTGCCACAAAATGATGACGAGGTACACTCCAGTGGTATCAGCCTTCTTTTCCTTTTTTACTACTATCGTACTGCAGCTCAGCTGTAATTCACTGTCTGGGGGTGATGTTTTAAAAATATTAGCTATTTCATCTGCCTTCCTTCCTTCACCATGTTTCTTTGAGGTACTTTATTCCTCCATGCTATTTCAGAAAGTTAAATGGCTACAGTCTCATTGCTGGGGGTAGGCATAGGGAGACGAGGTCTGTAGGGAGACGGAGTGAGGAACGGAAGAAATGCACTCTGCTCATTGCACAGCCTGGGCCCTTCCAAGAGAGGAAAGAATTATTAGAATCGTAAAACATTTGGGAGAAAGCCTAAATTAGAGCAATAGACCCTCTTTCCCAACTGAGGAGAGGAGGGGGCGTCTCTGAGGAGTAATAAGGAAGAAGACCTCTATCTTGTCCTATGTAACTACACTGAGTATGGGAAGTTTTGTAGGGTCTGACTAGAGCGTTGAATTAAGTCTCCCTCACAGAGGAGGACTGCAGGAGTGCAACCAGAACCCAGAGGGAAAGTGACAACGGGGCTTGGGTAGTGAGGACTCCTGACGGCCATTCAGAGGCTGGTAGGGCCTGGAGGGCCCCCTATAGTGAAGATCCACTGACAGGAGGAACCCTACATGACCAAGGCCCTTCCGGTTTGAGGCCTCTCCTGGGGTGCAGTGTGGACACATGGCAGGCATGGAGTACCAGAAGGCGTTTCCCTTCACCTGACTTCAGGGCCTTAATAATAGGCACACCACACCCCTCTGCACCCAGCCGAATTTAGATGCCATGTTGGGGAATGGGGATGGTAGGCCATCTTGGTGGCATGGGTCTTCAGCAGAAACCTGTTAGATTCCAATACACTTGTATTTCATGTACATTGTAGTTTGTGGACTGTGGAGATGAATGTCTTGACTGACAAAATGCAAAGTCTGGGACAGAACAATGAGCACTGCTAGGAGTGGTTTGTCACCCTGTGGCTGACAGGGTGTGCAGAGATTTGTCTTTGAACCTTAGTTTCACAGGCAACAAAGAGCAGCTTGGAATAGATACAAAACCAGAACCAAACTTATCATCACTGTGTTGTAGTTGACCCTTGAACTATGTGGGGCCGGGGGTGCTAACTCCCGTGTGCAAAAAGATTTGCATATAATTTGTCTTCTCCAAAATTTACTAATAGCCTGCTGTTGGCTGGAAGTCTTGCACATAGCATAAATGACCGATTTCCACATATTTTGCATGCTTTATATATGTGTGTATGTATGTATATATACATATATGTATGTGTGTACATATGTATGTGTGTGTGTGTGTGTGTGTATATATATATATATATAGTCTTTACTGTGTGCTTATGTAAAGTAAGCTAGAGAGAAGAAAATGTTACTTAAAAAAACCTTAGACGAGAGAAAATATATTTGTAATATTATACTGTACTGATACTATAAGTTTACATTATCTCTGCAGGAGATGGATTGTCTGTCAGTTCCTACATGTTGTTGTTTCATGTATACAAACATATGTATACATTTTTATACATATGTTATACATATTGCTAATACTAGACATCACAATGAACAGGTAAAATAAAAAAGAAATTCACATTTATTTTAAAATATAATGATCCATGCATTTATAGTATTATTGAAAAAACCCTGTGTATAAATGGACCCATGATGTTTAAACCCATATTGTTTAAAGGTCAACTGTATATATTGACTTATATCTTTGTCGATTTTCTG
>NW_004567134.1:12303136-12304528 GCF_000260355.1 Condylura cristata | reverse complement strand
ACTGATTTCCCTCACGGAATGTAGATGCTTTCTCCATCCCAACAGCTCTGAGCTCACACTGCTGGAGCCCTGATTAAGCTCCCAGCAGGTGGTGAAACCCTGTGTATAAATGGACCCATGATGTTTAAACCCATATTGTTTAAAGGTCAACTGTATATATTGACTTATATCTTTGTCGATTTTCTGTCTGCCTTTTACTCCTGAATGCAAGCCTCCTGAGGGCCCATCTTGTTCACTGCTGGACCCTTAATGGAACGATTATCATCTTTACCTGACAGAGACTTTTTATATTCAGTTTGGCCACTCTGAGAAATTTATTCTCTCCTCAAAAAAATGTTAAGCCTACTAAAGAGGTCTGGATATAAACAATATTTTAGAATGTTTTGTTGCACAATAAATTCTACAGCTTATAAAAATTCATACCCTTTAAAACTGGATACAATTAGAAGTATACCCCGAGTCCTCAAACTCCCAGCCCCTCACAACCAGAGTAACTAATATCAGTTTATTGGGTCTCCTTCAAGAAGTAGTCTACAAATTTAATAGTAAGAGGTAGTTAGTATGCTTTATGTAGAAAGGGATAAAAGGGAATGTTGAAGCAGAAAGAAACAAAAATGGGGAAAGCAGCACCTTAAAGGAGAAATAAGACACCAAAAAGACTGAAGAGTTCAGATGTAGCCATAGGTTAGCAATCTTTAACCAAGGAGTGTGGAAGAAAAATGATTTATCACCAACAATAGAAATGGGATGAGTGAAAGGGAGACAAAGCTGCCTGTTTACATTGTGAATCTGAAGTGATTTAAGATTATCAGGCATTCGGAAGGATTAGGCAGCAGAAGACCTGCGTGAAGTCTGAACTCTCTCACTAACTGTATATATGTGACTTTTGTCACCCTCCCGCAGTGGAATGAGTGCCTGTCTCTGCCTAGCAGAGTGTCTCCAGCACTGTGTCTCTGGCTCCGATAAACAAGACTTGAGTTGGAATAGCAGAGCAGACATTTACTCATTGATTAAGAAATGGAGAAGGAAACGCTTATGCTCGAAAGTCACCTTTTCCTGAGAAAAGGTAAAGATGTCTCATTTACAGAGGAAGCAAAAAGGACTTATGAGAGTGGGAAAGAGGGACTGGGCATGCAGTGACATCTGGCAACATGAGTCTGTCCACACATTGTTTTGGTCAGGATCCCATCATTCTCTTTGACAATTTATTGACAACTGCAGAGTTTCATTCTGTTGAAGTTAATGTGAAGACATAGCATATAAACCCATGGTCTTTAATCTGCCTGGTGCTGTTATTATTATTATTTTTTAAAGATTTATTTATTTGTGCATACAGAACTGGGGTACAGGCCAGAGGCTCAGGGGCGGTGAGAGGCTTCACCAGAGACAGAG
>NW_004567134.1:12301457-12303003 GCF_000260355.1 Condylura cristata | reverse complement strand
AGTGGTGTGCTTTAACCCGCTGTGCCACCAGGGAGGGCCTGGTGCTGTTATTTTTAAGAGCGTAACATGTGATGGCCTTTTTAAGTGACTGATTGCTGCGGACTGGAACAGCAGGAACAGGAGACAAGTTTCAGGGATTGCAATTCTGGCCCAGGGTGGACAGGATTCGGTGCAGAATGACAGACAGACACGACTTCTAGGAGTGCATATCTGAATGTGTTTAATTTTTAAGAGTGAGAGCTTTTATACAATTTTTCTTGGCAAGCAAATATAGGAATACAATGATTGTTTTAATGGAAGCATGACAAATAGTACATTTTCTCATTGTTTCTGAGATGTAGTCAGGGACCTGAAACCAACCTGGGGCCCTGGGAAACCATTGTATTCAAGGTTCAGTGGTGCTAGACGAATGTGGTCAACTCTGTCTATCGCTTTGGTCTTTCTAATGCTTTTAATTACTCTCTCCATTCTTCTCAGAAGCCACCTGGTATGCAATAGTTAATAGTTTAGAAGAATTAAATATTGTAGAAGAGTTTCTCAGAATTAAATCAGTATCGAGAACAGAGGAAGTTACATTTCTTTCAAGAGTATCATTAGAACGTGAAGCACAATGTCCATAATATTTTTCTGGTCCAGTGCGTTGTGCGTCAACAGAATCAGGAAACAAATCAAAAAGTACAGTGACTATACGAGAATCAGCCATCCTTCTATTCCTGGAGGGCCACGTATTCCTCCCGTGTGCTCAGTACCTTGACCGTGCCAAGCTCTAAGGATTTTCTCACTTAGGCGCCGCGGGAAAGGATGTGGCAACTGATGATGACTTAGACAATTCCTTGTGGCCTAGCCCATTCCTTCCTATTTACCAAGAATTTACTGAACTGTAAGTTTCAATATATTTGGGGAAAGTTGTGTTTGCTGGTGTGGTGACACTTTGAACAGTTGAACCTTTGGGTCTTATTTCCTTCCACAAAGAATTACTGAACACTGCTGTGTTCACAGTTCTAAGTGCTGACAATACACAGCAAGAAAAAGAAAGTTCATCTTCTAGTTGCAAAGAAAGATCACACATGAGATTAGGAGTTATTTTCAGGTAGTGATATGTGCTGTCAAGAAAAACAGAACAGTTTACAGGGATAGCAAGTGCTAGACTCTGTCCCTGTGGTCACTTCTACTCTATGCTCTGTGATTCTAAGTGAAGAAATCTTGAAGTGACTTGAAAATAAGGATGTGCCCAGCCATGTAAGGTCAGTGAGAGACATGTGGATTTGTGAACTGCCATTTGCCTGGGTCCCTCTGTCATTAGTGGATGGGTTGGTGGAAGCCATGAGATTAGAGATGAAACTATGTCAGAGAGTGAAGTAGACCAGTGACAGTGATTGAAGGCATCCAACGAGAAGTCACAAGAAGAAAACAAAAGGATCCATGGCATAAAAGTACCAGAAACAGGCCCTCCCTGGTGGTGCAGCGGGTTAAAGCACAGCACTAAGAAGCTAAAGCCACTTCCGCATGAGTTCGATCCCCGCCTGCCCTGGAGGTGACCACATGG
>NW_004567134.1:12285959-12301357 GCF_000260355.1 Condylura cristata | reverse complement strand
GCTGCTCCCCTCACCAGTGTACTTCGTTGATCTGCCTGTTCTGCTCCCCACTCTGTCTCTGGTGAAGCCTCTCGCCACCCTTGAGCCTCTGGCCTGTACCCCAACTCTGTATGCACAAATAAATAAATCTTTTTTTTAGAAAAAAGTACCAGAAACAGATATGATACAGATATCCAACGAGGAGGAAATGGTGGGGAAAGAGGGTCGGGTGATGTGAAGTTAAATTGAGACAGGCCTTCAGGATTTGGTTAAAATGTCACTGACAACAACATTCAGGGGCTGTCTCAGTGGTAAGGGGAGGAAAAATTATGGAAGCAAGTTGGAGAGATAGAGAGGAGGTGGAGGTAGAAGCGTCAGCAGTATTTATTGGTTGCAGAGAAATGGACCTATCCTTTAAGAAGAAATAAAGGGAGCTATGATGGCCCCTTGGGTTGGTAGAATGGTTGAGTTGCAGCTGGAAGCCTAAGAAGAGGGAATCTAGAATAAAGCCATGGAGAATCTCTCACAGGATTGAATATCTCAGCACTTAAAAGAATAGGAAATGGATCGAAATTAAATATATTTTATAAATTAGCACACAACTAGATTTGCAAAGTAGTAAATATCTGTCTTTCAAACCTGACAGCTGTAAAAGAAGACTGATTTCCCTCACGGAATGTCGATGCTTTCTCCATCCCAACAGCTCTGAGCTCACACTGCTGGAGCCCTGATTAAGCTCCCAGCAGGTGGTGATGCCTGTGATTAGTGGGTTATGTGGGGCTTGCAGTTTGCATAATGCTTTTTGCTCCTCTTTCTCATGTAATCCCCACCCCACCTAGAGTCTCAGGAAGGTGAATGGTAAATGGTGGTAAATGTCGGGGTGGCACAGTTAGCATGGGGGGAGCTGGCCGTGGAACTCCCCATCCTCTAATTCCATCTCTTTAACCAGCTGCCTCCTCACCCTACTGATTATTTCCCCTTTGCATCTTTAGATAATCCTCGAAGGGGAAAGAGGGTCTTCTCTTGACTGAGTCTAGCAGAAGGCTTTGTGGCATTTGACTAAAGTTCTCCTGCCCCATTAATATAATGGCTGAACTGTGTGCTGGAGTCCTAAACCCCTCCTATTGGAGGTGGGGTCTGTACAGAGATGACCAAGTGAAAATGAGGTCATTAGGACTGATGTGCTTATAAGGAGGACTTTGGATACAGCTGTGCAGGAGGGAGAAGACCGTATTAGCCTGAAGAGGGCCCTCTGCCTGGACCAGGCCCTTCCCTCTTGGCCTCTGATGGAATCAACCCTGCCACAACTTGAATTTGGACTTCCAGCCTCCAGAATAACTTTACCTACATACAAATGCACACTTACTATATATACATAGCTTTATTTTTTATATATAATTTAATTTTTTTCTGAATACTTGAGAGTAAGCTCCAGATATTGTGACCCTTCACCCCAAAACACACATGATCCTAAGAATATTACTTTACCAATATTATATCTGTGATAAAATTATCAAAAATCAAGAAATTTAGCAGCAGTAACAAAACCATTCTAATTACAACTAGATTTAAAAATTGCCTAAGTCCGATTAATGTCCGTTACACATTTCCCTAACCCAGGCTCATGCACTGCATTTTCTTCTGTCCCTTCAGTCTTCTTTAATCTGAAACATTTCCTTAGTCTTCTGTTGCCTCTTATGACCTTGACATTTTTGAGAAGTTCAGCCTGTTGTTTTGTAAAGTCACTCAATTTGGGTTTAGCTAATATTTTTTCTTGTTTAGACGCATGGATTTTTTTTTTTTTTTTGATAGTCCCCAAATGGGCTTAGATTTAAGACCATTCTGTTTCCAGAGGAAGACTGAAGAAAAATAGTAGCCGCATGCAGTGGTTCTTTCTTCTATTATTAATCTGTTTGCCCTTCCTTTACCTTACAACAGATTTTCCCTTCATCCTATTGCCAGCATGGTTTAAAAGTCTTTTTGGAAGCCTTTAGTAATGTTCACCCTAGTCAATGCTAGCAGGGTCTCACATTTTTGTGACTTAATGCTGGAGGTAGAAAGAAGTTTTGCAATAAAATATCTTTGGGTTTGAACCTTGGGTCTGTTATTGACCTATTACCTCATCTTGGACAGTTGTCCTAACATCTTAAACTTTAATTTTCATACTTACAAAAATGGAGAAATTAAGCACTCAGCTTGCAAGCAGAGTATGTGTTAAATCAAATTTCTTATTTTCCTTTCTTTTTGCTCTTTGGCTCGAGGTCATGCCTTTGTATCTCTCTGGTGTAGTGGATACCACGGCACATCACCCAGATGCCCTCTCCAGCATGAAGCTGCACTGCACTGACTCAGTTTTCCACCAACTGAGTGAAGGCCGATAGCTCAGGAACTGCTCTGAGCACTGCGGAGCTGCTTTACCCCTCGAGCCTGGTCATCGTGGGGTACAGAGGTCTCAGTTTGGGAGAATTCTGAAGGCCCATTCCAGATCCAAAGTCTCCCCTGGGTTACATGTCTTTCATTAGCAAGTTTGATCCTAGATTTAATTTATGTCATTCATTTTGGAAAAGCAGCTGTACTGAAAAATATATCTGTTATGCAAAATTAAGTGGTGCAGAAAGGTTTGAGGAAGTGAGTAAAACCCGAAAGTCCCAATATTTCTGTTAGTGTCTTCCCATCCTTCAGGGTGCATGCATGTGTGTATGGGGGGGTATATTTCCTTTAAAAGAGATTGCATTTGGACTTCATGTTTTGGTAGTTGAAATTTAGCTCCTCTGTGTGAAAGCACAAAGAAGTTGCACTGCGGTTGGATCAAATTTTGTGTGTCTATGAGACACCCAGGTAGGGATTTCAAGGATGCCCGATTGGAGATGTAAGTCTGACCCCTGGAACAGGCTTTCTCTTCTCTGACCTTAAGTGTAGAAAGCCCTGCTCCTAAGTACAAAAAGTATTTTGAAGAAGAAATAAAGATCTCCCAGAGAACCATGGATAGTAATTTGTGTATCTTTCTAGGCAGACTTAAATACGTATTTTTCCTTGTGTGAGATTTACATTTGAGTTTTGTTTCATGGTACTTTTGCTATAGAATTTTAAATTAATTTGTTATATAATACAAATATATCAATCTCTTCTCAGAAGACCATTCCCTTAACACACACACATCAAAATTATGAAGACATTTGGTTCCATTGAAACATTAAAATATTAATCCCTCTGGAATCAGGTGTGATGGACAGTACTCATCTTTATCCTAAATGGGGGCATTTTCTTACGACCATTGTAGTACCTGTCGTGTTCTTACTAACGTAAGTGCTGACTTCACCCCCTTGCGGAGTGGGGTCACTCTGGTGACTGCCTGGTTCGCCTTCTGCAGTTGGCGCTTTGCCTGCACGGGTCAGTGCTCCGCGCTGTGCCCGGGCAGGCACCCTTCATGACAGTCTTAGTAAGAGTTCTTGACCATTTGTTCTTAGCTTTTTTTTTTGTTTTAAGAACTTTGTTTATAGACAATTTTATGGGAGCATAGTGAACTGATCCCACTAGGCCCAAGAGAGTAACTACAGCCCTAAAGCCCTTGCCAAGCCTTGCTCAGGAAAACAGGGTTGAGTGCTCTTTTTAGAGACGTGCACACGTTGTGTATTGCTTAAAAGGAACTATACTTCTTCAACTGGGTTTGATTTTTTGACGATTCAGAGACAGTTTTTCATGTCAGTAAATATAGATTCCACTTAAAAGTTCTCAAAACCGGAGGAAAATTAATTGGTGACAGACAGGTAATAGTAGACTTAGTGAGATGATCATTTCTCAACATACATGAACATCAAATCATGCTGCCCTACCGCTGAAATTAATACAATGTTATATCAATTACAACTGAATTCAAAACCATAGATTATAACTTTTGGTGTCTGCATAGTATGGTATACAGAGTGTATCAAAATTAACTGGTTTTCATTTTTTTCAATCCTCTTTTAACACTTGTAAAGATGTGGTGAATATTCTTATACACATGGCCGTTTGAATGTCTCATGGCTTTCTTATGAGAGTCTCAGAAATGCCCTTTCTTGGGCACACTTTATATATCAGTGGTTTGACCAGCCACCTGCACCTACGAGCTATGAGTGTGCCACTCTGTCCTGGCCAGCTCTGACCGTTGCTGGCTTTTCCATCAGCGCTGTTGTATTAAGCGAGAATGTTACCCTATTTTTATTTCCACTTTTTGTTCTTAACAGAATTGAATATCTTTCTTTTCATGCGGTTACCCATGTGTATCTTTTTGTAGTTTTCTTTCTTTTTTTTCCTTGGCCCATTTTCCTTTAATAGATTTGCTTTTTTAAAAAAATTATTGGTTTACTTGAGGTTTGAGATGTAATTGATATAACATAATCTTTTTTTCCTGTAATGCATTACAATATTCTCTCATGCAACGCATTACAAATATCCTCGTTTTCCATTGTCTTTCAACTTTATGGAGCTTTTAAAAGTTCTGCTGTTGTTTTCTAAGCTTAACAATGTAATGTGGTTAGAAGTGTTTTTCCCACGCCAATGTTATTTTTAGAAATGCATCAGTCTTTATTCTAACATGTTTATTACTTTGTATAAAATGTTAAAATTTTTGATCTATTTGGAATTTATTTTGGTGGACAATGACATGAGCATGCAGGTTCCTGTTGCTTTTTTCTAGAATGTTGAGCTAGTTGTTCTGACCTCATTTTTTGAACTCTATTTGGAGTGTTTTGATGTGAAATTTTAACTTATTCCTGTCTTAAATTTTCTTCTGTTCATTTCTGAACTCTCTTTTATGGAGAACTCTGTTTAACCTGCTTCTATAACATTCTACTGTAGTTCCTATAGTTTTAAACATTCTTTAACTTATGCTAGGATAAGTTTCTGTTCTTGACTGTCCTTACCATTTATTTTTCTGCTTCAACTTCAGAATCAATTTCTCAAGTTTCTGCAAGAAAAAAATCTTCTTATAATTTTATTTAGAATTGTACAATACCCAATACATTAGTTTGGGGGAGCAACTTTATAACGTTGAGTATTTTGACCAACACTGAGTATTCAGACTTATTTTCCCATGGATTGAAGTCTGCTGTGTCCCTCGGTAGCTGCTAGCCTCCTTTTGGGGGGGATCTCCCCGAGGGCGGCACTGCAGATGCAGGTCCCAGGCCACATGCTGTAGAGAAAGTTTATGAAAGTTTTAAGAACAATTTGGACTATCAGAAATGTTCCTTAAGTACGTTAAACCCCAACCACGTGGCTCCAGGTCCCCATGCTATTTATTCCAATGACCTCTGGAGGACCACGTGGGCAAAGGCATTTTTCATGCTTGCTTTGATTTTTGTTTTTATTTGTTGTGAAATAATTCTAAACCAAACAGTACAATTGAGAAAAACAGTGATGTATTTGGGTAGCTTTTAATCACTGGCGTTTATGTATTTTTGGTGCTATATAATTTGTCATGATTGGCTCATTGGTTCCCCTCTGATTTGAGGGGAACTCCCTGTAATACGATGATTTCTGAGGACAGGTGTGCTGTTCAATTTTGAACCTGTGTGGATGTGAGTCATACGCAGCCATGGCAATGATGAGGTTGTGAGAGGCAAGATCCAGCTTATTACCAATAAGAGTTAAGGATGTACTGAACACCCACTGAACACCCTTTTGGCAGGTGCCAAAAAAAAAAATGCTGCCGGGAATGCTTCAAAGCTTTGCCTTATTAGTGTGAGTCTGGTCACAAGTTCTAGTCAGAGACCCAGTGTTGTATGGTGAAAGTGAGAAGTGAGATAACCAGGAGTCTTTCATAGACCAGTGGGACTTGGTTCAAATGAAGAAATGTTTTCCTTGCAATTATTTCTAACCTGTTTTGTGCTCTTCCCTCCCTCCCCCCCCACCAAACCTTGATCCTTTCAATCCCTCCAGTGTTTTGTAACCATAAGAAGGTCACCAACCATGGGGGTAGTTGATTTAGGGCCAGGATGGTGGGATTTAAATATAACTATGTCACTGACAGGATGATTCATTACTTTGTAGGTCTTTGGAAAAGAGCAGAATTTCTCAAACTGTGTTCTACGGGCTGATATTAATCATACAAATGCCCTAAGCACAAAAAGTTCTCAGGGCTCCAGGGCCAAGTTGGCTTAGGGAATGTTGCATACTAATTCCCCCTCTCAGAGCTTTACAATGTGCATTAGCATATTAAAAGTTCTGAGAAATACAACAGTAAAGAACCCAGTTTTAATTTTGCTCAGTGATTAAACAAGTATATCAGTGCAAGGGACAAGGTTTTTTTAAGCCAAATAGGTTTCCATCAACATCAACTTTGGGAGCGTTAGAGTAGACTTAATGGAATGTTACCTCCTCTTTTGTCACAGGGTCCCAGCAGCCAGAAAATTGTGGCAATGTTGGAACACTAGAATTAGATTGTAGATGAAATGGTATCAAAATCAAGTTCCACCAAAATTGAATTTTGCTTATTTATTCATAATATGAGTGGTATATGTAATTGCAATGCATCAAGCACAATAAATGGTAGACCTTCAAGCTCACACAACAGTTTCAGAAAATGACCTTGTAATGCCTTCTTCGTTGATTAATTTATTCAAATACTGGACATTAAGAACTTTTGCATCATCCACACTGCGCAAAAAATGAAAATATTGGAGATGATTTAGAGTCTGGGAGTTATAAAGGATAAGGGATTTGGAGACTATAAGAAGTCAGTATCCTGCATGGGCTCCTGGCCAACCTGTGGGCAGGACTGTGTGATCGGCACTGGTTGGCTGTGGGCAGAGAAGCTGTATCCTGAGCCAGAGAGGAATGGTGGCTCAAGGCAGAAAGTAGGTCATCTGTTCAGCGGGGCCCTTTGAGGGTTTTGCCAGGGAACACCAGTATTCCCTTAACATCAACACTCAATTCTGACATGTGCCACTTCCCAGTGACACAACACTGCTGTATAACAAACCAACTCAAAGCTCAGTTGCTTAAGACGGTGTTTATTACTGCAGGTTGGCATGGGTTGATCTCATGTGGGCTCAGCTAAGCAGCTCTGCTTCAGGTAGCAGTGGCTGGAGCAGCTCTGCCTTTGCCTTCAGGTCTGCGAGTCTGTGGCACCTCTGCCCGCAGGTCTCTCGTCTTCCTTAGATCAGCGGGCCCACCGGGAATGTGCTTCTTATGGAAATGGCACACGTACACATGGCAAGTCCAGCACGCAAGCATGTTCAAACTTCTGCTTGCGTTTCATACACCTACTGCCAAAGTGTTTTAAAGTTACAGTACACCTCTGCTAAGGGGAGATGCCACTTTCCCCGCCTGCACTTAGGTGCAGCGGCCATGGATTACAAGTCGCAGTGAACTGTGAATCACACTTTCTGATTGGCAGAACTACTGGCAATAGTGGTAGGGCTGAGTGGCCAGGTGAAGCTATGTAATACGGACAGCCGGTGGCCTCAGCTGCCTTCGGCTTTGACTTGTAGACCTGTACTGCTAGGAGGGAGGCATGTAGGGATAATTGAAAAAGATGTAGGTGAGACGGTGGGAGGTTGATAATGGCAGCTGTTGTCTTGATTTGTAGTTTTGCAACTCTGTCCCAGGCTTGGCTGGCCCCTTTGACTTCTCCCTGTGGCTTCTCACCATAAAGTACCTTAGATGGTAGCGAGCATTTGAGCCCGAGCAATCCTGCTTTGGCCTGACCCTGTTTGCCTGGACATTTGCCTTTGAGGGGGATGGGTAATTTTGAGGGCTTGATTGGTAAACTATAATTAAGAAACCCTTTCTTCTCTTTTACCCACACCAATTCTATTAAAAATCTCTCACACTAAGAATCTGCTTTCTTTGTCTTTATGCAGAACATGGCAGAATCCTTTCAGAGCATACACCTCTTAATGGTTTGGGGTCTTTGGCTGCCCCAAAGCACATGCTAACAAAAGACAGGAAAGCATAGCTTACCTCTACTGGGTGGAAGTTACATAGCAAGGGGACGCATGTCTACGCCTATAAAGGAGAGCAAGTGAATAGTTGGAATAAAAATCCACTCTGCCACCTGTGTGCAGAACCTTTTTCAGGAGCCATGTGCAATGATTCTGGCTCCCCCTCAGGACTGAAAATCCCTCTTAGGGCATTGGAGACCTCAGATCTGGCTCTTGGGTCAGATCTGTTCTACCTGCATCCAATGGGACCTGAGGGTTGGCACTGGCTTTGAGTAAAACCTAGCAGGCCAGGGGTGGATGTTTGCCAACACGGGCACCCTGATCTTCAGCCTGTATACTGTGGCTACCACATATAGCAGATTAGTGCAGTTTAAAAGATGGTGGCTCTCTTGCTCATCCTTGCCATTATGAGTCACGTTGAGGTAATCTTTGGAGGAAGAACTCCAGCCAACCAAGAAACAACAGACAATTCAGGAAAAGATTGCATGTTGACTACATTTGGCAAGAGATGTAAGGCAAAAGCAGAGAAGCATGATTGATGGAACAGCATGTGGGGTAGACTCTGAGAGATGACCTTTCTCCCACACTCACTCTGCCGTGATCTTGTGTCTTGTTTGGTCAGTGGAACAAGAGCTGATGCAAGCAGAGATTTGAAAGTTGCTTGTTGTGTATTGGACCTGCCCTTCCTTGCTGCTGGAAGTCCTTCTGCCTCCATCCGAACAAGCCCAGGCTGGCCTGTTAGGATATGGAGCTGTGACTGTTGTCTCACTTCATACTAGCCAACTGCCAGACCTGTGAGTGATATCTCAGAGGACCAACCCATTGCTGACCCCATAACCAAGCAGTTGCCAAGCTGGCCCAGAGGACTGCTCAGCCAGCCCATGGGGCTGGGACAGACAGCGACTCTTTAAGCCACTACATTTGGGCTTTGTTAAACAGGAAAAGCCAAAATACACATAATGTAAGTGTCGAATGCTCTATCATGTATAAAAAAGACAGCGTATGCTCGTGGATTGCTTTGTTTTTAATGCTGGTAAAACATACGGTTCAAAATTGAGACTATTTAAGAATGAAGGTAACTATTAATAGACAGCCTTATGACTAAAACTGGGTAGTAAAAGATTAAAAAATAGGAAGAGGTGAGGAAGAAAGAGACGAAAGCTAATTCTGTTCATTTTTTTTAGGTGAAGGGAAAAGGAGGTTACAGTTTAATGTAAATATAATATACAGATATACACTAGAACAGAATGAAAATGTTCCATAGTAGATGAATTACAATGAAAGAAATGATGAATTACAAAGTAAAGAAAATGTCACATAATTAAAATATATGTCAGATTTTATTGAATCTTAACATTGTGTCAGTTGTAAGATTTTTATTTTCATCATCATCATATAAAGAAACATAAGACATGAGATATATCCCAATATGAAATATGTGAAAAAAGTTATCAGGGATTGTTACGATGTGGCAAATAAAAATAGAAAATATCATGTAAAATGTGACAGAACTCTGACCAAATAGATGTCATACTAATAAATGTAAATATGATGGGAAGTCCACGGGGATTACAATTGAGATGAAAAAAAAAATGTACAAAATGATGTAAAAATAAACTATTATATATATAAAAACAGTGTAAATATGGTTCTCCTATTAGAAGAAAATAAACAATAAATCATAAAACAAGATAGAAAAGGTAAAAATACAAGCATGGGTAAAGATACCCCAGCCGATAAACCAAAGCGTGTATGTGGAGGGCTTATGAGCTTAATATAAAATAAAGTAAGGTTCAGGTGGAAAAGTATTAAACAAAAGTTAAACAAGACAAAGTTGGGCACCTTGCCATGCTGATGGATACAAGCCACCATGAAAATATAGTGGTTATAAATACCTGTGCATCAAATGATAGCATCTGTCATTAAGCATAGGTTAAGAAGACACAAGGAAAAAAGACAGAGCACCCTAATAAATCTCAGTTCTTACCCTGCTTTAACACAGATGAAGATGATAAAAATTGTTACATGCATTTTGTTAAATATGGTGCAACCATCATAAATGAAGATTGTATAATTCTATGGGACAAGTGTACACAACATAAGAGAAAAGTAGATCCTACACTTGTGTGACTTATACCTCAGAACTTGCAAATGATATGTTTAGAAGTGCATACGAATGAAAACAACTAAAGGCAAACAGTTTAAGTGAAAAGTTGTCTAGGGAAATATCTCTAGATTTTTGATTATTACTTTTTGATTATTTCAGTTTTGGTGATTTTAAGGAAAATGCTAATTCATTTTTTAGCATAAATCTGTATGTTCCTTATGGAGAACAATTAAGGTCATAGCGGTCCATGTGGGGAGCCACATAGAACCATCCCAGAATGCAAAGTGGTTATTTACAAGTTAATGCGTCAAATGACTAACTCTAGAATCTTTGATTTAAAGCAAAATTCAGAAGCTTGTCAATGAGCCCCAGGACAATGAATCACATATTTGCTGCCTGCTTGCTATGCTCTAAACATTAACCTTGACATAAAAAGAAAAAAAAAAATCCCACCACCATTCTTTCAGTGCAATCCTTAGCAATTAAGAAAAAGAACATAAATATCTGAAAGCAATATATAAAGTTTCCAGAGAACTATAAACTTCCAGTGGGAGAGAAAGGAGGATAAATAATGAAATTCTGAGGAATCGTTTGACTTCAAACAAGGGAATTAAGACAGATTATTTAATTGCCTTACCTGTAGTCAAATAACTAGATGGAAGTAGAGTTGAGAATAGAGCAGTAAGTGCTTTCCAGGAAGAAAGATGGTAATTTCTTCCAGTAGCACTATCTGAATATTCATTAGACAGAGAACCAAGCATAGTTTAGGAAAATAAATGTCACATTTCATATGATACACTTCATATGTATTAATATATCCATGAAGTGTTGCCAAGAGGTTTATAATTTTATGAGCCTTTAAGAAACCTTGTATGGAAGTCTGGTATCTTAGCATTTTGTGTCTTTAAGTTGGTTACTTGTTCCACAACATTGCAGTAATACAGTAGCAGACTTTCTTATTGATTAGCTCTCATGGCCACTGGTCCCTTTCCACTATTGCAGCTGTTTTGTTGACTTGACCTCATTTCCTGACTGGGACTGTGCCCAGTCAGCTGTGGAAAATAAAATTCAAGAAGCACAAAAATTTAACACTTGTATATATTTATTTAAAAATAACAATGCATGCAGGGCTTCTTATGTTAAAAATCTTGTCTCCACATGTTTCAAAGCCAGAGTGCACCAAATTTCCAAAATAAAGCTTGTGAAAACATTAGCAGGCGTGAGTGGACTCAGAAAGCTGATGGTCCCCAAAGCCAGATGTGAAGATAAAATGCTGTGGAGGAATGCAGCAGCATTTTTCAAGTTAAACAAATTTTCAAAAACAGTAAACACGGTGACTGGATAAAATCATGGGTCAACGCTCAGAAACGGGAGAATCTAAGTGTGGTCTATGAATAGAAATTATGATAATGCTTAGACATTGGGAATCTATGTGTATTTAAAACACAGTTCAAAACAAGTAGTGTGTGTCCAGTATTTCATACAGTGGGTTGTTAATGTTGTAATTATTAATATATTTATTTTCATTGTATAGATTCTTTACAAGCATCATAAAGAATCAGTCCCAGTCTTGGCTAGCTATAGAAGGTACCAAAATTTTCCTAATACCTTCTTGATGGCCTACCTAAAGCATACCTTTTTATTTGTATTTTTAACCTTAGCTGGAAATTGGGGAAACATTTAAAGGCAAGCATTTCTTTCAAATGGAAGGAAGGTAGGGAAGGAGGGAGGGAGGATGAGTGGACGGGTAGGTGGGTAGATGGGTGGATGGATGGATAGATTAGATAGACCGACAGACAGACAGACACTCCTGAGCCAGGAATCCACATAGACTAATTTAGGGGCAGCCCTATTCCTTATCTCATAGACAAGTGAGAAATATAAACTGGTGCTGTTATAAAGCAGCCTCCCACCATCACATAGTTCTTTCAGTCACTTTTTCTGTGTAAATCTAGAATCTTTATTCCTCTTGAATTCTGTGTTCTTCTATTTGACGACCCTACTATCTTTGCAAGGTCTTCCTTAGATTACATTGGGTAAATATTACTTCTCAGGTGTTCCCTGGTGGTGCAAGGGGTTAAGTTGCAGCACTATGAAGCTGTTGACAGCCACTGTAGCACCAATTCAATCCCCAGTCAGGGAGGTGACCCACATGGTGCAGCAGACATTTCCTGACCCACCCGCTGCTCCCCTCAGCAGTGTACTTCGTCAGTCTGCCTGTTCTGCTCCCCACTGTATCTCTGGGAATCTGCTCACCCCCAGCACCTTTGGCCTGCCCCTCAGTTCTTGTATGCATAAATAAATAAATCTTTGAAAAATATTACTTTCCGTAGTTCAGTGTCATGTAGAAATATTATGCTATCAGTCACCTTATCCTTGTTTCACTAATGTAATGAGATATTATTAGGAGTTCCCCTCTGTAATTTGGAATTAGTCCATTTAAACCAAACAAGTTCAACCAGTTTCATCCAAACATGTTTCTCTAACTTGTTCACAAATATGAGTTATTGATGATATTAAATTATGAATTATGCAAGGTATTTTCCTTCAGCTACCTTCATGACAACCTCACCCTAAACAGATTACAGAAAGGAACAGGAGAGATCCAAGTGGCATCAGAAAGGAGCCCACCCTCTGCTCTGAGCATTCTCACCATTGTCATGGTGATCACAGGGGACCTGACACACGCAAGCAGGAATTTTCAGTAGAGTATTTCTTCATTCATTCATTCAGGAACATTTATTTATTTACCCATTATTATATACATAAAATATCAAACTGCAGAAAATCAAAAAGTAGAAAGTAAAGCCCTCTGACCATCCACCGTTCCCATGCCCGGAGGGTCACCGTGGACTTGCAACACTTCCTTATACCTCTGTTCAGAACTTTCCTGCGATTGAGCTGTGCAGTTAGTCACCCCTCTGCAGGCTCTTCGGGGTGATCTCCAGCATGAACAGGAAAGGGTGTTTTGGCTCAGTCATTACAGAGCCCAGAAGCAGGACTTAACTGTGTGCAGCTTGATTAGGGGCTGACTCTGTTCACCACGACCTGCTCTCTTTCTCTCTTCCTGCTCTGCCAGAGGCGGGCTGTCTGCACCTGACGCTGGCTTATTCAGCTGCTGCTGTGTCCTATAACTCCTCACTCATGTCCAACAACAAAAAAGTGAGAACTTTATTTTTGTCCAGTGTTTCCACCAGAAGCCCCAGCATTCATGCAGATTGACTATCATTGTGACCACCAAGACATTTTTTAAAGATATATTTATTTATGCATACAGAACTGGGGTGCAGGCCAGAGGTGCAGGGGTGGTGAGAGGATTTACCAGAGACAGAGTGGGGAGCAGAACAGGATGACTGACGAGGTACACTGCTAAGGGGAGCAGCAGGCAAGACAGGAGAGGTCTGCCACGCCATGTGGGTCACCTCCAGGGCCGAAGATTGAACTTGCACTGAAGTGGCTCAGGCTGGTTTGCAGTGCTGTGCTTTAGCCTGCTGTGCCACCAGTGAGGGCCCCCAAAACATTTCTAAGAGTAAACTTGTACTAGATATGCATTCAGTTCCTTGCTTTGCTATATAATGTAGCTTAGCCCTCTAACTCCATAGCTATGAATTTTGGAACATGCAGACCCAAGGAGGAAATGCCTGAGGTAACAGTGTTAAGCACGCATGGGTCAGTGGGCAGTTTGCTGGATTGGAAACTACAGCTTTGCATCCTGTGTTTGCTTTTTATAAACTGGACAACGCTTCTGTACTCTGAAAAATGAAGGGGTTGCTGACCCTCTGACTCCAGCTCAAACAAACTATGAACAGGCACATTCTTTAAAAAGATATCTGTCTCTTAGAAGAGATGAATTACATGGATGGAGTGTTAATGTATAGTAACACATCAGAACGAATCATCAGAAGCAGACAGTGGTCCTCATCACTGCATCACGCACATTCCACGCGTCCTTGATGGGAAGGGGCTCTCTTTCCAGGACTGGGGTATTGTCAGGCTGCCTCATTGAGCCCTTGATGCCTCTTGGGTTTAATTTCGATCCTCCCTTGGGGCTTTTTGACAAAGCAGTTTGTTTTATTTTTAATTCAGGATTTAAAGCATTGACCTGAGACTCCTGTAAATGGATCTGGTTCTGACAGCTCTGGGAGCAAGACATGTATGATCCCCAGTCTCTCCTCTTCCCATTTTAGGGTTATAAAGGCCCAGTTGCAAAAGGTCTGTGGAAATGACTCTCATTACTGGGGGGCGGTGGGGGTGGAGGGGACAGAGGGAGGAAAAGAAGCAGTTTAATGAGTTCCAAGAGGAAAAAGATCTGTCATCCCAGATACGTGATAGGAGAAAGCTGGGAAGGTAGGAGACGCCTGTGTTTAAGGGCATCTTCCTAAAGAAAACACAGGTACACAAAAAATCTTCCCCGAAGTAGGAATTGACGTTAACGGTCACACTGATCCGTAGTAAAACAAGTGGGTTGAGGAGCAGCGTGTGTGCCATGGGTATGGGGCCAGGATTTCAGGCCTTGACAGACCGATGTCCCTGGTCCTTACGACAGCGCCTTGTCCCTGGTCCTTACGACAGCGCCTTCGATGTAGGTGTGGGAGCGTGGAACAAACGTGGGGATCGGAGTCGAAGGCTAGGGCTTTGAGTCCCGGCTTTGCTATTCATTGACCTTACTGTGTGTGCAGATAATTTGACTTAGTAACTGAGGCTTAAAGAGGTTAATCAAGTTGTCCCAGGTCACAGAGCAGAAAGAAAACTGCACAGATACGACCAGGACTCAGTCATGTCACCCCCAAGCCTAGGTCTTCATGTAGGCGTGTGGCTGTACCCACAGTACTGTAACATTCTGTTCCTGTGGCCATATGAGAACTGGAGTTTATTTGATGCCAACTATAATAAATAGTTCTGAATTCAAGTGTCTGTGTATTAACTTTTGTGAGTTTAAGTCAACCATCGTAGGTAAAACCACCAAGTCTGAATTTGTGTATAATTAAGGTGATGCATGAAGCTTTACATATATTTCCATATGCTGTACAAGTACTTATATATTCTATATATACCATACATGTAAACATCTTTCTCTGAAGCATAAATCAGTGTGATGCTGTTGGTTGCAGTGAGCAGAAAACTGACTTTGGATTTGTTTGAAAAGAATCTAGGAGTGTCCAAGTTAGTGCTGTTGAGATTTATGACTGAGTCCAGAGAGAGATGAACCTGAGGTTCCAGCTTCACTTTTTTTTTTTTTAAAGATTTATTTATTTATTCATACAGAACTGGGGTACAGGCCAGAGGAGCAGAGACTATGAGAGGATTCATCAGAGACAGAGTGGGGAACAGAACAGGCAGATTGACAAAGTACACTGCTGAGGGGAGCAGCGGGCAGGTCAGGAGAG
>NW_004567134.1:12247884-12284214 GCF_000260355.1 Condylura cristata | reverse complement strand
AACAAAACATGTATCTTGTTGTTGAGACTAGGGGTTGACTGGGCCAGTTGTGCGGCCCTTGCCTCGAGACTTGTATTGGGTTGTAGGCGGCTCTTGACTGGGGCTGGGGCTACCTTGAAAGTCTCTCTAGCCACATGTCTGGCCCCTGGGGCAGGAGATTTGTCTGCTGGGGCTTCCAGGCATCTCTGTCTCTGCCTCTCTGATCTCTCCTCAAGTGAAATCCCAGCATGCCCTACGGTGGAGCCAGCCTCTGCTCCATGGCGGCTTGGGAACCTCTGAGCATTTGAATCAGTCTCACCACTTGGAGATGAAAAAAAATTTCTAATACTTAGGTAAATAGTGTGTGGTCAAACCCTAGCAATTTAAAATTTATAAAACTAGGGGAAAAAGCTTTAGTAAGGAATCCACTATATAAGCTGCATCCAGTCTCTGATGGTATGCAGGTATGCAGGTTCTTTTTTTTTTTTTTTTAAAGATTTATTTATTTGTGCATACAGAACTGGGGTACAGGCCAGAGGCTCAGGGGCGGCGAGAGGCTTCGCCAGAGACAGAGTGGGGAGCAGAACAGGCAGATCAACAAAGTACACTGCTGAGGGGAGCAGCGGGCGGGTCAGGAGAGGTCTGCCGCGCCATGTGGTCACCTCCGGGGCAGGCGGGGATCGAACTCATGCTGAAGTGGCTTTAGCTCCTCGGTGCTGCGCTTTAACCCGCTGCGCCACCAGGGAGGGCCTGGTATGCAGGTTCTTAATACCAGTAGGCTTCTCTGAGCCTGGCAGGGCTATGGCAGACGGCAGGGGGTGTGTGGGGGGCCCTAGCAGCTGAAATACTTGGGAGCTGGTTACTGCCTCCATGGGAGGTAAGAGGGGGAGGCTGGGTGGTTTGGCTCTACTGCTAGTGTTGAACTCTTTGCTCTACCACATTTGCTGCGGTTGTTCAGTTTCTCAAGCCCCTGGGGCCTCTTTCCCTCCTCTAAAAAAATCCAAATCATAATACATATTTTATGGTTCTTCTAATCTTCATGATTAGATATTTCACCAGAAGCACTTGAGATGGTGTCTGTCACAGAGCATGCTCGAAAAATCCATTAGTTATTATTATTACCTTTATGTAAAATCCCTTGGCATGAAGCATAGGATTGATGTGGACAAGATTTTGGCCTGATGTCCCCAACTCTCAGAAAACGTTGATGCAAGTATACATGAGTAGACATAAATAGACAGAAGAATAAAAATGTTCAGATGGGTTTGACACAAAGACAATTCTCCTTTAGCAATTATGAAGCTATAAAAAGAATGAGAGCAGCATTAGGCTTCTCAACACATTTCCAGAACAACTTGGCTCAAGGATAAATTACAGTACAGAGAAGTTCTGAGTGCCCTGGCAGCGCCTTTGCACAGCCCTACGAAAGTTTCAGGGGTAAATGCCTTTTTTGGCAAAAAGAAGATTTGTCAAGCGGGAGTGTGAAAATTAGAATTGCCAAGATGTAAACAAAAGCAAACACATTTCACCACTTTGAAGAGGCATGCAGGTTGAATTTTGCAGCTGTTCACCACATGAAAAAATACAGGCCCCTGGCTAGGGAAAAAACAAAACAAAACATAATTATGTTATGATGAGCTGGGGGAAAGTGGCAAAGAAAAATTGTAATGCAAAGCTTGATGGATGTTGTTCTGTCAGCGGGAAGTGCTGGAATGCAGCCGAGAACCCGGCGGCTGGACAAGCAGAAATGCAGAGCCAGCCGCATCTCGGGCTTGTATTTTTTTTCAGCATCATGAGGTCGGGTTTGTAGAGTGGATGATGGAGGTATTGATAATAAAAAGACATTGTGGCACAAAGCCATCATTCTGATGAGGAGAAATTTGCTGTTGCTTATTTGTATTTGAAAATGACAATGGGATCTTCTCTTAGGGTCCTTCACATGATGGAAAACTGTTATCTTTGAATACATGGCTTCCAGGTAGTGTGGATTTTGCTTACATCGAGGCCCTGCTAATCACATTTTAAATCATGATTTATGTCATAGTCAGGAAGATTCAACTGAAATCATTTATCAAGGAGACTCATTGTGCTGTTTGTTTCTGCAAAGGGAGCGGTCTGGCAATTTGGTTCGGTGGTGGTTCCTAGACGGAGGTATAGCATTTTAATTTCATGTTTCCAGATTAATAATTTTTTATAACTAAGCAAGACTTCTGAGGGATGATTCAGAGAGTTTAACTTAACCAAGTTATGCAAAGCATATTTCTTTACTGAAGATTAATCATTTTGAAATAACAGAATAACCATGGCTAGATAAGACTGTATTTCCATGCCACTGTAGAGAAAAACAACTCGTGTATCTGAACCATTTTATTTCTTAGAAATAAGAAACATATGTTAAATGTACAGGTGTATGTTTTGAAAAGTATCTTTGGAGTCCAGGGGATGGGGTGAGTTGGCAGGAGAAGATGGAGGAACAGAGACCAGTTATTTCAGTGGTCTGGGTGGTGAGGGGTACATGACGCCAGGCAGTGGTGGGCGTTTGGAAGTAAGGGGACAGCCGTGGTGGACAAAGAGGTGGGTACTCTGAGTGGGACAGAGAGTCAATATTGGAAAAAGTCACAGGGCATAAGGTTAAATAAGATGTTTTACAAAAGATGATAATCAGATGAAATCTTGTTTGCAGTATTTTTCTTCACTAAGACTTGCTACTATGCTTAAAAATAAAATCATCATTATTATGGTGCTTAAAGATTCTAAGCATTTAGTGACCTTTACCAATGTAGTGTTTACTTAGTGCTTTCCTCCCTCTGTGCTAGATCATTTGGAATTCAGAATTTAAAGAAAATTACATAATCATAGTTTTGTTGACTATTTGCATATAAATTATTCACACTTTATACATCTGTAAAATATACTTGCATATAAAACATTGCTGAGAGAAATTAAAGATTTAAATAAGTGGAAAAATATACAGTGCATATAAATTAGAAGCCTACTTAGTTAAAATGTAAAATCTCCCAAAGTCAGTCTATAAATTTAATTTGAACCCAATCAAAAGCCAAGCAGACTCTTGGAAAATATTGGCAAGTGAATTTTTTTTTCAACTTGAATTTTTTTTTATTAATAATATGATAGTTTATTTTTACATCTGTGCCTTTTTCCATCTCAGTTGTCATCCCCATGGGCTTCCCATCACCAAATCACCCGTGTGCCGTCACCATAGTCCCATGCACTTCCCCCACTCCTTTTTGACCCCATTCCCCACCTCAGCCCTGTAAAATGTCTCTGGTATATAGTTGTTCATTATTATTTCTTTTTCCCCTGGTCCTTCATGCTCCTGCTATAAATGAAACCATCCAGTATTCTTGTTTTTCTCACTGGTTTATTTCACTGATAAAATAAGCATGATCCCTTCCAGCTCCATCCATGTTGCTGCTGGCAAGTGGATTTTAAGGTTTTTATGAAATGCAAAGACCATTGGGTAGTCAGAATTATCTTGAAAAAGTACAACAAAGTGAAAGGTTTATACCATCTGATTTCAGTATTTATAATGCTGAAGTGATCAAAAGACAGTATTGTATTGGTGTCAGATCAGACAAACGGATTATTGGAGTAGAACAGAGTTCAGAAATAGATTTCACAGTCAACTGATCATTCAATACGTGCCACTGGAATTAGAAATCTGTTAAATCATTTGTGGAAGTATAAAATAGTATAACCACTTGGAAAACTGGTGTTTTCTATTAAATTTAGGTATTTACCTCTCAGAAATTCTACTCCTAGGTTTTGCCCAAGTGAAATAAAAATATATTCATGAAGACACAGAATGAAAAACTGGAAACAACGCATGTCTAGCAAAAGGAGAGTTGATAAGCCATTTGCAGTATATCCACACAATGGAATTCTAATGAGTAATAAAAAGGAGAAAACTATTGGTAGTACAACAGCATGAATGAATCTCAAAAATATTATGAATGAACGAAGCCAGATAAAGAATATAGTCTGCAGAATTCCATTTTTATAGAATGGTCAAAATGATCTACAGTGACAAAAATCAGAGCAGTGGTTTTAGAGTGGGGAGGGTTGACCAGAAGTGGATACTAAAGTACTTCCTGATGATAGTCATGTTCTGTAATTTGAACAACTATTGGTTACATAGGTGTGGATATTTTTCAAATGTACTGGATTATATAAGATCTGTGTAATATATATATATATATGTGTGTGTGTATGTATGCATGTATTTCACTATATGTATATTTTTTAATAGCCCAGAGGTCTACACAATATTTTTACTCTCCCAAGACTCCCAAGACTCACTGACTGAAGATATGTAGAGCCTACTTGACTGATTATGTAGAGGTATGTAGAGCAGTGGAATAGTTTAATATTGTAATACAGCATATCAAATGATAAGTGTGCTTCAGTGGATCTCATCAGCCACTTTGCCTTTGATATCAGCATCTAGCCACATGAGGTGAGCTCTCTTCTTTCTGGTCTAATATTTTCTCATCTCCATCTTAGTTTGCTGAAATAGCCAGCATTCTTTCTCATTTAGTAGTTTCTCTCCTCACCAAACTATACTACACTCTCAGATTTAACTTTTGACATGTCAAGGGGTTCCCTAAACTATTCTATTGAAATTACTCAGAGGAATTTTAAACTAATGAATATCCTCTCCTTCACCCACTTCTACACAAAGAAATATAGAAAATTCTCACAAACATATTCCAATTTGAAGAAAATGGATGGAAAATATAACTGTGCAGCCCCAGGGAAGGAAGAAGGAAATCCCTAAGAGTTGGAAACTCTCATTCTTCACTGGACTATACAATGGATCAGCAAGCGGCTGTACACATTTATGACAGCAAAGATGCTCAAAATATTGCATGGAGATCACAGGCAAAGAGCCCAATCTGGAGAAAGCATCATCTAAGAAACAGAAGAAAAGTCTCAGTTGTGTTGCATGACATGGAAGAGCTAAAAGAATTTAAACTCTGTAAAAATATCTTGATGCTGAGGAAATAAGATAATAGGTAAAAAACAAAGAGATAAAAAAAAAATCAGTGAGACTTCAAGCCCTATTACAGGTCTATTGAAATACATAATTTGGAAAGAGCAAATGACCAAATTCCTGGTGGAACAATCAACACTTAGACTGTGTTAAGTTACTGAATATTGAGAATAAAGATAATTTTCTTCAGGCATCAAATGGATAACAAAGTCATTTATAAGGGAGGAAATCAGCCTTGGACGTCTCTCCAGTAACGCTGCCCTGAGCATTGCAGCAGGGCAGTATTGGGTGTTCCGAAGGGAAGAAAGTCTCCCCCAGGGTAATCAGAGCAGCCAAAGAGTTCTTCAAGTAGAAGGGGAACAGGAAGTCACACCAAGCATGACGGAATACAAGAAGTAGTGCAGAGGAAAAAAGGATGATAAATAGGACCAATGATGAGATTCTGAATCTTTTTAATGTTAGTAACAAAAGGAAAGGTCATTGTCATGTGTTAAATTCATGGAAACACAGGGTATGACTCGGCAGCTGGAGAAATGTTTCTTGAACTAGGTGTGAGTGTTGTAACACTTGACAAAATAAAAATGAAAATAGCTGGGCCCTCCCTGGTGGCGCAGCGGGTTAAAGCACTACACTGAGAAGCTAAAGCCACTTTCGCATGAGTTCGAGTCCCGCCTGCCCCGGAGGTGACCACATGGCGTGACAGACCTCTCCTGACCCGACCGCTGCTCCCCTCAGCAGTGTGCTTCATTCATCTGCCTGTTCTGCTCCCCACTCTGTCTCTGGTGAAGCCTCTCGCCATCCCTGAACCTCTGGCCTGTACCCCAGTTCTGTATGTACAAATAAATAAATCTTTAAAAAAAAATGAAAATAGCTAACAAAATGCTGGGAGGGAAGGAAGTGTGAGGATAGAAATCTCATTATTTCATAGCAGGAAATCAATAATTTTTATCTGAAATTGAGACATGTAGATAAAACATGTAATAAATCCAACATTTTAATTTTTTTTATGACCTCAGATAAGTCTTTTAGGAATAGCTTATGAAAAAACATTTCCCCAAAATTTAGCGATTCCTTCAATTTCACACAAGTTTGTATTTTCATGTTTAAGTCAAATAATGAATACAAGCTCTTCAGTTCATATCTGTCTTTAGACCTGTGTGAAACGATAGTCATCTCATGTTTAACATGATTTCTTTTCCGGCTTAGTGAAAAGTTGGGGCTGTTTTTAGTTTGGGTTTTTCCTTTTTACCTTGCTGAATAAATGCAAACTCCAAGTGGTGTGATTGGCCCCATGGAAAAAACTGTAACTCTGTTGTTTGACTGCTAGTGAGAGGTCAGAATCAGCACAGTTCCTCAAAAGGATAGAAGAGAACGACCTCGAGGCCTATTTGAAATACAACTTCCCACCCCAGGCTGCTACACCAGATTTTCCAGAGGAGCATTTGGAACTTGCATCTTTAATACACTCTTAAGTGCAATCAAAGATCGAAAACCACTGTTTTGTGGGAACCTTTTCATTTTCATTTCCCACTCATTTTTTTTCTGGGTCGCAGCAGCAGCCACAATTTGTCAGTAAAAAGACTTTACTGAAGCTTTTTTATTTGTTTGGAATATCTTGAGATTTTTTTCTTTCCTTCAGTTTGGTGTGAGATATGGGTGGGTCTAGCAATTTCAATTTCTCCACCCCAGAATTTTGAAACACAACCCCATTTTGTCTTGTGTTTGGGATTGCTGGTGAAAATCTATGGAAAAATGTAATTCTTTTCCCTCCCGGAAAGCTTGTTCCACCGCTCAGAAGGTCCTTAAGATCTTCTCTGTCTTTTCATTCTAAGTTTTGGCCAGGATATGCTTGCAAGTGCGTTTCCCTCAAAAAGAAAAGGAAAACAACCCTGTTTGGCCCCAACGTTCTGAGTCTTGTCATAAGAGCATCAGATCACACAAGAGCTTGTGATGCTGCCACATCCCCGAGGCTGACTGTCCGTAAACTTTCTCTGAAGAAAGAATATTTTCCATAGTGCATCTTTCAGGCTTCGCTGGCCATGTGTATGGCCGGGGGTCTCTGTGGCGACTGCTCAACTCTGCCACTGTAGCAGGAATGTGGCCCCTGTGCATGACTGTCGCCGTAAAACTTTACGGCACTGAAATGGAATTTGGTTCACAGATCTTGTTTTGCCTTTCCTGGTTCTAGGTCAATAGAGAAAGCACATACAGCATTTTCCCATATGAGAGATTCTCTTCACTGTACTTATTTTGTTTAATTTGTATTCCCCACCCTCCCTCCCTTTTATTTTTTGCCACCAGCATCCTCTTTCCCAGCAGCACATCCTTTGAGTCCCCCCAAAATAGACTGTGTTTTAAAGCATAGGTAAGCTTGAGATTGTTCATGGAGCTATTTTGATAACTCCAGGGAGGGACTTCATGTGAATATGGGCACTCCCTTTTATAGGACTGTGTAAACCTTTATGACAGACTAAGGGAGGGACAGACTTAACTGACCCTGTCTAGTCATCAGTGGAGGGACAGCTGGGATGTTGCCAGCTAGGTCGGGCCTGCTAGCAACAGTCTTGTGTGAGTTTTTCTGTGGATATATATTCATTTTCTTGGGCAAATACCCAGAAATGATACGGTTGGGTCATGGCTGTGATGTATGTTTTGCTTTATAAAACTTGGTCAGGGGCCCTCCCTGGTGGTGCAGCGGGTTAAAGCACTGCACTGAGAAGCTTAAGCCACTTCCGCATGAGTTCGATTCCCGCCTGCCCCGGAGGAGACTGCAGGGCATGGCAGACCTCTCCTGACCTGCCCGCTGCTCCCCTCAGCAGTGTACTTCGTTGATCTGCTCCCCACTCTGTCTCTGGTGAAGCCTCTTACCCTTCGCATCTCTGGCCTGTACCCCAGTTCCATATGAACAAATAAATAAATCTTAAAAAAAAAAAAACACTTGGTCATATGCTTCTAAAGTACTTGTGCTATTTTATATTCCTACCAACAATGTGTGAGAATCCTAATTTGTCCCCTTAAAGAGGATGAACACAACTCCTGTAAGACTTGGACTGTGATTATGCTTGGAAACTTCTAGGGAAGGAGACAAGCAGGTGGCATGGAACTTGGAGCTTGGCGGACTCAGGGAATCAGTTATTTTCTAAGGAAGGCAGAAATAGTTGCTCTTAACAACACAGATATGATCACACCATCCCTGGGTCCTGGCCCAGCTAAAGGTCAGCTCTGTGTGGAGTTGAGAACCACAGATTTTTTTCCGTTGCCTGGCCACTGACAGGACACCCTTGGGGTCAACCTAGGGACTTTTCTATCCTTGAGCCCCTTTGTCCCTTTTGACGCGAGAGTGGTTGAAATAGAATATACTCTGGAACAACATTTGAGTACTCAGGCTGGATCAGTTTGAGCTGAATACCAAGACCTTACATTTCAATCAAGATGCACATCTGGGCTCTCAAAATTTTTACAAGAAGCAAAGATTGAATCTTTGGAGAAAGAAACTGATTTTTAAAATTTTGCCTTTAATTTGCCAGTTAGCATGGATTTAACTAACCACAAGGCAACCCTATATATTAGGCAATCCTCTATTTTCTAAATAAAAAGATCAAAATAAAAAGTTTCACATTTGCTAATTTGAATATGTAAACTTTCAGGGACATAGATTAAGTTGTCAATAGCCTATTTACATGCTGTATTGATTCAGATCCGCTCACATTCAAAATTACATATTATACAGTATATTAATTTTGAAGTACTTCCATTTTTCTCTTTCATCTTATGAAAAAAATGATTCAAACTCTTCATGTGTGTCTTTGACATCAATGTCTTTTTTGCTCTAAAGTTGTTTCTTGTCATTGCAAGCATTTCCAAAAAGCATGTTATTTTTATGTAGGTGGCTTGAATAGTGCTTTATGAGTCCATTCAGAGTGCCGTGACTAGAAAATCTTTAAACACTTTAGCAACTTTTGTTTTGGACCATTTTCAACAAATGTAAAAGAAGAGAGAGAGAATAAAGAATCACAAGACTCATCAACTCTAAGTCAATGGTCTGTTTTCTTTACCTTACCTCCCCCATCTTGGAATAGGTTATTTTTAAAGTAAGCCTCAAACATGATGTCATCTAGCTCATCAGCATCTCCAGAGAGTCCACATTGACTCTGCTCTTGTTGGGGCGTAAGTGTTTTTCAGTTTGTTTATGTGAATCAGGGTCCATACGTGCACACACTGACCTTGCTTGTTAAGTCTTTTACCACTCTTAATTTATGGATTTTCCCTCTGCCTTTTTCATCTCCCAGTTTATTTTGTGAGGAATAAAATAAGGGTTTCTTGTCCCTTAGTTTCCGATACCCTGTATTTTGCTGCTCATACACATGTGACCTCTTCCTTCATTTTCCTTTCTGGCCAGCTGATAGTTCAAGCAAGAGGAGTCAGATTGTCAGCCTCTTCCTGCAAGTTCACCAGTAGTATGTAGCCTTCTAGTTTTGAGATTTGTTATAAAATTTCCTAATAAACACGTGTGTTTCAAAACTATACTATTAATAATATTCCTAACTATATGATTGCTGAAAACCCTTTAAGATTTCTTTGCATTTTATCCTCAGAGTAACTTCCAGTGCAGGTGCAAATTACTGCTTCCCAGTCAAGCCTCAAACCCAGATGTATATGTAACTCCTGTTCTTGCTTCTTCCAGTTCACTTGGTGCTACTTCATAGGTAACCTATTAGTTTGGGTTATCCTTCCACTAAATTTATACACACACACACCCCCATATAAAGTGTGTGTGTGTGTGTAATGCATATAGTACATTTTTATTCCTCCTTTCTGAGATAAAAGACATCTAAACACATAGTGTTCTGGCCCTTATTTTTTTTTTTTACTTCTGATAACACTTGGAGATTGCTCTGTTGCAGGAGTTAGAGGTAGTTGTCTTTATTTAAAGGCACCTAGTGCTCTCCTGCATGGAAATGCTGGTTTATTCAGCTAGTCTTGATTCACTGACAGCTGTGTTGTTTGTATTCTTTTGTGTTACAATAACACTGCCAGGGGCAGCCTTGTGTTACCCTCAGTGAATACGCTGCAACTCGGTTGGTATAGACTCCTAGAAGTGGTGACGTTGGTCCAAAACTCTGTGATCTTAGTAGAGACTCCCAGCTTTCCTTGGCAGGGGGTGGGAGAGGAGGTGTGGTGGGGAGTGCCATGTAGGAAGGGTAATTTACATGTGTCTCCACCTGGCTCCTGTCTCACTGCCACTGACTCTGCTCCTCTGAGAACCTGGCACACGATTGCGAATTCCCTGGCAGCTCAGAGAGACGAACACAGACGCTCCCCTCTCACTTCACTCACCATCCATCATATCGGCTCAAACAGCATGTGAGACTGTTAAATCGGCAAACCTCTGAGCCTACAGCTCCATTTGGGGAGCATAGATCCGTTTTACACCGACTCAGTGTTCCCCCAAATTGCAGTTCTGAAGTCCCCAAATAACCCTGTTTTCATCTTCACTGTTTGCCTCAGCTCGTGGCACCAGCCGTATGTGAGACAGTTGCCCCACTGCTCACTGACAAAACCCACTAGTTTTCCAGTGTGATTTTGATTTGTTCCTTTCACATTCTAGCCAGGTTGAGGATTCAGAACCTTTTTATTAGTGGCATTGTAGAGCACTTCAGATTGAGGCAGAACATTTTACTCACCCCAACAGGGGGCGTCTTGGCCTAATGGGATGACTTTGTAGGTGACTGTTTCAGGCCATTTTGGATCCTGGAGATAGAAAATTATGGTTTCGTCCATGCTGTCTTTTGGAAATAAGCTCAAATGCTTTCGCTTTTTCGTCCTCTCTTATATGAATAAGCCCAAATATCCTTTAGGGCATGGCTCAGTGGTCACTTCCTCCACTGACAAATCTCCCCCATCCTCCCATGACACGTCACCTTGACCTTCCTTAGGGCACCTACCGTTCTCTCTGTTTTTCCTTCCTTTTCTGGACACATTTTTTGTCTTACTGTCCACGAGCTTTTTTGAGGCAGGTGCCCTGCCCTTTGTACCCTGGGCTCTAGCACCACTTTGCAGGGCGCAGGCGCGCCAGGTGTCTGGGCAGGGACTGAGGCCTGAAATGTACGAGAGGAGGCCTGGCATCGATGCCTGTGTCCATCGGGACTGTTAGTGAGAACTGGCCCACTGGTGAGAGCCTTGTTTCAGCTTCAGGCTTGTTTTCCTGAGCTGTGAGAATATCTGCTAACGAAGGAGATCACCACTCTGTAGAGGAAGCCACCTCAGGAACACACAGAAAGCCACCTGCTGCGAATATCACACCAAGTGGGGGTGTGGAAACAGTAGGCGTTGCTAGGAATATGGGGAGCAGAAATCTGGTCTCTATAGAAAACAGCAGCTCATTAGCATGTGTCAGGTATAGGGCAGGTGACCTTTCCAGTATCCGGAGTGAGTCGCCCACGCTCGACACGCAAGGTGGGTCTCTGCAGGCTGCTGGCGTGGCCAGCTGTGCCAACAGTTGTGTGACCGCCTCTCCCTGTTCCCTTCGTTGTGAAAGGACATGATCTCTGCTTTCTTACCAGGAGTCTTCATGTTCTTTTTCTCTAGGACCCAGATTCACCACATCACCTCTGATTTTTGCTATTTCCCAAGCAGGATGGGGAAACAATTTGGCAACCCACTGATGTGAACACTGCCATATACTTGGCAATTACATTTAGTTTTTTTTTTTTTTAAAATATAGTGCTTGCTTTTTCAATTATAAAAATAATCCATTCTTATAATAGAAAATTGGGAAGTATTAAAAACTAGAAAGGAAGGAATAATTATCCGTGATTTCACTGCCTAGAACACCCACTGTTAACATTTTAGTGGATTTCTTTCCAGTCATTTTTCTATGAATATTTATAGAGTTGAATTCATTTTCTGGATATACTCTTTTATCTTGCACTTTTAACTTAAAGTTGTAACATAAGCACTTGTCCATTAGGAATAAATACCACAGAAATTTACTTTCTAGCTCTTTACTTAAACTCCTCATAAATATCAGTAAAGTCAAAAGTATATATTTTCCTGCTCATCACAGCAGAGCTTATTGTAACAAAAAGAAATCAAAGAAGGCAGGACTATCACTTAGAAATTCCTTATGCTCTTTCCTCAGATATCATTGATTTCCTCAATATCATTGATTGAGTTTTTGTATACATACATTAGTATTTTATATCTACATCAAATTTAAACCTTGTGTTACTTACCCAGGACTTTGTGGAGTAGTCAGAGCACAGGAAAGTGCGTAGAATGAGATGTGAACCTCTCTCTCTGGCCATTCTCAGCCCCGACTTCCTTTTCTGAGGTTGACAGAGCGAAGGACCTGGGAGGTGTCTGGGCTTTTCCTGCACATTCATGCCAGCGTCATGTTTGTGGACATCTCAGTGGTGACTGCTTTTGCATCGGAGTGTGGACCTGAGCGCATGTGATGCAGGCGGCGTGGCTCTCAGAGCCAGGTGACCCTCACTGCCGGCCTCGTGGCCACAGGTGTGTTACTTAGCTTGGCAAGGGCACTTTGCAGATGTGTAAGGTTCCTAATCAGTGGAGCTCAAATAAGAATGTTCTTCTGGGTGAGCAATTTTACATGTGTGTGATCCTTTGCTTTGCAGCCTGAGTCCAGCTTTGTTTTATAGATCTTATATATTACCGATATTTATAGACGTTTGCCAGCCTTCCCACTAGCCGCTCCTGATTTCCTTTTCTCCATGCATTGCTCTGTCACCTCTCCAGGCTGCTTATTTCAGATCCTGAAGTAACACCCCAGGTTGCTCTTTCTGACTGTATCAGCTTCCCGGCCCCTGCGGACCCTCACGCCGAATCTTGGGGCTGACCAGCTTCATGCTGTCAGTTGTAGTTTGATCTCATTTTTTCTTAAACTGTCATTTGTTGCACTATTGTGGCTATGGAAATACTATTTGCGGCTACAAAATGACCAAGTGTAGTAAACTATGTTAAACTTCTTTTCCCGCTCTATTTTGACTTCCTTGGAACTAATAATTGTCTTTTATTTTCATCTATTTGACTTTTTGTGACCTTATCTCAACCCCTTCATCCGTTGTCCATATTTCTTAACAGAAAAGTCACATGCATCAGGTCACCTTGCCAAGGAAGTCTCTTCTGGAATCTCCGAACTGCACCAGTCTGTGCTGCTTCACAGCTGTGCTTCTGGAATGTCCCTTCCATGTCATCCTGCACACACCCTTCTCTTTGTCCCCACCTTGGGTCTGCATTTTCCTGCATCCCGGTGTCTTCTTTTCTCCGTTGAGTCATATTTTTGAGTACATCCTCCTTGAGCTTCTTGAAAGAGGATGTGTGGGAGGTAAATTTTTTGAGAACTTACATCTGAAAGCATCTTTATTTTACCCTCACACTTGATTGATAGTTTGGCTGAGGAGAGAAACCTTCCAGGCAGGAAGTGGTTCTCATGCAGCTTGGAGAGGATTGCTCCACTGCCAGCTGGCTTCCAGTGCTGCTCGCTAGAAGTCCAGTGCCGTGGTGGACAGAATAATGCCCCTGCCCAAATACACCTGGACTGCAGTCCCTGAAACCTGGGCACATCTGACTTTACGTGGCAGAAGGGACTTTGCTGTATGATCAAATTAAGGCATTTTTTTTATTAGGGAGATTATCCTGGTTGGTCCAGTGTTATCACAAGGGTCCTTATAAGAGGAAAGACGTGAGGTCAGAGTCAGAGAAGCATGCGTGAGGGTGGAAGCAGAGTTTTCAGATGTAGAGAGGAAGAGAGAGGGGGAGGGAGAGAGAAGGGGTGGAAGGAGGGGGGAAGAAAGAGAGAGAAGGGGATGGAAGGAGAGAGGGAGAGAGAGGGAAGGAAGGGGGGAGAGAGAATGAATGTGGAGAGAGAGAATGAATGCGTGGAGAGAGAAGACAGAGAATGAATGTGGAGAGAGAGAGAGAGAGAGAATGAATGTGGAGAGAGAGAGAATGAATGCGTGCCCTTGAAGATTCGGGAGACGGAGAGGCCACAAATCAAGCAATCTGCAGGCAGCCCCTAGACTGAGAAGGACAACCGTAGTCTCCCTTCGGTGTCTCCAAACAGAACAGTCAGCACCTTGACTTCTGCTCAGTAACCCCCCTTCTTCCTTGTATTTTATTATTCTTTTTTCTTTATTGCAGTGACACTGGTTTACAGCACTGCACGTGATTTAGGGGGATAGGTTCCCACCTCCTCAGATACAGTCTTCGCACCAGCCCTGCTATCAAAGCTCCTGAGTGCTTTACCCTGGCCCTGGGGGCCTCTCCCCCTGGCTCCCCCCTCCCCTCCAGTAACTTTAACTCCACAGTTGTATTTCTAGGATTTGTTTTGGTTTAGTTTTACCAATTCATTTTGCCCCTCCCCAGTCTTCATTACAGTGATATCATCTAGTGTTTCTCTTTCTTCTTACCTCACCTATCATAACCTCCTCCAGTTCTATCCATATTGTTACAAATGGCCAGAGTTTTCTTTTCAGTAGCTGAGTAGTAGTCTGCTGTGTATATACCACATCTTCGTAATCCATTGCTCTGTCAACGGCACTTAGGTTCTTCTCTCTGTCACTTGGCTATGGAAATGGTGCTTCCCTGCACATAGGAGTCTTACATCCCTTTGAATTAGTAACTGTATGTTCTTTGTGTACATACCTAGGAGTTGAATTTCTGGCTCACATGGGGCGCCTATTTCTAATATTTTCAGTAAGCGCCAAACTGGTTATCTTAGGGGCTAGATCAGTGTAGATTCCCACCAATGTATATAAGGTTCCTTTTTCTCAACATCCTCGCCAACATGTGTTGTTCCTAGTTTTCTTGATATGGCAATGAGGTGGCGACTTTGATTTGCATTTCCCCCATGATAAGTGATGTTGAATGTTTCTTCATGTGCCATTATTGACCAACTGTATGTCTTTTCACACAAGTGTCTGTTTCCTTTTTCTGCTTGTTTCTTGATTGAGTTTTTGTATTCTTTTGTTAAGTTGTATGACTTTGTAGATTTGAGCTATCAGCACCTTGTCAGAGGTGCAAAAACTATCTCCCATTCAGTAGGATACTGCTTTGTTTTAACAATAGTTTCTTTCCCTGTACAGAAGTTTTGTATCTTGGTATAGTGCCATTTGCAAGCCCATTTTGAATTTCTGATCTCGATAACTGTATGATACTAAATATATACTTTTATAAGCTATTTAATTTGTGATTATTTTTAATAGCTACAATGGAAAACTAATATGAATGCCATTATGTTCATTCAGATCTGATTCTTGATCTTTTCCTTTCAGTCTCCCTCTGGGCCCTTAGGGTCTGGTCTGTCTCCTGAGTTCTCAGATGCCTCACTGGGCACTGCAGGGGTCTTTGCACTGTGGAAACCCATCGTTCTGGGAGTTTTGAGACACCCCACCCCCCCCCGCAGTCCTCATCCACTCTGCTTCCTCTGTTCGCTTTTCAGAAATTCCTAGTACCTGAATAATGAAGCTCACGGACCAGCCCTTTGATTTTCTTAATTGAGTTCCACCTTTGCTTTCCAACTTTTTGTCTTCTGTCTACATTTCCTCCTTGTTTTTTATTTTTCAGACCTTATATTGAATATTTCATTTTAGCTACCAAGATTTTAATGTCCGAGGCTGCTTTTTTGTTCTCTGAATGTTCACTTTTATTACATCCTATCTGCTTCATGGTTGCAGTATCTTCTTTAATCTTTCTGAGGATATTAATGATCTTTTTAAAGCTTTCTTTTCCTTGAAAAAAATCCCTGTTTTCTCCAAACTTCGATTCTCTGTGTGTCTCCATCTTCCTATCTGCATTTTGGTCTTTTGTACTAGAGCTTTTTCCTCTGATGTCTGATCACCTGTGACGGTCTTTTTATAGTCAGGCCTGTAAACTGTCAGCGTCACTGCAGGTGATGTGGCTCAGTCATTTAGCTGGAGAGGGCCCCTGTCCTTTCTTAAGTCTGCTTGAAAGATCCTCCAGTCTGCTGCTGCTGGGTGAAAGCTTCTGGAAACTGAGTCAGGAGGAGGACTGTGGACTGTAGCATCCAAAATACACATCGTCTTTTCAGTATGACAGCACTGACCTCAGTTGTGCCAGGCATCCCCCACCCAAAAGACTAGTTATTTTATCCTCCCCCAATAAATCTCTCATCCTTTGCTAGGCTGGGAGACGGGCGGTCACCGAATGCAGAGTGAAGAGGGGATTTGAGCATCTGACTGTTCCTCAAATCCTCCAACTACCAGAAGTGTCTCGTGCGTCTGATTCTAGGCTGTTCGGGAGATTCTGCAGCATACATCTGAGTGATTCTGGCCTTCTCTGTGGCCCGTTTAGCACTGACTCAGTCTGTTGGGGCTGCTAAATCTGTCAGTGACTACTCTTTCCTCTGCCCCAGTTTCCAATGTTGTGTTGTAGTCATCTCCTCTCCTTTTTCTTGTCTTGCAGTGTGGGACTTTAAAACAATCCTTTCTTTGTCACCTTGTTGCAACCCACCGAAGGATGCACTAACCGCTACGTTCGCGAGAATGTAGGAAACTCGGAGACGCGAGAGAATGAAGCAGGAGCCTGGGGTCTGGAGTCCGAAGTCTGTTTATTAGGACTGCCCATGGGTATTTATAGGGTTTATAGGGTCGGTTCATGCAGGGAGAAACAGGAAATGTGCCCGATGCAGGGAGTGGGGTGCATGTTTGTACTGGGCCTGGGGCTTCTCTTTCTACTTGAAGCAAAGTAGTGGGCTGCAGCTATTTGCAGGACAGAGTGCGCTGTGCTCTGCTGGCTTGTTTGCTGGCCTTAATGGGGAGTGTGCTCACCCATGCACATTGTTAGCCAGGGCGGACAGGCGCACTTGAGGTCCTGTCGAGTTAGCCGTATCACCTGAAATGGGCATTTGGGAAGGGAGCAAAATAGAAGCCTCATCTCTGCCTAGGGTATCAAGCATTGTTGCCACTTCAAGAGAACACCTGTTTAGAACACCTCTCCTTTCTCCACTTTACACAGCATGATTCTTTGCAATTCTAATCACAAAGTGTAAATGATAATAATATTGTTTGGAAGAGGCACTGCTGATAGTGAACATTTTCTTTTACTATATTCTATGTGTGATCATGTCAGAACACACACAGACTTGAACCAAAAAAGGCACCAGTGGTAGTTAAATAAATATATTTGAGTACATTAATTTTTTTAAAGATTTATTTATTTAGACATACAATACTGGGATACAGGCCAGAGGCTCAGGGGCGGTGAGAGGATTCACTAGAGACAGAGTGGGGAGCAGAACAGGCCGACTGACAAAGTACACTGCTGAGGGGAGCAGCGTGCAAGACAGGAGAGGTCTGTCGCGCCCTGTGGGTCAGGTCCGGGGCCGGGGATCGAACTGACACTGATGCAGCTGCCTCCAGCTTGCAGTGCAGCACTTTAACCCACTGCGCCCCCAGGGAGGGCCTGACTCTAGCATTTCAGAGTCCATTCTCATTGTGTCCTGCTGGCCTGTGGATTAGGCATCATTGTAAAGGGCCCGTATCTCTTCGTAAGATACAGGTGTTTAAAATCCTTTCTTGGGATGGAGTTTGATTCTGGTGGTTGCACATAGTAACTCACAGGACAGGGAACATTTGTTAAGCTCTCTCTTTGGGCCACATATAACATTGTGTTTAATTCGGCAAACAAGAATCATCATCCCCATTTTACAGATGAGATAGTGAAACTGAGAATGGTAGGCGATTTGTCACAAGTAGCAGCCTAAGTGATATACTGGGATTCAGACCAAAGGTGACCTAAACTTGACATCTGTTTCATTTCCCTGTCCTGCCAGAGGCCTGGGGCAGAAGAAATGTATGCATGACTTGCTGCCATAAACTTGGACAATGGATAAACGACTTAAAAACAGTCAGAATTTGTGCTTACTTGCGTGTATGATTGAATCAGTTCTCATTTGTTACTTGTTGGCATTGCGCAACCTCTCACAGCCTGACAATTCTAGCTTTGATACACCAAAACATTATCAAGCCAACATGTCAGAATAAATCAAGCAGAAAATGCAAGTCAGTTTTATTAGTTTTTCCCAAAGGCGTTTCAAAGATCACTGATACAACATAGAAAGGCAGAGACTTCTAAGGACGCCTGTAGTCAGTCTTTCTCCTTCCCTTCTTTCTCATGGAAATAGCACCGCCCACTTTCACTTGGCAGATGGCTGCCTTATGGCTACCCAGAATAAGAACTACATTTCCCAGGCTTCCTTGTGGTAGGTGCAGTTTCCAAGTTGTACCCTTAGAGGGAAGAGGCTTGTCCCCCCTTTTCCCCTTCCAGCCAGAATATAGAATATGGATACAGGAAAGTGGTAGGAGTGACTATTCAGGGCATTCTCATACATTTTGAATGTAGCTCTGGAAGTTGCAGAGGATGGAAGTGATAGGACTGATAGACTGCACTGGGCCTGTGGAAGCACTGGGGTAAGTTCACGCAACTGTGGAAATGGTAGGGGCGAATACAGAGTGAATTGTTCCCTTGGCTCTGTAGCAGTGACTGGAGGGCGCATGGTGACTGTGGAGGGTAGGGGTGAATAGAGAGTGCACGGGGAGCGGACCATGGCGAGGGCAGAATACAGAGGTGGTACAGTGTGATACAGACGTGCAGAGGTGAGCCTTCTCGCACTGTGTGGACAGGGGCCAACCTCTGGAGTGGGGGTGGGGGCAGAGTAGTGGGGAGGACGGGGGGCCTCAAAATAGAAGCCTGAATCTCTGATACTGAGAAGCCTTGCAGCCCATTGCTCATATCCATTCTTTTATGTGAGAAATAAATGAACATCTTATTTTAAAAACCACTTTTATTCAGGAACTTTTTTTTTTAATAAGCATTTTTTTAAAAAGACTTATTTATTTATGCCTACAGAACTGGGGTACAGGCCACAGGTACAAGGGCGGTGAGAGGATTCACCAGGGACAGAGTGGGGAGCAGAACAGGCAGATCGACAAAGCACACTGCTGAGGGGAGCAGCGGGCGGGTCAGGAGAGATCTGCTGTGCTGTGTGGATCACCTCCGGTCCTGGGGATCTCACTCACACTGAACGGCTGCACGGCTGTGTCCTAACCCGCTGCACCACCAGGGAGAGCCCTCAGGAACTTTTTTTTAAAACAGCCAAGTCCCTGTCTAAACTAATATCCTAGACCACAGCCAACTTTGTTCACTCGGACCTGCCTGCCTTCTTTAAAACTGCAATTCTTTTAGGACACCATGTACTTCCATACACCTGTTGCTTATGAGATTCATATATGCTGCTTCCTCTACCTGATGGACTCAGTCCATCACCTCCCCTGTTCTGCCTATAAACTTTTACTCACTCTTTGTTGTTCACTCAGGGCCCTCACCAGGCAGGACTCATTATCTTTTCTTCTTTGAGTCCATAATAAAGTGTCTAAGCCCCTACTAGCAGTGATGCCTTAATTATTTGCTCACATGTTGATCTCTTGAACTAAATTATGGTTTTCTTAAAGTACAGGACCACATTTTATTCAATTTTATACCCCCTGCACTGAATTTGTAGAAGACACTAATGGGTCTTTAGATGACATAATTACATGTATAACCGTACAAATCTTCATTATTGAGAAGTGATTTCTTCTTTACTAAGACACGTGTGAGTAGCACACACATTCCTCCTCCAGACATTCATTGAGCATAAATCTACTATTATACACTTCATAAACCTGGGGCCTGATTATACATCGTCTGAAAATGTGTGTTATATATTTGTCAGGTCTCCTTAACTAAACAATTCTGTCAGGGGGCTTCCTGCCCTGGTATTGCAGTGACTGCAGAGTTTTAAATCAGTTCCGTTGCTTGGTCTGTCTCCTTTCAGCTCAGGGCAGGCAATCTGGCTGCAGTACTAGTAGTTTCCAGAAAATGCTCAGGCATGCACAAAACTAACAGAGATGGTAGAGTTCAAGGGCTTTTCAGGCTAGTGTGTTCCGCTCAAGGCATCATGTTTTGCTTTTCTTTCCACCTGTACCAAGTATCATATCGATGCTGGCAGATTTGCAGGTGTGATCTGGACTACTTTTGTACTAATGCTAATGTTGGCATTAAAGTTATTCTTTTCTCTCTCTAGAAATGCACTGTTAGCATCTTCTGGGGTTTGGCATGCAAGTCATATGACAAGTCCTAACGCCGACCCGCGTGGATGGCACCCCTCCGTGCCTCGCCGGGATGCCCTCTGGGACTCATCGGGGCTGAGTCTGCTCCCACCCCTAATGCTCCTTTGTTCCATGTCCTCTTATCTAGCATGGGCTTTATCCTTATTTATCGTAAGTATCTCTTAATTTGTAAGATGCATAAAGTTATTTTTAGAAAAAATTCTGTTGCCTACTTCATCCCCCAAACTGTGGATTTAAAAGTTGGGAGTACGGGTTTCCTGCTCTGAGCACGCGGTGATGAAGTATACAGAGTGTGTATTAAATTTATGGGCTTGCACGCTCATCTTCTGTCTCCGTCAGTCAGAGCGTCAGCTACAGTAAGAGCAGCACCTGTCGGATTCTCACCGCGTGCCCAGCACCTGGCCCGCAGCAGAGGCTCAGCACACCTGTGGGATGACCTCACGGCCGGTGTCTGTCCCGGAGGTGTGGTGGCTGCTCAGGTGGGGCCTGCCTGGGCGATCTGGGAAGCAGAGGCGTATCCTCTGCTTACCCTTAGAGGGGACCTTCTAGATGTCGCCGCCTGGACGCTGTCGCTTCATGATCTGATATGCTACTTCATTACAGACCTATTTTTGGATCTGTGGTGATGTTCCTTAACTGTTCTGGTTTAATTTCTAAATAAACATAGGAGAGTTTTAACTTAGGGCCACACATCATTTCCAGCATTTCAAAACTCAGTCTTCCTGATCTGCTTCTAGTTCCAGAGTTCAAAGAGCTTTGTCTCTTTCCAGCACGAGTGTGACCTTTGCCACACCCCCAAGTCCTTCATCCCCTGTCATGTCTCCTGAGCACTGAGAAGCAGTTGGCCTGGTGTGGGCTCCTGCACACCTACCTATTCAACCTCAAATTTATGTGCTTCTGTTGACATAACACCCAGTAACCGAAGCAGTAGAGAACTAAAAGATTTTAAAGAACAGAAAAGGTTTTCTGCTGGGGTAGCAACAGCTTACTACAATTTTAATCTGAGCAAGTCACACGAGCTGCTGTAACAGACAAATATGACAAAACTCAAGTCTCAGTGGTTTTACCCAATCACAAGTTACCTCGTTTGCTTCATAGCCCAGCTCAGATGGTCACTGGTGTTGGTGTCCTGCTCCCGTGGTCATTCAGGAGCCCATGCCTCCCCTCGTGTGGCTTCACACCATCTTCTCGGAGCCCTCCCTTCCCCTACCTGGCTAGCAGGTGAGGTTGGGTAGGTGGCGGTGGGCGGAGATGGGAGCACAGACCCATCGGCAGACAGTGGTGGGTTTTGTAGCTCAGTCCTGGCCAGAACCCAGCTGTGTGGGTCCCCTGTGAGGGTGATGTGACGCCAGCCAGTAGGCCGTCGTGGGTGGCAGGTGGCGGTCCGCACCACGACGTAGCTTGAATACACCAGTGTGCATTGCAGGGCTGTTCCATGCTGCGCAGAGAGCTGAGCCAGGCGTGGTTTGAAAACCATAAGGAAAGTTTGGGTTGTTAGGAGTACCTGTCTTCAGCTGACTTACTGAAGAGTTGAAATCTCAGCACGTGGAGTCTGAAGGGCCCGGATAAGTCCTCGATCCCAGTGTCTCCTTGATAGTTGCCTGATTTCCATTTTAAGATCTAGTTCACTGATCCATTTGGAATTTGTTCTTGGGTGTGAGGTGTGGATTCATGTACTCTCTTTCAAACCAATAAGCAGTAGTCTGAGGCTCCTTGTTAAAAACACGGCTTTGTCAGTGTGATTTGAGAGGTCACGTTGCCGGGTGCTGATCTTCACCTATCAGCAATAATGGGGGTGGATCGGCCCTTGTGATTCTTCATATTCTTGCAAGCTCCCGTCAGCATAACCATTGCGACCCTGAAAAAAGCTTATTACTCCAAGACCTGGCAATTACACAGCACACCCGGGGCCACATTTCGAGGCTTCTTGTAGAGGAAGCTAGTGTGAGCCGGGGCCTGGGCTTCTGCTTATTTTCGAGTGGAGGCTGGAGAACTAATGTTTTACAGGCTTCTTCTTTCGTGATGAATTTAAATTTATAGTTTCATAAAAGTGGGGCTATGAAACATTAGAAGAGAAAAAACAAATGACCCAAACGGTCAGTTATTGAAATCAACCAAGACCTCTAAAGCCAGGGCACCCCAGTGTGGGGAGGCAGCCTGGCTCTTTACGGAGTCAGGTGGTGGGTCAGCTTGCTCAGGACAAGAGCAAGCCTTTGAACCCGCTTGGGGGCGGGTGTGAGGCTGTCTAATTTAAGTCAGGCACTTGCATTACAAAGGGGGTGTTTACTGAATACCAAATTCCTATATACTTGACTGGGGATAGTTTTGGACTTTCTGTGCTTTCCCCCTGTCCTTTGGCCTAGTTATGTGCTAGCGCCATACTGTTTAAATATATGCTTCAATGTATGTCTCCAGATAGTACCTTTTCTTGTACCTTATAAATTAAGAGCGTAAATATGATTGCCTAACTCCACACAAAAAGCTCGTTGTTACCTTTATTGGGATTGTTAAACTTTATACATTGGTTTAAGAAAACTGGTATCTTCACGATGTCAATCTGTCCAGGAACAAGGACTGTCCTTCCATCACCTTTTCTCTGTGTTTTCTAAAGGTATTCAGTATGGGCTGGCAATTTCATATTAAGTTGATTCCTAAATATTTTATCTTCTCCATTGTTATTTTTAAAGGAATTTTCTCTAGCTTAGTAACCTTAATACAACTGGTTATTACTTATATATTTCTAAAAGGCTATTGGCTTTCTGTATTCTGATTTTACAGCCTGCTATCTCCTGGGCATATATGTTTAAACATCAGTGTTCTTCAACTTGAAAACTCCTAAGAGCTGCCTGAGGAATCTCTTCAAATGTAGATACGGAGATTCTTTCTCCTCCAGGGGCCAGGGCAGCAGGAGGCAGCTGTGAGGGAGCGTTTAGGCTGTTATTTTATTGTTTGCCCTTTATTATTTTATTATAATTTTTGTCGTATTTTTCTGCTTTACTCTCCCAAGGAGAGTAAACTCTTTTCAAGGAAATAGTGTTCCTATTGCTTATAGTTCATGTTTGAAAAATAAGGTTTATGTTTGTAAGTTTTATTCACTTTACCTGGGTAACAAAGATAGTCTGCTACATTTCCCCCTATTAACTTTAAAATTTACCTTTCATTTTTGTGTCTTTAACCCATGTATTTGGTAGAGAATCAGCTTTGGTTTTCTAATACCATCTTTTAAGTCTGCTGGCACCTCTGTTTGTTCTTTTGTTTGGAGAAATTGGTGATTCAAGTACAGTCATATCTGGGTTGAAAAATGTATAATTAATTGTAAATGTGTCCCTAAATTGAAGTCACTCATTTTGGTCTTTTGCCTCTTCTTAATTAATCTCTTAGTTTTAATACTTTCAAGCCCTTTTATAGTTGAGAGTTGGCACCTGGATCCTGGTAGGTTAGGGTTGCCAGATTTAGCAGATAAAAATATGATATGTTCTGCCGTTTGCAGCAACATGGATGGAGCTGGAAAAGATCATGCTTAGTGAAATAAGCCAGGAAGAAAAGAGAAAATACCGGATGGTTTCACTCATAGCAGGAATATAAGGGACCAGGCGAGAAAATAATAATAATAATGATGATCACCTATATACCAGAGACATTTTATGGGGGTGGAGTGAAGAATGGGACCAGAAACAGTGGGGGGAGGGAAGTGCACTGGACTGTGGTGATGGCACATGGGTGATTTAGTGATGGGAAGCCCAAGGGGATTGCAACTGAGATGGAAAAAGGTACAAAATGATGTAAAAATAAACTATTGTATTATTCATTTTTTTAAAAAATACGGTATGTTCAGTTAAATTTACATTTCAAATAAGCAATGATTTTTTTTTTAAGTATAACTGTGTCCAAAGTATTGCACTGGACATGGACATACTTCTACTAAAATTATCTCATTGTTTGTCTAACATTTCAATGTGACTAGACATCTTATCAGTCAACTCTGTGTTCAGTCAACAGGAGCTTGACTGTTCTGAGTGCCCTCCGACAGCCCTATGCCACTGTCCCCACTAGTAACAGGACACCGGTTACATACTAGTCCTGGCTGACATGGCTCCAACCCTCTTCTGAGTCCTTCTAAATTTAACTTACCCTTACATGAGCGTCTTGGTACCTTACCAAAGTGTCTAAGTAGACTAATGTTTACGAATCACCGGGGGACCGCACTCAAGGGCAGACTGTGGCTCTGTGCATCCAGGAGATGCAGGGCTGGACAAGCCGCTCAGGACCTTGATGCTGCTGGTCTGTGACTTTAATAGTGAGGGATTAAGAGTCCTAGGCCTGTCCCAGGGACCTGGGTGTTAAACCATCAGGCTTTTGGGAACCAGAGCAAAGCCCAGCTAGACTTACCCATGCTCCTTCCTCCCATGCTCTAGCAGAGGAAGATAAACTGCAGATCACACGCTTGGAACTCTCCTGGGGTCTTCACATATCCTTGGACAAGTCACCCCACTGCCCTGCTCTCAGTTGCTTCATCTACAGGATGGTTTTAAAAATAGATTATGTCTAGGCCAGCTTCCAGCTATGAAACTTTCCCCAAGGCTTGCCAGTTTTGCTGGCAAGGAACAAGGAAATGTACACTTAACTTTGTATGAAGTAGCATGATTTCATAAGCCTCAGATTCTCAGGTTTGAGGGGTTTATAGAAGCAACTGGAGGGGAGAGTGGATGCTGCTTTACAATAACAATAGCAACAATAACTCACACATCTGGTCCTTACTATCTACCAGGCCTGTGTCTAACTGCTTTAATGTCTTCATTCATTTAACCTCATCATAGTTCTAACAGGCAGATCATATTTTTAACCTTCATCTCATGGATGAGGAAACTGAGGCACAGAGAAGCTAAGAGAGACACAGAGAGGCTAAGTAGCACAGTGTCACAGAGCCTGTGAGTCCACAGTCTGATTTGCACCCCAGAGTTTATGCGCTTGACAAACACACCACATGGCCTCTCTGACCAAGACTATCCTATTCAAAACTGATCAGAAAAAAAGATGCTATTGGCCCTCTCTGGTGGCGCAGCAGGTTAAAGCACAGCACTGAGAAGCTAAAGCCACTTCCGCACGGGTTCAATCTCCGCCTGCCCTGGAGGTGACCACAGAGCAGGCAGACCTCTCCTGACCCGCCCGCTGCTCCCCTCAGCAGTGTACTTCATCAGTCAGCCTGTTCTGCTCCCCACTCTGCCTCTGGTGAAGCCTCTCACCATCCCTGTACCTGTGGCCTGTACCCCAGTTCTGTATGCACAAATAAAATAAATATTAAAAAAAAAAAGATGCTATTGCTTAGAAAAGCGGTGTAGTTGGTTTCCTGGCCCTTCTTGACCTTACCAGATTATCTGAAAATATCTATACATATGTAGCAGTTTCTGCATGGCCACTCAACCTATCAGTGGACTTTCCCTGCCTAAACATAACCACTACCTCATTTGCCATCAAAGGTCAAACCTTTGTATTAGATGAGTGGCATTTATTTCAAGAGAAGTCAAAAGTTTTTTTCTTCAAAAAATAGAGTAGAAAGATACACGTGTGGCCCACGGCTGTGACTTGCTAGAATTGTTCTTTTCATCCACACTTATATAACCTCAGTGGAATATTTTTCAGCACATACAACTTTTAGCTGCACCATTAACCAGATTAGTCAGTGGAAGAATTTCTCCTTTACCACTGAGTACAAATCTCATTATAGTGATTGGGCCCAGTAACTAATTACTGACATCCTGAACTCACCAAATGCATTGAAAGAAGGTGGCATGTGGGTGGGAGCCAGTATTTTCATCTTTGTGGATTTGATTGTACTTAATGGCCTTTCGCAATAGGCCTGGCCCTGGTGTTTAAAATGCCTGGTGAAAATAGCCATCCACTGAATGACTGTTCCAGAGAACTGGAAGGATCCTTGGAGACCATCGAAGCCAGCCCTTACCCCTACCCAGGTAAGGCAGAAGCCAAGAAATAGCATGCTGGGGTGAAGTATGGCAGGAGCCTGAGTCAGGAAATGCTGGCAACAGGTGAGGGGTGAGGTGGGCAGAGGCCTGCTCATACCTGGCCCAGTATCCCAGCCCCAATTATGGCCACACCACCGACATGATGACTTGTGTCCAACATGCTCCATCATTACTTACTCTCTTCTTTCCATCAGTCTGTGTTTTATACTGCATTCATTTAAAAATGTTTCTTTAAATAGAAGATGAACAGGCATGAATTGAATGTAATCCTACATATAAAATGAATGGAGACAGAGCCACATGGTTAACTTCTAGGGACACAAGATAGAAAAAGGAGGTTGAGTGAGCATTAAAGAGTGTTACAGGCTATAAAAAAAAAAAACTAACAAAGACAATGCCTTCTACTAACCAGGAGGATAAAAGAGAAGGGAAGAGGAGCTGTCTCACTTTGAAGTGGAGTGTTAATTCCCTGGGTGTTTAGCCCACAACCATCTTCCCCCAGAAGCCTCGGCCCAGACACCAGACTGTCTGTAGGAAAGGACAGGACAGGGCTGATGGCCAGATGGGCTAGAGGGTTGGTTCTGCCCCTCCCCCTCTCTTGGGCAAGTCCAGTGGCAGAGTGCCTTGCCCTGCGGTCCCGCCTACTGCTTGGCCTCAGGGTCGTCTGTGCTGGGGTGTGGCACAGGCAGCTGTGCCTAGGAATCTCGCTCCCTCTTTTGATGCCAGTGGATGCACCTTCCGTAGGAAACACACTAAGGATTTGAACCGCACTGTTCTGTCTTTGCTGCGTGGAAAAGACACGCAGTGGCTTCACGTTCCGTGGTGAAGGTGGCAGGAAAGTCCCTTTGCCACGCCAGCCCTCCTGTAGGTTTGCTTCCAGTGGTGTGTGCAGCTGTATCTTCACGCAAGAGGAGAATGGACAGCTGTGTCAACTGTCAGGAGCTTTTCTGCACCCCACACGCGTGTTAGAACTCATACTCAGATCTGTCACCCAGAAGCCCTTTCTCAACCACGGAGCTCATGGCCTCAAGTCTCCTGTATAGGAACTTAAAACTATGGGAAAATAAGGACAGGGGCCAAACCAGAAATGATTTGGGGGCTGCAGCACACCTCCTCACCCTCCCGAGATGGTTCACAAACTCTGTCCTCAGCACACCCACAAGCAGCTGCTTGGTCCTTTCTCACCAGGCAGCCCAGAGGCATGAAGTCACTAGAAATTCAGTTACTCTCACTTCCCTCAGATGCTTGGTCTTCTTACTTTCTCTCTTCCTCATCATAGGTGGTTCTGGCATGTTCCTCTCTCTTCAAACCTCAGAGCATCTTGGGAAGGCCAGAAAAGAACCTACAGGGGCTGTTGCCTCTGGAGCCAGGAGCCAGGACACAGGAGTGGGACGAAGACTTAGGATTCAGTGTTGCTATTTTGGTGCCCATTTCACTTAACATGGCGAGTTTTTTTTTTTTTAATAATAGTTTATTTTTACATCATTTTGTACATTTTTTTAAATCTCAATTGTAATCCCCGTGGGTTTCCCATCGTTGAGTCACCCATGTGCCATCACCACAGTCCCGTGCACTTCCCTCCCCCTGCCCCCTTTTTTGATCCCATTTCACACTCCACCCCCACAAAATGTCTCTGGTATATGGTTGTTCATTATTCTTGTTATTTTCTCGCCTGGTCCATTATACTCCTGCTATGAGTGAAACCATCCGGTATTTTTCTTTCTCTTTCTGGCTTATCTCACTAAGCATGATCTTTTCTAGCTCCATCCAAGTTGTTGCAAAAGACATGTGTTTCTTTTTTGTGGTTGCTGAGTAATATTCCATTGTATATATGTACCACATCTTTTTAATCCAGTCATCTACTTTTGGGCATTTGGGCTGCTTCATGGCAAGGTTTTTTTTTTTTTAATTTATTTATTTGTGCATACAGAACTGGGGTACAGGCCAGAGGCTCAGGGGCAGTGAGAGGCTTCACCAGAGACAGAGTGGGGAGCAGAACAGGCAGATCGACGAAGTACACTGCTGAGGGGAGCAGCGGGTGGGTCAGGAGAGGTCTGCCGCACCATGTGGTCACCTCCGGGGCAGGCGGGGATCGAACTCATGCAGAAGTGGCTTTAGCTTCCCAGTGCTGTGCTTTAACCCGCTGCGCCACCAGGGAGGGCCCATGGCAAGGTTTTGTCACGCTCAACCTGCCCTGTGCAGGCGGTGGACCAAGGTGTTGATCTGTATGTACCACTCGGCCCCTGGGCAAGACAGTCTCCTCCCTCACCCTCACCCCATAGAGTCACAGCGAGTGCCGACACCCGCCCGCTGAGGTGTGAAGTCAGCAGAGCCAGCGTCCAGACCGTCTGGCTGCAAAGGCCACGGGCTGCACCACTGTACCCTGCTGCCTCATCTTCTTCAAAAAGCTCTCTCCACTTTCTGTCTCCACTTCTCCCACTTACTTGGTAACTCGGTACAGGCTGTTTTCTTCCCTGATAAACTCAAGAATGTGGTGCGTCCCTCCAAGGTCACAAAAGTCCTTCTTAGCTCTCTTGTTTAACTTCTGCACAGCATCAGACTCTGTGCCTTTCTTTCTAAACACGCTGCACCTTCGGACTCTGGGAGCCACACCTCCCAAGCCACCTCTATCTGGCGCCTCCTTTGCAAACTCTTCTCCTTCTCTTCATCATTTTCCTTCCTACAAGATTTCTTCTAGGCCAGACTCTCCCTCCAGCCCACATTGCCTGGGTGATCTAATCCATCCTGTGACATTACCACTCCCTCCCAAACCTTCCTCTCCATTCTGAGCCTCATGCCTCACCTACCACTATCTAAACCTACTCACCTCCTGTGTGCTGGGACCTGTGGGTTAGATATTTCAAAGGTAGGCACAGCAGAGGGATGCCCTGCGGGCTGTTGCACCTGCCATCTGGAGAGACATGCCAGAGACCAGCTCTGGTGACCAGGGTTGAGGAAAGGAACTGAAAGAACTTGGAATTAAAGAACTGACAGGCACAAAATAGAATTTAAGAGAAGCAGGACCCAGCAGAGGTAAAGACTCTCATTCCCAGCTCAAGCTGAGTGCCTGGAGCAACTTGCTTTCATTGATACAAACACCCCCTCTCCTCTCCTTGTTAGTAACTAGACAGAGAATCGTTCTCTTCGTATTTAGTCAAGAGAGGGGCACATTCTCTGCTGAGGTCCTGCATTATCAGGTACATTCTTCTCCCTTTTTTTTTTTAAATTTAAAAAAGGATTTTTTATTTGTGCACACAGAACTGGGGTACAGATCAGAGGTGCAGTAGTGGTGAGAGGATTCACCAGAGACAGAGTGGGGAACAGAACAGGCTGATAGACTGAAATACACTGTTGAGGGGAGCAGTGGGCGAGTCAGGAGAGGTCTGTTGTGCCATGTGGGTCAGCTTCCTGGCCGGGGGTCGAACTCCCGCTGCAGTGGCTTCTGAGAGATTCATAGTGCTGTGCTTTAAATGCACCACCAGGGAGGGCCCTATTCTTCTCTCTTTCTTATTTTGCCTGTTTCTCAGGCTTAGCTTTGCTGACACAGGAGGACATCGTGGTCTGGATGTGGGCCAGTCTTCCAGCCAGTATTGACCTGTCTTCCAGTCATGACCCTGACGCTCTCCCTTACCTCCCAGCCTCTCACACCGTTGGGGTCTCCAACAGGGACAGTCTGCACCCAGCTGCCGTGAAGACTACAACAGCCACAAACGCAGCCGCTATCACCACACCTTGGCCTTTGAGAGGGAATCCAGAAACCCACACTATTGTGTTAAAAGTCCCGATTCTTAATATGTTGGCTACTAGCTCAAGTATTATGAAAGCGTTGTGTCGACTAAGCTAAAGGTCTTGTTGACCAGATTCAGTGTGCAGGCTGCCAGATCACATCTCTGCCTCCATCTCTCTCAGGGACTGGTGCCCAGCACACCCAGTACATCAACCCAGTACATTACATACCTCTGCTCTTGAGAAGTTGGGAATCCAGATTTGCACACGAAATCAATTTTTAAAATTCACATTTAAACAACTAAAAAGCTACTTTCTCTTGGGTCAGATTTGACATCAGGGCCATCAAGTGGCCACCCCACTTAGTATGAACTAACTGCCCATCTAGCACTGTGCCAAGTGCTCCATAAACACCATCTCAGTTGACCTTGACCAAAGTCCTACCTGGCCAGGTGAGGAACAGACTCAGTAAGGTAAAGTAACTGCCAGGAAGTTACACAACTAATCAGTGCAGTTGCACTTATTTCTGAATCTTAGACATGTTGCTCAAAGTTCTTTGCCCTTAAGTTTGATTCTACTTCTTCTTTGTTGTTCACTTGAAGTACAGTCTTTATTCCCAATCTCTAGTTCTCTACAAAGAATGATTTCTATTTGAAGTATACAACAACCAAAATTTCTGTGATTGCAACAAGCTACAGAAATTCATTCACACATACTGAAATTGCTAATGAGGGAAACTTTGGGTTTCCTTACTATCTCCTACTTTGCTTTTTTTCCCTCCCCAACAGATATTTCACCATGTTTCATTTTCCTTAAGCTCAGAGTCTCTCTGGAAAGCCACACAAGAACACTTGTGGGGGCAGTAAGATGCCTCTTGAATTGCCACTCTGCCTTTTCATTTTGGATTGTAGAGGCGGATTCTGCCAAGTAATACTTTTATTGTAGATCATTGTATTAATAGTCATGTTGTTTAGAGAAACAACATGGGGCCCTGACTTCTCTGTGGGCACCTGGCCAGATAGGGACTATTGAAATAACACCTAGAGAAAGGACCTTTGCATCTGTGAAGGCAGAGGAAACATTTTCCCCATTACTTCCACTAGTTATAAGTATAACCCCTGGACATTAGATATATACAGCAAACATCTAAGAAATCTGAAAGAGAGGGAAGTAAGGCTGTTTAGGGATTTCAAAGCACAAGGAATAATATGGTTTTGAGTTCCCTGGATTTTTATTTTGCCACAGAGCCCAGACTTGCAGTCAAAAAAGCCAGCAATCAGGAAATTTCACAATTACAGACCAGACAATACCCGACAAAAGCCTGCTATTTCTAGCCAAAGGATCAGAAGAGGAAAAGTTCAACAAATAATCCAATCAAGCATCACCGGAAAAAAGGTAGTTCATATCCATACCCAGACCAGACCCACAGACATTGGGTGTGGAAGCTGGATTTCTACCTTCACCTGGAAGTAATAAAGCAGACCAACTTTTTCCCACCCTCATACCCAGTACCTAGAGCAGAGAAAGCCAACTTAAACAGATGGTCTCAGGTCTAGAGTTTCACAATATAATGTAAATGTCCACATTTCAGTACAAAAATCACACATTTTACCAAGAACCAAAGATTCTGAAATTGAATGAAAAGTGATTTAAAAGCATCCATGATGAAAATCCTTATTAATAAGCAGTTATGAACATGTTTGAAGCTAATGAAAAGCAGAACATTTCAGCTCAGAAAAGGAAGACCTGAGGAAGATATAAATGGACATTTTAGAAGTGAAAAGTATAATAATTGAAATTTAAAAACTCAATGAATTAATTCAAAGGCAGAGCAAAGGAGAGTGAAGACATAATCAGTGAACTGGAAGACAGAACACTAGAGATTAACGAATCTGGAAAACAGAAAGTAAATAGGCTGGAACAAAAATGAACAGAGCCTTAGGGACTTGTGGGACTATAATGAAATGCTAGCATTCATATAATCAATTTCAGAACCTGAAAAGGAGAAGAGAAAAAAAAAGTGGGCTGAAAAAATACTTAAAATAATGACTGAAATGTCTTCTATTTGACAAGAGACATAAACCTACAGAGCCAAGAATTTGAACAAACCTCAGAGAAATCCATGCCAAGTTAGATCATAGTCAAATTTCTGAAAACTAAAGAGAAAGAAAACTTTTGAAAGCAATAAGAGAGAAATGAAACCTTACCTATGAGAAAAAAAAATAGAATGACATTGGATATCTCATCAGATACCATGAGACCAACAGGCAGTGGCAAAATGTGCTAATTAGAATTCTGTTTACAGTGAAAATGTCCTTCAAGAATGAAGGGGAATCCAGACAGTGTCAGGTGAAAGGAAACTAAGAATTTTTACCAGCACACCTACCCTCAAAAATTGGCTGTGGAAAGTTTTTTGTAGACAAGGGAAATGATAAAAGGAATGTAGGAATGCCAAAAAGGGAAAGAGAACATAGTAAAAATAAACAAAATAGGTTTTCCAAATTATGTTTGATTGTTGGAGCAAAATTATGGTATGATGTGGTTCTGTACGTAGAAGAAATTATTTAAGGGGAGAGTGAAAGTACATAAGGTAATGTTTGGTTTCTATATTTCATTAGAACTAGTAAAATGACTTCAGTAAGTTGTGATGGTACCTCTAAAATGTCTATTTGAGACATTCACTCAAATATTATGTGTGTGTGTGTGTGTGTATAAAAATACATATATATAAATACTATATATAAATACTTTCTTAAAAAGTCCTGTGCAAGTAATGCATAGTAAGGCAAGAAAAGTTAAAAAGAGGAAAAATAAAGATAATAGAAAAGTAAAAGTAAATGACCTATATGCACCATTAAAAGAGAGACCAGAAGAAGGGATTTTTAAAATGACTTAACTACCATATTCCTTAATGACAGGAATGTTTTCTGAAAAATTTGTTGTTAGACACCTTTACCCTTGTGTTAATAGCAAAGTGTATAACACATAGACCTGGATTGTGTAGCCCACTATATACCTCGGCTGTATGGGATAACCTACTGAGACCACTGTCCTCTAGAAACAGTCACTGAATGATTCATAACTATATATTGTCTACTAGAAACTTACTTCAAATTTAATTGTAGCTATGTAGAAAAATCTCAACTAAGCTATAAAGACAAAAGAATAATAGCAACTAAAAATACCTTCCTACCTCTAAGTGAGTTCAGCAAGGTCATAGGAGAGAAAATCTACACACAAAAATCAGTTGCATTCCATACAGTAGAAGTGAACACACTGGAACTGAAATTAAAAATACTAAGCATTTACAATTACCAAAAAAGTAAAAGTATAAATCTAACAAACTAGACACTGAATTTGTGTGTTTAGAATTAAAGAAATCAAATAAGACCTAAATAAGTGGAGAGATAAATCATGTTTGTGAATTAAGACTCAACATAATAAGAAATCCATCCTTAGCAAATTGCTATTCATGGTTAACACAATTCCCACCAAAATCTTAGCAAATTTTTATTTGTAAATATAGAGATAATTATTCTAAATTTTATTTTGAAAGCTGAAAGAATTAGAATCAGTGTGCCCCATTTAAAATTTTATTAATTGAAAATTTTAGGCAAGTCATATACTCTCTAAAAACAAATTAACAAGAACGATTAATTAGCTAGTAACAATGATCGAGACTGTATGGTATTAATGAAGACATAAACAAATAAATCAATGGAACAAATAGATAACCCCAAATAGGTCATACAATTATAGCAAAGTGAATCTTGACAAACATGCAAAAACAATTCAATGGGGGAAAAATACCTTTTTCAGTAAAATGTGCTGTAGCAGTTGCTCATTCCTAGAGAAACGAACCTTGATTCAAGTTTTTCACCCTCTACAAAATTTAATTCAGAACAGATCCAGACTTAAATGTAAAATATAAACTCGTGAAGAGAAACACAGAAAATCTTCAAAAGCAGGACTTGGCAAAGAGTTTTTAGAATTGACATCAAAAACTCAAACCATGAAAGGAAAAAAAATCTATAAATTGTATCTCATCAAAACTGAAAATGTTTGCTTTGCAAATGACCATGTATATAGGGTGAAGAGACAAATTGTGGATTTGGAGAAAATACTTGCAAATCACATGTCTGACAAAGGACTGATATCTAGAATGCTTTTAAAATCTCTCAAAAATTAATAGTCAGAAAACCCTAGCTATCAATTAGAAAATGGTGGGAAGACATGGAGAGAGGTCACCAAATACTGATATTATACACAGATGGGGTAAGCACTCAAGACATTCAACACTAGGCAAATGCTTGAACCTGCTCCAAGATACTACTACACACCTGACAGAATTCGGAAAAAAAAAAAAAAGTGACAACACTGAATGCTGACAAAGGTATTGAGAAACTGAATTTCTCATATATTCCTAGAGAGAAGGTAAAATGGTCAGCCCTTTGGGAAACATTTTGGCAGTCTCAAAAAGTAAGATGGTCCGTTTTCATCCAGTCCAGCGATTGTGCTTCAGAATATTTCTCCAAGAGAAATGAAGGCTTATGTCTACACAAAAACTTGTGCCTGTGTAAAAACACGTGCAGCTTTATTCACAGTAACCCCCAAATGGACACAACCCAGATGTCCTACACCTGGTGAATTGTTTAACAAAATATGTAATATAGCCACACTGTGGAATACTACATACATGGAAATGCTGAATGAAAAAAAAAAAAATCCTAAAAAGGTTACATACTAAATGACTTGATTTATATAACATACTTGAAATGACAAAATTTAAAAATGGGGGTGGCAAGTTAGGAGTTCAGGGGTCGTGTGCATGAGGAGGGTATGGGGGGGAGGGGAGCGGCCTTGGCTACGGGGTTTTGGAATGTTTTGGCATCGTGACTGCATCAACGTCTGTCAAAATATCTTGGTTGTAAGATTGTCCTATAGTTTTGCAAGAAGTTTCCATCGAGGGCCAAGAGCGCGTAGCAGCTCTCTGGATTCTATCTTGTGCCATGCGAATTTACAAAGCTCTCAAAAAGCCATATACAGAACAATCTCTTTACTCTCATATTCCCAACCTGCTGACCATGTTTTCAGTTACCAGAAGGAACACTTCAGGCTCTCAACCACCATGTCTAGTGGGCTTCTGCTCATAGCCCAGCCAGCTTGGTCCTCCAAGCTTTCACACTGTGTATTTAAAACATGGAATGTCAGGTCTGGGAAATTTTGTAACAGTTGTTGCATAAACGGTCACTTTGTTGGGTTTTGGGTCTCACCAACCTCCGTGGATAACCATTCAAGTAAATCAAATTGTCCATAGCTCCGCCAGCTTCAAGGCCAGCCCCCCACTCCTGCCCTGGGGCTGCAGCCTTCAGTCCAGTACTGCAAAGCTGCCCCCAAAGTCTTTGAGCCACTCCTGGTGATGACCTCCCTGAGGCCACAGAGCAGGCCAAGCTACTTTGCAGCGTTCACAACCCAAGCTGCTGCTTAAAGGCTTCATTTTGTAAGTCAGACCCTAGGGTCAAGGCAGTGTAGATCTCACTGTAGACAGACAGGGTGACATTGAGACATCAGTTTTGAGACAACAGCAGTTGTTTGCAACACTGCTATGATGTAAAGTTGCTTGTGAAAGATGGAAGGACACGGAGGTCTGCTGAGGTCAGTGTGAGCAGGGACATTTCTCATACTTCTTGGGGCTAGAAGTATTGACGTTCCCAGCCTGCAGGTGGGGAGATGGAGGTGCACACGGCAAAGGAGAAGCTGATGTGAACCCAGATGGTCTGAACTCTAAGTCCATTGTGCGTTCTTGTACCCCAGTAAGCTACCTTACTCTGGCCTGTGTAGATGCACGGGGGCTTTTGTTTGGGGGGCTGGTTCCTGGGCATAGAAAGGCCTGCTGGGAAGGGGTTAGAGGGACAAGCTCTGCGCCACTCTGCCTCCCCGGCCCTGGCTTTGGGGTGTATGTGTGTGTGTGTGCCTGTATGTATGTGTCATGTGTATGCCTGGATATGTCTGTCTTACCAGGGTTTCTGTGAGGGGGGAGGGGGACTGTTCCCTTCTGCTGGGTTGTGTCTCTGGATGCCATGAGGCTGTGTATTGAGTCGGTATGTCCCTGTGGGCCGGTCTGTGTGCATGCGTGTAGTGTGCATATCTGTGTGGGTTTGATATCTCTGTATGTCTCTGCATATGTCTGTGTTGGCTTTTTCTGTACAGGTGGTATCTGTGTGAATCTGTATATAGTGTGTTGGTAGAGGGGAGATTTGTGGGTGCGCATGGTGTGTGTGTGTGTGTGTGTATGGTTTGTGTGTGTGTGCACACGTGTGGGTGTGGTGTGTCTACAGTCACTGAGACCTCTGAGCCCAGGTCTTTTCAGGGGGGCTCCCCAGGCAGCCACACCAGGGCGCGGCCGCGACATCGGGCGGGGAGGAGCGCGTGCTGGGTTCGCGGGCTGCGCCCCTGCTCCTCCCCGCAGGGCCGGGCA